>NW_006921538.1:3114818-3385708 GCF_000340215.1 Pseudocercospora fijiensis CIRAD86
TACCTATAGTAAGTACTATTTAGAATACTTATAGCAAGTTATATCCGAAACGGTTATAGTAAATACTACTAAAAACGTTTATAGCGAGTACCCTATATAACGCCTACTACGAGTACCCTATAAAATGCCTATAGCGAGTACTCTATAGAATATCTATAGCGAGTAGTACTATCCGGAACGCGTAGGATAAGCCTGATTTTAAACGCTTAGTATAGTTAGTTCTATATAGACCGGAACGTTTCGAACTGTTTATAGTAAGTACCTTATATAACGCCTACTACGAGTACCTTATAAAACGCCTATAGTAAGCACTCTATAGAATATCTATAGCGAGTAGTACTATCCGGAACGCGTAGGATAAGCCTTATTTTAAACGCTTAGTATAGTTAGTCCTATATAAACCGGAACGCGTATACTAAGTCTAATCCAAAACGCTTATAGAAAATCTTATCCGGAATATATAAAGTAAGTCTAAGTCTAATCTAAAACTAAATACTTATATTAACTACTACGAACTATTCATAGCGAGTACCCTGTATAGCGCCTACTACGAGTACCCTATAAAACGCCTATAGCGAGTACTCTATAGAATATCTATAGCGTACTACTATCTAAAATACCTATAGTAAGTACTATTTAGAGTACTTATAGCAAGTTATATCCGAAACGCTTATAGTAAATACTACTAAAAACGGTTATAGCGAGTAGTAGTATTCGAAACGCTTATAGCGGTTACTATCCGAGATATCTATAGCGAGTAGTACTATCCGGAACGCTTTAGAACGCGCTATATAGCAATTCTAATCCGAAATGCTTATAGTAAGTCCTATCTAAACGCGTATAGTAAGTACTATCCGGAACGCGTATAGTAAGTCTAATTTAGAACGCTAATAGTAAGTACTATTAAGAACGCTTAGGCTTATAGCAAGTAGTACTATCTAAAATACCTATAGTAAGTACTATTTAGAATACTTATAGCAAGTTGTATCCGAAACGCTTATAGTAGATACTACTAAAAATGCTTATAGCGAGTAGCAATATTTGAAACGCTTATAGCGGTAACTATCCGAGATATCTATAGCAAATAGTACTATCTAGAACGCTTATAGTAAGTCTAATCTAAAACGCTTATAGAAAGTCTTATCTTAAATATATAAAATAAGTCTAAGTGTAATCCGGAACTAAATACTTATATTAAGTACTATCTGGATTCCGGAAGGCTTATAGCGAGTAGTACTATCCGGAACGCTTATAGTAAATACTATCTAAAGTGCCTATAGTAAATAGTATTCGAACTGTTTATAGCGAGTACCCTATAAAACGCCTATAGCGAGTACTCTATAGAATATCTATAGCGTACTGCTATCTACAACGCCTATACTAAGTTTTATTTAGAACGCGCTATATAGTAATTCTAATCTAAAACGCTTATAGAAAGTCTTATCCGGAATATATAAAGTAAGTCTAAGTCTAATCCGAAACTAAATGCTTTTATTAAGTACTATCCGGAAGGCTTATAGCGAGTAGTACTATCCGGAACGCTTATAGTAAATACTGTCTAAAACGCCTATAGTTAAATAGTATTCGCACTATTTATAGCAAGTACCTTATATAACGCCTCCTACGAGTACCCTGTTAAACGCCTATAGCGAGTACCCTATAGAATATCTATAGCGAGTAGTACTATCCGGAACGCTTATAGTAAATACTATCGAAAACGCCTATATTCGAACTACCTATAGCGAGTAACCTATATAACCTCTACTACGAGTATCTTATAAAACGCCTATAGTAAGCACTCTATAGAATATCTATAGCGAGTAGTACTATCCGGAACGTATAGGACCCTATAAAACGCCTATAGCGTACTACTATTTATAGCCTATACTAATTTTTATTTAGAACGCGCTATATAGTAATTCTAATCCGAAACGCTTATACTAAGTCTTATCCGAAACGCGTATAGTAAGTCTAATTCGGAACGCTAATAGTAAGTACTATTAAGAACGCTTACAGCAAGTATGTACTAAGTCTTATCCGGAACGCGTATAGTAAGTCTAACTCGGAACGCTAATAGTAAGTACTATTAAGAACGCTTATAGCAAGTAGTACTATCTAGAATACTAATAGTAAGCACTATTTAGAATACTTACAGCAAGTTATATCCGAAACGCTTATAGTAAATACTACTAAAAACGCTTATAGCGAGTAGCAATATTTGAAACGCTTATAGCGGTAACTATCCGAGGTATCTATAGCAAATAGTACTATCCGGAACGCTTATAGTAAACACTATCTAAAACGCCTATATTCGAACTACTTATAGCGAGTACCCTATATAACGCCTACTACGAGTACCTTATAAAACGCCTATAGCGAGTACTCTATAGAATACCTATAGCGAGCAGTACTACCCGGAACGCGTAGGATAAGCCTTATTTTAAACGCTTAGTATAGTTAGTCCTATATAAACCGGAACGTATATAGCAAGTCTTATCCGAAACTAAATACCTATATTAAGTACTATCCGGAAGGCTTATAGCGAGTAGTACTATCCGGAACGCTTATAGTAAATACTATCTAAAACGCCTATAGTAAATAGTATTCGAACTACCTATAGCGAGTACCCTATATAACGCCTACTACGAGTATCCTATAGGACGCCTATAGCGAGTACTTTATAGAATATCTATAATACTAAGAATAAGTCTAATTTAGAACGCTTATAATACTAAGTACTATTCGGAACGTACATAGTAAGTCTAATCCGGAGCGCTAATAGTTAGTACTACTATTTATAACGCTTATACTAAGTTTTATTTAAAACGCGCTATATAGTAATTCTAATCTAAACGCTTATACTAAGTCTTATCCGGAACGCGTATAGTACGCGGACTAGGGACTAGTATAGATATATACTTTATAACTTAAAATAGGCAAAGCTATACTATAAACCTCTTAGAATCGACTACGCTAATAATCCGACTTTTAATAAAGCCCTAAGAGAGTTTATAGAGAAAGATAGCATTGCTATAGGCATTCTAGTTAAGATAATATTACTAGATCTAAGACCTAACTTTAGGAGTATAATTACCTATAAGACTGCTAAGGACTACTACGAGACTATAGCAGCTATATATTAACTAATTATTATAGTAGATATCTATAATACCCTAAAGGATTTTAGAATAGTTACTCTTAAGCAAGCAATATCTAATAGCACCCTTAGGTACTATAAAGACTTCTAAGTATAGGTATAGAAGTACAAAACAGCTACTAAGCAGTTTAAGAGAGTATATAGTATTAAGCCTAAGGATATCAAGATCCTAGATATAATAATTAGGATGCTCTTTATTAATAGTCTTTAGTACTATAAATAGCTTAGAAGCTAGAGGCATAATAACAAACTAGAAGGGACTAGCTAGACTCTCGAAGCAATAATTATATCCCTTGGGAAGGAAAAGCCTCTAAGGTTGTAGAACTAGCAATAAGGCAAAGCCTTTATAGTTGTCTCTAATATCGAGGTTAGGGATAACAATAAGCAGTATTAGTACTATAAGTACAAGTATATTAATATAAAGTACTAGAAACAATATCCTAATAGAAAGCTATCTAAGGACAAGTTAAAGAAGAATTTAAAAGATAAGTATAAGTCTAAATTAAAAGACAAGGATAAATCTAAGTCTAAGAATAAGGCTGTAGCTACTAGAAAAGATAATAGCAGCGATAATAACGATAAGTGTAAATTAGATTCTAACTCGGAAGGCTAGGCTTTAGGGGTATATATCGCACTAACCCTAGCCTAAATATCCTTTAATTAAAGTCTAACTCCTATTACATTAGTATCCCCTACGAACCTAGACAAAGCAATCAAAATCTAGGACACTAGTATATTATACTATATATTTAACAATAAGGACTAGTTCTATAACCTTAGGTCCCTTAACTTACCTACTAAGTTTAGCCTTGCTTTAGGCAAAGGAAGCTGCAGAATAATTAGGGACATTTACCTTAAATTCCTCTAGAAAGGCAAAACTATAAAGATAGTGCTTAGAGAAGTATTATACTTACCTAACTCTAATATAAATCTAATCTTAGTAGAGAGGATCTATAGGAAGACTAGATACTTCCTATATAGGCTAACTATAACTATCTAAGGAAAGGATAGCAAGGTTATTAGAGAGGCTAAGATCAACAATATTATAATAGTCCTAAAGCATATTAGGATTGTTCCTCCTAAGAGCTAACTAGCTATTATACTAGCAGTTGCCCGACTAAAGGTAGACACTATTAGAGTATATTAGAGCCTTAGCTATATTAGAAGCAAGATACTAAATGCAACCAAAACCTACTAAGACTATCTTAGCATTAACTATATTAATACTACCGAATTAGGGCACTATAAAGCCTATAAGCTTATAAGGTCTTAGAGGACAGTCTTAAGGATTACAAGAAGGACTCTAGTTCAAGCTCTAGATAAAATCTATATTAATATTATTAGACCAATTATACCTCTAGATATCTATAGGAACCGCTACTTATACCTACTAACTTATATAAAGATAAGGCATAGATAGGATAATAAGACCCTAGACCTAAAAAATAGTCCCGCTCTTATTAAGAAATAGATGAACTGGTAGTCTAATTAGTTTAGCAAAAGACTAAAGATCTAGTTCTTAGACAATAGGGGCTAGTTTAATAATAAGCACCTTTAAAAGACTACTAAAATTAAGGGGTATAGGTAGGATTTCTCAAGCCCCTATATACCTAAACAAAATAGCATTATAGAGTTATCTAACAAGACTATCCTAACTAAGGCTAGGGCTATGCTTATTGATATAGGTTTACTATAAGAGCTGTAGAGCTATACTGTTAAGCACTCTATACACTTAACTAACAGACTAGCTAATCTAATAACTAAGGAAGTTCCTCTAGTCTATCTCGAAAGGGATTTAAAGTAAGGGGGAACCCTAGTAGATCTGTCTAGAGTTAGGAGATTTGGTTATAAGGTATACAAATACATTAGTAAAGAAGAGAGGCTAAGAGGCGTAAAGTTTATATTAAGAGCTCTAATCTACTAGAGTATTAGATTCTAGAATTACTCTTCGACAAACTACCTCCTCTAGAGGCCTTAGTTTAACTATAGTAAGAGACTATAGCAGTATAAGATTAAATTCTCCTGTTATATTACCTTCTATAAAGATTAGACCTACGGGGATAAAGGCAGAAAAGTAAATCTAGCCCCTCCCTATATTCAAGTTATTAAATACTCTTAGTTAGGGATTAACCCTAGTAAATCTAGAGTAGCTTTAGGATTCCTACCTAATATTAAGCAAGCCTAGCATAACTAGCAGCTAGTTAATAAACCTGTTCCTTCTAGAAGTACTAAAGAGCCGTTTTAAACACCCTCGGGGGAGCTACTACCTTTAGGGGAGCTAATACCTCTTTAGGGGGGGCGAGTTCTATTAGATCTAGGAAGCCTAGTTAAAGAGACCCGGGAGCTACAGGCCCCTAATAATAATAACTAACATTAGTCTAAGCAGGAGGACACACTAATAATGTACTAACCTAGCTAGTTAGTAGGTTAGAAGAGGCTAAGAGCCGCCTTACTACTAGCAGCCTAGGAAGTTGCAATAAGGCTAGTTGTATACTAACCAGACTAGTTAGTAGGATAAAAGAGGCTAAGAAGTGCCTTACTACTAGCAGCTCTAGGAACTATAACAAAGCTAAGGTACTTAGACCTTGCAGATATACCCCCTATAATATCCTTAAGGGGTAGGCAGACAAGGAGACCTAACTATAGCAATATAGCTAGGGTCCTAAATGCTGCTCTTAGGAGATTCCTAAAGAAAAAGGCTAAGAAGCTAGGGGAGGGTAAGCTATCTGTACTCTATAAAGCACTAAATAGTATAGATGCTAAGCTTTAGAGGGAAGCTGTTACTAAATGTTAGGACTAAAGAGGTTACACGTGATTAGCATGTAACCGGGCTCGAGTAAAGCTAGGGTCTTAATGCCTTAGGTAGGGCTTAGCGCTTAGCAATAGGCTAACTTGCCTACCTTCCTCCCTCTCCTCCTAGCTCCTTATCGAATACTACTCGTACCTACTACCACCCTATCTACCTGCTAATATAACCCTTCTTATACAGTATTCGATCTACCCTTTAAGGGCAGTAGCTAGATAGTCTTTATTTCAAGCTTTTAGCGGTATAGCTACGAACAAGACTAATCTAACTATATTACGCCCGAAGAACGGGACCTATACGTACTACTCTATCGAAACAACCGTACTAATTATTAAGCAAGGCCTTCTATACGGCCTATTATACTAAGTTAAGCATACTAAGCCGATATCTACTAATTCCGCTATATCCGCATCTTAGGGGCTAATAATATATTATTAGTGTCGCCCCTTATAATAGCCGGTTTATTACGAAACAACAACCGTACTGCCGCTAGCAGCGCTAGCAACGATAACGCTAGTGGCATAGTGCCTACTAAAGTGCCTACTAAAGCACCTACTAGAGAGCCTGCTGCTAAAGAGCCTACTACTAGGCCTACCGAAGAACCTGTAGTCCTAGGTAATAATCTAGAATTGCCTATTAACGACATTCTTAGCAACATTGTTAATCGACGATATAGCTAGCTAGCCTTTAGCCCCTAGCTAGTAGCGAGACTTCAAGAAGCTACTTAAAACAGGCTTACTGCCCTACGTTAAGAACAATAGCTAAAGGATAATCTCCTCGAGATTCGCCGCCTATAGGAAGCCCTAATAACTAACACTAAGCCGATAATAGGGCCTTCCTTACTACCCGTCCCTATCTAAAAGAAGGATGCTAAGCTTAAGGACTATACCGTATTTAATAGCTCTAGTCGCAAGCAATACAATGATTATATACGCGATTATAAGCTTAACTAACGAAATGCGCTAAGGGCTCTTCTAGACGACTATTTACTAGTTGTCTACGCTATGCAGTATATCAATAGCGACCTAAAGCGCATATAGGATAACCATTTCGACTCCCTTAACGATTAGACCGCTATTCAGTAGAAAACCTATAAGACTATTATACTAGACACTCTTAGAAACCCTATACTAAGGCAATAACACGCTTAGGACTAGTACCTTCGAGCTAAGCAAAAGACTGATTAGTTAGCTCGTTTATTTAAGGCCTATTTAAAGACCCTCGAGGACGATTTGCTACCTAAGACCGACTCTATCTAGATATCTAAGATACGACCTAAACTGAGATAGGAATTAGTCCTTAAATTAGACCGCCGCCGTGTGTTTAAACAGGCTAATCTAACACGCATTTAGTTTATAGTCGAAGTGGAAACAGCTAAACGAGCTATTTAGCTCTAATAACGGTTAGAATCTAAGATACGCCTAGCTACCTATCGTAGCCGCGGAGGAAACTAAGGTTCCTACTAGAACAATAATGCTAATAATAGGAATAGTAACAACGACCGTAGAAGAGGCCGTAGCCGACGGCTATATAGAGGAGGCCGTAATAGAGGCCGTAGAAGGGGCTCGTATCCCTATAATACTAATCGCTTAACTAATAATAGCAGCAACAGCGGCTATAGCAATCCCCTAACCGGGTTGAAGTGCTTCAACTATAATAGCACTAGCTATCTCCTAGGCTAATGCGACAAACCTAAGGACTAGGCCCGAATCGACCGTGCTACCGCTAAATACCGAAAGCACCTTTTAGCCGCTAACGCTACCCCTATCGGTCCTTCTAATTAGTCGAAAAAAGAGTAAGCGCCGCACTAACTGTTAGCCTTATATAGCGTAAGACTATCGACATTGTGCTAGCTATTATACGTACCTGTCTCGTAGGGGATATATATAGCAACAATTATAAAACTAAGGTTACGCTAGACCTAGGAAATTCAGTTAGCGCCCTTATTAGCTATCGCCTAGCTAAGCAATTAGACCTTCGACAATTGCCTAGGACTAACCTGCTAACCCTTGCTTAGTTTAATAACGCTCGGCACTTAACCTATAGAGCCTACTATGTTTATATAGCCCTAAGAGACGACCTTAGCAATAAGCGCCTACTAAACTTCCCCGCCTACGTAGTAGATATAGACAACCTATATAGAGGAGCTACTATTGTTATTAGCAACCCTATTCTTAAGTACTACGCTATAGCTATAGACTTAGGCATTTAGAAGTGGCGATTTAGAATCGCTCGGAAAGAGGACATTAAATATATTAATGTTAGCGAGTGCCCTAACGATATTAGGGTTCTGTTTATTAGCAACCTAATACCGGCCTCCGCTTTAGCTAATCCGACTACCGACCTGCTCGGTAGTAATAACGATGAACCTATGCCTCCTAATAGTATAGACCCTAACTAGCTCGCTCGTATACTAGAGCCTATTCGAGAAACCTATATTAACGTATTTAAACACTACCTAGCATCGACATTGCCTATATTCAAAGAGACGGATTATAAGATTAATATTATAGAGGGCAAAGAGGTTCCTTTTAGACCACTCTACAACCTTAGTAAGCGCGAGCTTGCTATATTACGTAAGTACCTAGAGGAAAACCTAGCTAATAGTCGTATTCGGTATAGTAACAGCCCTGCTAGTGCACCTATCCTGTTCGTACTAAAGAAGGATAGCGGCCTGCGTTTATATATTAATTACAGAGGGCTTAATGCTATTACTATTAAAGACCGCTATCTACTCCCGCTTATTAATAAGACCCTCGACCGCCTTTCTAGTGCCTACTACTATACTATATTAGACATTAAGGACGCCTATTACCGTATCTGTATTCGCAAGGGCGATAAATAGAAGACAGCCTTTCGCACTCGTTATAGCTATTTTAAGTACTTAGTTATGCTATTCGGGCTAGCTAATACCCCTACTACATTCTAGTCCTATATTAATCGGGCCCTTTCGGGCCTATTAGACCACCTCTGCGTAGTCTATCTAGACGATATCCTAGTCTATACACACTTACCTAACATTGCGGAATATTAGGCCGCCGTACGTAAGGTGCTCGACCGCCTACAGGCCTATAGCTTATACTACAAACCCTCTAAATGCACCTTTGCTACTAAAGAGGTGTCCTTCCTTAGCTTCCTCGTATTAACCGAGGGTGTTAAGGCTAATCCTAATCGGATTAAAACTATTACTAAATAGCCTGTTCCTACGTTAATTAAGGAGCTATAGTCGTTCCTCGGTTTTGCTAATTTCTACCGCCGTTTTATTAAGGGCTATTCGAGGCATATAATGCTATTAACTAAGCTTACTAAAACCAAGGCCAACCCTACTAGAGAATTCAAATAGACTAAAAGAGCGCGAGCCGCTTTTAACGGTTTAAAGCAGCGCTTTACTAAAGTCCCCTTATTATACTATTTCGTACTAAGCAAACAGATCCGCATTAAGACTAACGCTTTACAGTTTGCTATATTAGCTATTATGTTACAATAGGCTAATAACAATTACTAGTACCCGATTGCCTTCTTCTCGAGGAAGATAATTAATACTAAGCGTCGCTACGAGACCTACGAGCAAGAGCTCTTAGCTATTATTAAAGCCTTCAAGCACTAGCGCTACTATCTCGATAGTGCCTAGCATACTATTTAGGTCTATACGGACTATAACAACCTCCGTAGAATTACAAAGGTTACTAGGGTTATAGGTCGACAGGCTAGATAGGCCGTCTACCTCGCTAGGTTTGATTTTGATGTATTATATCGGCTAGGCGTAAGCAACCCTGCTAATAGCCTATCGAGGCGACCTAATTACGATAGCGGGACTTAGTAATCCATTAATTTATTGTTTCTAACCCTATAGTATAAGATTGCTATAGCCCGTATTATTAATAAGCAAGCGTAGGATAAGCGGCTTACCGGACTCTACGACGGCTTGAAGTATGTTAATACTCTTGCTATATTAACAGTACGTATTAAGGATATAGATAGGAGAAGTTATAATAACTCCCTAGTCGATATCGCTATATATAGTAATAGCGATTAAAGCACTAATACAGTTGATCCGGCTACTAGTGCTACTAGATATATATAGTGCGTACTACGTAAGACAGCGAGGGTGCTATTAAGCGAACTTGTAGAAGGGGATAGACGAGCGTTTATAGATAAGCTGTTACGTACTTAGTAAAGGGACGCTTTTGCTACTGCTCGTATAGATTAGCTTAGAAGTGGCCGTAAGACTAGATCTAGCAAGAATTGGTCGATTGATGCTAATAGCTATTTGCGCTATAAGGGCAGGCTCTATGTCCCTGCCGAGCATTCGATCCGACAAGAGCTTCTTAAGCGACACTATAATAGTAAGCTTGCCGGTTACTATAGTATAGAGAGGTCGCACGAGCTAATATCGCGTATATACTACTAGCTAAATAGTAAGCGGGATATAAAGGACTACGTAAACACGTATGCCGTATATTAACGAGTTAAAGCACCGAAACACTTACTATTTAGCGAGTTGTCTTTACTCCCTGTTCTAAAGAAGCTATTTGCTAAGCTTATAATGGATTTCATTATAGGCCTTCCGCCTACTAAGCGTAGGGGCAGCAAGGATATATATAATGCTATCCTAGTTGTCGTAGACCGGTTTACTAAGGGCGCTCGTTACATTCCTGCCCGAAAGGATTGGACGGCTATTAACCTAGCTAAGTCGCTATAGAATAACATCTTCTATAGCTATTAAGGGACCCCTAAGGGGATAGTCTCCGATCGAGGCTCGATATTCATATCGTACTATTAGAGCGAAATATGCCTATAGCTAAGACTAAAGCATCGGCTATTAACAGCCTTCTATCTATAGACTAACGGTCAAACAGAGAGACAGAATACTACCCTATAGCAATACCTACGCAGTTATATTAACGAGAATCCTAAGGATTGGGTTAACCTCCTACAACTAGCTAAATTCGTATACAATAATAGTGTCTACTTATTAACTAAGGTGTTACTATATATAGCTATAATAGGCTAGAACGCTGCTATGCTATAAGACCCCCTATCGCTCGAGGCCGAGCGTAAGGAAAGGGAAGCGGGTTAACCTAAGACACTAGCGGCTATTAAGAGGGTTCAAAAGATACGAGAGATTTACGCTAAGATAGCTAACAAACTAGCAAAGGCCTAGGCCTATTAGAAGGCCTATTATAACAAACACTATATACCGATAACCTTTAAGCAAGGCGATATAGTTATGCTTAGTACGAAGAACCTCCGTATCCGCAAACACCTATCCCCTAATAGTAAAATAAGGCCTAAGCTCGCACTAAGATATATTAGCCTATTCCGCATCCGAGAACCGAAGGGCATATAGGCCTACTAGTTATAGCTTCTACCCTATTACACTATCTATAACACCTTCTATGTATCCCTCCTTAAGCTATACTATTAACGCAAAGGCGATAAAGCGCCTGCTAAGTTAGAAGAAGTCTTAGCTAATAGTAAAGAGCTGTAGTCTATAGAACGTATCCTATAGCACCGGACTAGGAAAGGCAAGAAAGAGTACCTGTTAAGATAGCAAGGCTATTTACCTAAATAGGACTCGTAGGAAGCTGAAGGTTCCTTTAAGGATATAACCGAGTTATTAGATAAGTATTAGACTAGCGTAAAGAACAAGAAGAAGGCTAAAAGCTTATAATGTCACTATTAAGGCCTAGGATTAATGCTACCCCCGGGATGCTATTAGCTAACTAATTAGAGGCAAGCAATTGTTAGTAACAAAGGACAATAAGACTATACTATTATAGAATCCACCTCTTTACTAGCGCACCCTATAAGACCCTTCTCTTAGCGCCCCTCTTGTTCCTTTATTCTATTAAGGCCCTAAGGCCTAAGCGATCGATAAGGGCGCGCGCGCGCGTACGAATAACGATAATAAAGACGATAGCGTCGCGCTACGAGCTAGCGAAGGACGGCGCGGCCGGCGCGGCTATATTAGTAATAGTATTACGGGGTATGTTGCTATTTAAGAAAGGAAGGACACCGCTATATTAGTAACGGTATTGCCGAGTTGTTATTAGTTAAAGAAGGGAATTAGAAGCAAGGTAAAGTTAGCGCTAAGACGGCTAGTACCGCTATTGTTAATATTACTTGCTATTGTTACTGCGCCTACGGGTATAACCTTACCTACACTACGAGCCTAAGGCACCTTTAATTAAAACTTTGATCAAAACTTTAAGCCGCCTAAAAGATTAAGCGACTAATAGACTAACTAAGGGCAAAACTATAGAGCTAAGCTAGCCGGGGTCGATCTTGCGGACAATAGGTTACTCCTCGATCTTTCTAACCCTTTAAGCGAGGCGAACCTCTACTACTGCACTTACAATAGCCTTTACCTATAGAAACTAGACGAGCTGTGTTTTTTTTTGAAAAGATATAATTAGTTAATACTTAAAGGCTGCTAAACCTAACTAATTGGGGCTAGTAAAACTACGATAGTAAATAATAGTCCTCGTAATAATAAGAACAATAACCCTCGGAAGCGGACAAACCCTCGGATATATATATACAAGCTATTATAGTTTAGTATAAAAACTGCACTTATTTTACTTAGAGCGGAGGCAGGGCTATAATACCTCGTACGTCTACCTGTTATAGTAGGGAAGACGCGCTCGTATTGTAATTAGTCGAAGGCCCTTAATTCTTATAGATATATATTACTTTATAGTTTATTATATATAGGGATAGCGTAGTTAGAGTTAGACATTGTGCTATATTAGAGGTAAGGTTTGATATAGTTACATTATCGGTAGTTATGCGTTCAATTTAGCGCGGACTAAGCGGCCTATTAGACCTGCTAAGTTAGTAGTAATAGAGGTTAAGACTAGAACAAAGACCGGCTACGAGGGCGCGGCCTTTAGAAGGGAAGCGTATATTAGGACTAAAGAGGTTACACGTAATTAGCATGTGACCGGGCTCGAGTAAAGCTAGGGTCTTAATGCCTTAGGCAGGGCTTAGCGCTTAGCAATAGGCCAACTTGCCTGCCTTCCTCCCTCTCCTCCTAGCTCCTTATCGAATACTACTCGTACCTACTACTACCCTATCTACCTGCTAACATAACCCTTCTTACACTAAAGAACTTAAGTCTTTAGATAAAACAGGCACTCTTAAATAGATCTCTACTAAGGAACTCCTAAAAGGAAGAAAACTAATATTAAGCAAATAGGTCTAGAAGATTAAGCGCTTGCCTAATAGTTCTACTAAGAAGTTTAAGGCGAGATGTATAGCTAAGGGGTTTATCTAGAGAAAAGGTATTAACTTCGAAGAAACCTTTACTCTAACCTTAAGAGCTATAATAAGCAGATTCTGCTTAGGACTTTTAGCTACTTTTAGCTAGGTTAGATGTTAAGTAGATATTAAGGCTACATTTCTAGAACTAGACATTAATAGACCTAACTATATAAACGTACCTAAGGGGTCGCATTTAATTAGAAAGGACCTAGAGAAATTTCTATATATAATTATATAGAAAGGCTTGTATAGTATAAAGTAGTTAGCTGCTTTGTAGTACTACGATACTAAAGCTACACTTAAGACCCTTAGTTTGTATAAAACTAAGAGCGATGCCTACCTCTTTATTAGAGAAGGGATTATAGTTATCCTTTATATTAATAACTTTTAGATCTTTAGCAAAACCTAAGCTAGGATTAACAAGCTAATCGAAGGACTTAGGAAAACCTATACTATTAAGGTTGTCTAAACAAACCTCTTCCTAGGACTATATATTATTAAAGACAGCATAAGTCTTAGAATCTCCTAGAAGCACTACTCTCTAGAGAAGCTAAGAAAGTATAGTCTCGACTAATGCAAGGGTATAAAGTACCTACTTAAGAAACTCCTAACTGCTTTCGAACTAGACTATAAGAAGGAGGACTACGAACTCTTTAATTAGATAATTAGGGAGCTATAGTATCTTTCTAACTAGACAAGACCTAATATTACTTATACTATTAACTACTTAGCTAGATTCCTACAAAACCCTAGACTAGAGTATACTACAGTAGTAAGACATATTTAGAAATATATTGCAGGAATAGTTAACAAGTCCCTAGTATTTAAAAAGAGTAAGTCTAGAAAGGTTAATCTTAAGAGCTACCTTAAAGTCTACTTAGATTCTAACTTCGCTAGTAACCTAAAAACCTCGAGGTCTATATTAGGATTCCTACTCCTTATAGTAGGAGGACTAGTTCTCTAGAGATCCTAGCTATAGAAAGAAGTTGTCTACTCTAGTACTAAAGTAGAGTATATAGTACTTACTAAAGCTATAAGGGAGTTAAAGTAGCTAAGGAACCTCTCTAAGGAAATTAGTAGCTTTACTAGGTTTAAGTTTAACTATATTAAAATCAACTATAATAACTAGTTAACTATCTACCTTATAAAGAATTATACTAACTCTAGTAGGTTAAGGTATATTTCCCTAAGGAACTATTACTATAGAGAGCAGTATAATAAAGAGAGGATTAATGTTTAGTACATTCCTACTAATCTCTAAATAGCAGACTAGCTTACTAAGCCTAAGTTAAACAACCCTATCCTCTAGGATCTTAACTAGTAAAGGACAAACTCTAAAGTCACTTATTTTATTCTTATTTATTACTAGAATAGGAAGCCAAACTTAATACACTTATTTTGATTTTATTACTCTCTATAGACTAACTACTCTTCTAGTTCTCTACTAGGGTATCTCGGTATCTAGAGTAATCTTTTAGCTCTTAGTACAATATCTTAAAGCAGAAACAAACATTAAAACTAGATTTGCCTAATCTATAAGGACTAGAAGCTCCCTAATGCTACAAATCTTAAATTATATATTAGAAGTTTTATCTAAAGGATCTCTAACCTTCTAAGAATATTCCTATTCCTTTAAGGACTGCCTATTTCCTCGTTACTATCGACCTTATCGTTAGCCTAACGATCTAATAGCCTACTCTAAGAAGAGCTAGACGGGACTAGTATAGCCGATCTAGAAGAAAGCCGAGAGTATAGATTGCGACTACGACTAGCTATCGTAGTAGTAGTATAGACCCCTGCCTACTAAGCTAACGCGTTCGCAATCGCCTAAGCGCCTTCCGGGGTATTCTAATTAATCCTAGAAGGAATCGGGATATATAGGCGACGCTAATTACTACCTACTATACTGCCTAGATTGCGAGGCGGCAGCCTAATAGGACCCGGAAGATCTGCCTAGCGATTAGTGCTCGAACGAGGGCGCGATATATAGCCTATAACCTAGTTAGTTTCTAATTAAGACCTTAAGTTAAACCTAACTTACTCGACTTGTTATAATAACTATAATAGTTCGGGCTAGTATAATTAGTATAGGTACCCTTAAGAAACTTGCTCCTATTAATAGTTAGAGTAATATACTCCTTATATATACCTTTACCCTCCTAATAGGGCTTATACCTATTATTTCCCTAATAGACAGTGCGACTAGAAGTAGTATATATAAGTATAGCCGGAAGATAGTTAACGTTAGATCTAGAGGCTAGGTTAAACTTCTTATCCGCCCTACGTATTATAGCTACGATAGCTAGGTATAAGGGAGAGTTGCTACCCTTTTGCTTAAAGGTACGTATAAAGATAATAACGTCGCTATTGCGTAGCTAGGGAGGTATCTCGTTAAACTTCGATTTAGCTAGAGCGATTAGGATCTTCTATAGGATCGCGACGGTAATCTCGATCTCCTTTAAGGCTGCTCTCTATTAGTATAGGAAGGCGTATCTAATTAATAAAGCCTTACTATTATTAATTAACTACTGCTTATTATAGCGACTAGGCAACTTCTTATTCGGATCGTCTCCTCCGCTACCGCTACTACTACTACCTATACTAGTAGCTAGGCTACCTAGACTAGGCTAAGTTGCTATAGCTATAATAGTACCTCTAGTTAAAATTAGGTTATATTAAACTATATCGGAGAATTTCGGTTATATATTAGTTAGTAGAAAGAAGAAGTTTAAGTTTAAATAGAGAGCGTACTTCTTAAATATAGACTGCTAGGCTTACTATAGGGTTCGCTAAGACAGGGTCTAAGCAGCAAACGTATAGCAAGTACGACTTTACTTTTACTTTAATATATATAAAAGAACTAGACTAATTAGCGAACTAGGAGAAGCAACCCTATATTACTTAGAACGTAATATATAGGTCACTTATATCTAATTAATTATAAGGCAGTTATACTTTGTCTAACAATGCCTATAATAGCTAAGAAAGGGAAAAGTAAGGGAAAATAGCCTTTTATTCTAATAGGTTCTGCTAGAAGGGGAGTATTATAGATTAGTTAGTACTGCTAAATGCTAAGGCCTAATTTCCTAGTAATATATATAGCCTCTAGCTTAGATAGAAACTTAATTCCTTTCCTTATGCAATTCTATAGTTAATCAATTAATGACTTGTTCTACTTAGCTTAATCACAACACATTATGCCTTCATTGACTTTTTCAGAAGCATTTCCAGCACCTACAGTGACTTCTATATATAAAAGGCGCAAGCACAGCTGAAATGCACTCGGATGACTGGCATCTAGAGAATGATCCTAAGAAAAGAAAACGCATCCAGGACAGGCTGGCTCAACGAGTAAGACGTATGCTCAAATATGACAATGTACGAGTGATCATGCGGCAAGGCTGAAGCTTGTGCTGTGAATAGGCAAACGTCTCCGAGAAGCGAGGAATACAGACAAGACTCGACAAGAAGTTCGCGATGGACTGGCCTCAAATATCGCTCATTTTGTCTACGATGCTCCTTTCGTAGTAGAATTGGAAAGAGATGTCAATGAGAGCAATCTCGAAGTCGCTCTTAAGCCATCATTACAGCCGAGCACGACTCGAGAACAGCGAATCTCCTTGGCTTACGAAATTCCCGCTCCGATCACCATCTTCGGTGCCCTCTTCATCAATGGCAAGGTGCTAGGACTTTCATGCTTCAGTCAAGTGGCGACAAGATCATCACCCGCCTCGCCGGATGTACCACTATCTTTGCGGCCAACGGCGACGCAGCTCTTGACGCTTCACCTTACAGGCATCGATCGATTCCCGTTTCCAAAGATGCGAGACAACTACATCAATATGGGCGGGTTGATCGATGAAGAGGACTTTTCTCTCGACATATTCACCAAGCCAAGCTTTGATATCAAACCTGGTGGACCTGCCTGGGACCCAGATGCTTGGATTCCTGCAAAATCATTTCTGGAGAAATGGGGATTTCTGATGCAGTGAGTGAGAGTGGTCTCGGCTCACGACTATCCCCCCACCGACGCTTTGTTCGCTTATATGGATCTGGAGAGACGACTATGCCTTCCCAGCAACCTCCCAGAACCAATCCACAACCTCCTGCCTCCTCGGTCCCAAACTCGGAATATGATCCGCATCAATCCTCGCAACATCAACCTCCCTCCCACTCTCCCTCTCAATCATCTCAATCGTCTTCTTCTGAATTTCCGCCGGAATACACAAATCCTTCTCACAAAACAACCACGAAACAGCACCGACATCCTTATACCCAGCACGAGTCAACTCACTCGCAAACCCCATACCAGAATGCTGAACCCTTGTCTTCACCCACGCCTGACCCTCTTCTGGCGTGAGATCCGAGAAGGAAATCGCTGCGGTTTTGGCGGGATCGGTGTGTGTTAACCAGCCTTTTTCCCGAAATGATCAAAGAAAGTCAGCAGCAGCCATCCTCAAAAAGTAAGGGAACCAGTTCGAGTTTTTTTGCCCCCCCTTACATCAACAGTTGATCAGTCCACTTCCAATGCCACGCCGCATTGATGCTTCTCAGCTTCTGACCTAACTTCTCCCAAAAGAGGGTTGGTTCGTACGATTAGAAAGCATTCTGATTCTTCTGACTGTCAGAAAAGTGGGTCGCGGAACTTGAGAGCTGAAAATCGCTCCGTTGCCCGAGCGCTTCTGGTTCATAAAGAGGGGAGCAATAGAGTTGCGATCAAGAAAAGTTCTCCCTCTCCTAGAATATTCCTGCATGTACACTAGAAATTCCATTCCCTATTCGCAACATGGTATCGTAATCCGAAAAAAAAAAAGAGAAAAACAGGTCCCAGTAATCCCATCCGCTCGCTGTCGCTCAAATCGCTCCCCAAAAAAGAAAAATCTTACTTATACGGTGCACGTCAAACTGCAACAAGCGCCGAACGCATCACAGGCACACTCGCATGACGATTCTCCTTCTCTTTGGCTTCAGCCTGCTGTCTCAAAAGCGCAAAACCAGAAGCACTCAAGGCATGTCGTTTATGTTTCATCTTCACCTTCTCCTCCACATTCAGCCTTTTCGCAAGGTCGACGAGACTCTTACGTTTACTGAGTCTTTTGCTCTCCGGTCGTGCTGCAATGATGCCAGAATCTGGACGTCGTTGGCCGGAATTTCCGAGAGATGCTAGTGGCGATTCCGGATAGACTTCGTCGAGGACTTGGCTGAAGTGTTTGTCTAGACTTGTGAGGTCTTGGTCGTCTAGTTCTCGAACGCTATCGCGAGTCGCCGCCATGGAGAAATGTGGGAGCATGGAAGCGTATGTTCGTCGACAATCTTGGATGCGCATGGGACGGGTGGGATTCATTTGGTTGAGTTTCTCGGCTAGGATTCTTGCAATTGCGACTCTGTGACTGCGCAATTGGCACAGTTCCCAGGCCCAGAGGTGCTTTTGCATGAGATTGTGGTCGTTTACGAATGCGGCTTTGAAGTAGGTTGGCGGATGGTGGCCGGTGCATCTGGCGTTATGGTGGAATGTGAATCCGCAATGTTGGTTGAGGTTGGAAGATTGGAGGTGTCGCTCCAAATCTTTTTCGTTCGCGAAGTAGATGCGGCATTCGTCGCACTTGTGTCGCTTTTCTGTAAAGTCGAGCGAGTGATCTCCCATGTGTTGCGCCAGCGCATCCCCACAGGTGCTAAAGCTTTCGCCACAAAGGTCGCATGAGATTCGATCCTTGCGAGATCCTGGTTGCCGGAGGAGTTGTTTCACAAAGTCCATGGTCTGATCAGTAACCCCAGGCTCGTCGCTCTGATATCCAGAGTCGTTTGATTCGCGGGTGTGCGTTTGCCAGCTATGGTCTCCTTCATAGATCCAGTAGTGCTGAGACATGGACTTGCGCATTGGACATTCATACATTGGATCGATTGGTGGACTGTTCGACACCTGCACCATGCCATCGCAACCTCCAAGACCACTGGCTAAGTGCTTTGGTAGGTAAGAAGCAGGATACATCTTACCACACTCCGGGCAAGGTTCTCGATTGCTGTTGTGCCTTGTAGAGACATGCCGGTCCCGCTTCTCATTCGTCGAAAAGACCTTGTCGCAGCTCATGCACGGGTAGTTTAACGTACCAGCGCATTGCTGCGTGTGTTCGTAAAGGCGAAGACCGGTCGAATAAGACTTTCCGCAAGAGCAACAATATCGGCCAGATGGGTCTCTACCGAGGTCGCAGTGGAGGTGTCGTTCTTGAACTGTTTCTCTTCCTTCGGTCATATATTGCGCAGAATCCCGCTTGCTCGGTTCACCCGAAAGAAGCTGAGCAGCAACTCGATGGAACTCAGCGGGATCTACATTGATATCTGTGGTGGAGAAATGAAATCCCGGTAGCAGCATAGCTTCTGCTTCAGCCGGCACGAATCTTGGAGTTGTCGGCATTGGTAGATCGAAGCTTTCATTCGATGATGCTGGAGAGAGCGTGAGCCGTGGTGTCGGTGGGGTTTGCAGAGGCCATTTGCTTTCATCCATAGTGTTTGCATGCCCTCCTGGCGAGGAAAGCATGTTGTCTTTGATAACGATGCTCTGCTGCTTGTTGAGGTCAATGAGTGTGCTGCTGATATCAGCGCGTGCAAGCGAGCGATGATCTGAGGATAAAGAGTGTCGTCAGTGTTCGCTGACACCGAAGCAAGGGGTCGAGTGTTACAACACACAAGCCGATACTTGTGTGAGCAAGCAATTGAGTTCGGGCTCCGAGAGAGTGGGTGTAAGATAGTACATGTCGGAAGGAAAGAGAGTTTCCTATATTCTTACCGCCTGACCACTACGACCTCCTTCGGCGCAGGTACGCGTGTTAGGATGACATAGACTTCATGCTCAGCAGACAATGGAATCGCCGCGTGCCATGGGAACGTTGTACCGTTCGCCACCGCTCTATCAACCTGGCAGCTCTGCGCTTGAGCTCCAAGATGACCGAGAGGTGTGCAAGGAGCACTAGCACACACGGTCTTGAGCACACCGACCAGTTGGCGTCGATCAGCGCAACGACCTTGGACGAAAGGGGTAAGCTGCCGCCTCTCGTGACCACTTTTTCAAGCTCCTGCGACGCCTCGACTTGGATCGAGGCAGGACTTTGTCTTGGACACACCACGGATCTGAGCGAGGAGGGCGTCACCAAGAAATGAATGTCCCAGCTGCTTGGCCGTTCGAAGAAAGTGCTCGTGGCCAGGCCAGGATGCATCATTGAGATCTAGCAGCAACTTCATCCTTTCGTTCGACCACATGCTTCGCTACGGCGTTCCTGCATATGATAAGGCGGAAGGATGATCGGTCAGCAGAGCTTGAGCAGGTTTACGACTGCCCCTCGGCCGACGGCGACGAGATGCGGATTGGGATGTTACTGTAAGCGATCCTGCCGCGGAGTGAGATGTTGCGATTTGAACTTGCGCCAGGTACTCGACCAATCCAGCGCTGTACCGGGCCAGCCCTACCGGTCTACTACACATCGTACAGGTGGTGTAGTCACAAATCCCTGCTCCTGTCCGACGCGATCGAGATCATTGCTAGCTACCAGGCATACCATTGCGCGAAGAGCATAATTCTGTGCAGCGGAATGACGAAAGCTGTTCCGACCGTTGCCATCCAGTAATCAAATGCGTTGCTTTTCCTGATTTCTGCTTCCGGGTGCCGACCGTTGTGCCCGTGAGGCCCGAATCGACGCGACGTCATCCGCGAAAGGAAAGGGCGTAGTTCTAGAAAGCCGTTTCTTCATCCGTTCAGCAGCCATTAATGATTATTCCAGTAGTGATGCTGTGAAGATGTGCAGTAATCAAGTGCTCACTTCGATATAGTATGCATAGAGTAGATCATCATGCACAGGCTAGCTGAAGCACGACCGGCAATGTATCGGAAAGGCCTTCCGATATTTCGATCAATACAAGTCGCGATCGAGAGATACACGATTGCGGTGCGTCATGAAGCAGCCCCGATGTCCTCGGTGGATTTCGATCGAGAGAGCACCGCGTGTCTTCAACCATGGATGCCTCCGACCTCTCGCGCTGCCTTGCGAAAATCAGGAGCCGAATAATAATGGCCCTCCCCTCCTGACCGGAAGAGCCGCAAACAGTTCCGTAAGGCTGCTTGTCGGCAGCGCATTCCGAGCGTGCGCAGTGGAGATTTTGGAGCGATCGAGAAATGCATGTGCCATCGAACCGCGCGATTCGATCTCGGTCGTAGAATAGAGCAGGTACCTTTGCCGTTGAGACATAGATATCTGCTTCCTGCACTCCTGACGACCACGAATTTCTGACCCAGAACTTCAGCCGTTGGGCAGTGGGCTTGAGAGAAGATGTTGGTCGGGACGTTGGTGTTGGTGAGGATTCGGAAACGGAGGCAGACATTCACGGCTCCGATATCACAGTGGACGCGCCTACATCTACACTCTCATCGGACCGATCGCGGTCGCAGGAAGATTGACTTGGAGTGTATGCCCAGGTGTCAGGGTCCATCACGTGCCTGATGCCTGAGGCTGCAACTGCTGCACTCTATCTTCGGACTTCTATATAGATTAGTCCTTCTTCTAATACATTAGTTACATTAAGTGGTTATAAGCCCCCTGCGTTTCTAACGTATATAACACGTATTCTAATAGTTAATCCGACTACTACGTAGCTAGCGCTCGTTACTAAAAATTGCGCCGATACTATTATCGTCGCTACTACCCTTACTACCTCTTAAGTATTCTAGCAGGTACTAGTCCGACTTAAGTCGGTTACTATTAGTATTAGCTATCCGCTATACTAGTTCCTAATAATAGTATTAGCTATCCGCTATACTATAATATAGGCGCGCCTATCGGACGCCTCTTAAAATAAGTCTATAGTCTCTTTCTATATTATCGCCGTCGCTATTAGTAATAGCTCTCCCTACTACTACTAACGCTTATATAAGCAATATTCCTAAGCTAAAGAATAAGGAGAATTATCTAGTATAGGCCTACGCCGCTAAGGGTGCCTTTAAAGGTATATAGATATAGCGCTATATCTAAGGGACCCGCCTAAAGCCTAAGATTAAACTGTTATCTACTAAAACATAGGAGCAATTTAAAGACTGCTAAGACAAATAGGAGGCAAAGGACTAGTCGGCGCGTACGTAGATATTCGCTAACTACGTATCTAAGATCTAGTAGTCGTTGCTTAGACTCGACACCTCTAAGGCAGTATAGGATTATCTATATAAGAAATATACTAGTAAAGGTAGGTCTACTAAGTTTATACTCTACTAGGAATATATTACCCTTTACTATAATAGTAAGGACGTTAAGAAGTTCTATAACAAGTATAAGAAGAAGCTCGGTGCCTTAAAGAATACTAAATTAGCTATTAGCTAATATTAGGCTGTCTATATGTTTATTATACAGATCTCTCTATTCTACGAGGCTTTTATATAGATGCGCTATAAGCAGATGCGCGCCTTAGAATACACTATTAATAATAGCACCCTTAATAACATTATTAGCGCGTTGCTTAATAAGAATGTAGCTTAACTAAACTAGGCCTAATATAATAGTTTCTTCAGTCTCTAGCGCTAATAATAGCAAGGTAGCAATAGTAACGGTCGAGGTAACTCGAACCGTAGCGGTCGTAGTAGCCGCGGAAACAATAACAACGGTCGAGGCCGCGGTAGAAGCAACTAGAATAGTTATTAGTCTAATCGCGAGAAGTGCTTATACTATTAAGGCACTTACCCTTCTAACCGCTACTATACTAAATACTCTTATCTAAAGGAGGAAGACCGACTGCGTCGTAAATAGTAGAAGGCTAAGAAGAAGGGGGTATAGTAGTAGCAGCGTAGACTAACTGCTTAGCAATAGTAGTAGCCGCCATCTAGTTAGAATGGTGCTTAGGGGCTGTATGCGGCTAATGCTACCCTAGGGGTGTTATTAGGCCTAAGCGACAATTACGCCTTTACTATAAACACTATAGTTACTATTAGCGACTAGGTGTCTACGGCTCTTACTGCTAACACTCGGACTACTAATTAGGTTGTCGACTTAGGTACTAGCATATATATAGTTAATAACCCCTCGCTGCTTATTAAATATAAAGGCTGCTATATCCCTGTCCGGTTTAGAGGCAACACGAAGCACGCTACGATAGTTGGTATAGCTTAGACAGAGGTTGTTAATAAGCGTAGTATAAGCAGTATAAAGTTGTCTAATATACTGTATGTGCCTAGTCTAGTAGCTAACCTTCTATCTACTAAGAAGCTTGCCGACAAGGGTTGTTTCTACCGTAATAATAAGTGTGTGCTATTTACGATAGTAGAGGGCAATAAGGTTACTATCGCTTAGACATACCGTAAGAATAGTCTCCCCTATCTATGTATACTAACCTCTAGTCCGGATAGCTAGGTTGTTACGCTTCTATCGAAGAAGGGGGTACTAACAGGTACGATAGAAGAGTAGCATCTGCGATATAGCTATATTTATTACCGCAAGCTACTAAGAATAGAGTCTAAGGGCTAGATTGTTATTACTAGCGCTAAGAACGACTTCCGCAACTGCATTGCCTATCGCATAGCTATATTATATAAGGAATACAATCGGCTGCTACGCGTACGACTATCTACGATCTATTACATTGTCTATATAGATATAGTTACTATTACTAACCCTAGTCTGTTATAGGAGCGCTATTTTATACTGTTTATATACGCTAAGTTAGGCTATCGATACGAATATACTAGCACGCTTAAGTTAGGGGCTGTAGTAGCTATTAAGGACTATCGTATATATATTCGTATATAGACTAGTTGCTTAATCCTAATCTACCGCCTCGATAGAGGGGGTAAGTACAGCGGAAATCAGCTGTTAAGCTAGGCTCGTAATTAGGGCATTATACTATAGGTTATAGCACCTCATTCTTCGACTTAGAATAGCTTTACTAAAGTTAGCAATTACATCGTATATACGACTACGAGAAAGATAATGCTACACGCTAACCTTCTAAAGTCTCTATAGCTATATACTATTGCCTCCGCTATATAGGTCCTTAATATTACGCTAACCGCTAACGGAGGAAGCCTATATACTATTGTAGCTAAGGAGCTTAATTAGTTACGAACGTAGCTACGCCTACAGCACCTTCGAGCTTATAGCTATACTATAGTTGCCTACGATTATAGTGTAACTTGCGAAAAGAAGATAGACAGTAGAGGCCTAGTTAGCAAGCTAGTTAGCTATGCTAAAGGCTCTATAGACTCTGGAAAATACATAATTTACCTACCTAATTAACACAAAGTTATCGCTTCTAAGGACGTCTAGTTTATTAAGTTAGGGGGTAACCTCCTACTTCTAGATAGCATAAAGCCATACACTAACACTAACGACTTGTCTGAAAACGAGTTTGTTACCCTTAAGTCTATTATGCCGGCTTTGTTTAATTCTATAAGCAACGAGGCTCCGTCGCCTACCGAGGCTGCTAGTATAGTCTAGCGGCTTCTAGCTTAGTAGGAAGAACAGCCTATATAAGGACCTATATAGGGTATTAAGTTAGCTAATAAGGTTGTTAATCTATTGCCGCTTAAGGATAACCTTCTAGCTGTTTAGCCGCCTTTAAGTAATAAAGATAGTTTCTAGTTTGCTAAAGAATAGCTAGTATACGACCCGTAGGCTAAGAAGGGCGAGCCTAGCTAGTTGCCTAAATTTGAGCGGCTAACTAAGACAGGCAATCGTTCTATACGCAAGACACGAAGCAACAAGAGCGCTCGTAAACTGTTACGTAGATATCTGGCCGATTATAGCGTCTAGCGGTCGACTCGATATATAATAGCTAATATACCGATAGCCTATATTAAGGGCTTTATAGCCTCCTACTACATTGCTAAGCAGTCCGACAAGCCTAAAGAAACTATCCCTATTCCGAAGAGTTATAAGGAAGCAACTTAGTCGCTATATTAGCTATAGTAGAAGGAAGCTTGCGAGGCTAAATACAAGTTACTAATTAATAACTATATATAGGTTTATATATCTTAGTTAGAGGTGCTAGAAGGCAGGAAGGTTGTTCGTAGTCGTTAGGTCTTTACTATCAAGCGAGACGCTAATAGAAATATAAGCCGGTTTAAGGCTCGTTAGGTTGTCCGTAGCTTTACGCAGGTTAAAGGCTAGGATTACGACGAGACCTATACAGCTATCGCTAAGCTATCTATACTGCGGGCCCTATTCGGCCTAATCGCTTATTACGACCTAGAAGCTAAGCAGTACGATATTCTAACTGCCTTCCTTAACGCACTTATTAGTAACAAGCACAAGATCTACGTTAAACAGCTATACGGCTTTAAAGACCGTAGTAGCAAGGGTATAGTTTGCCTACTGCTAAAGGCCCTATATAGTCTAAAACAGTTACTAATGCTATAGTATAAAGAGCTTCGGAAGTACTTAAAGAGCCTAGACTTTATTCTAATAATGTCCGACGTCTGTGTGTTTAAGCACGTTGTTAGCGGCTCGATTATTGTTATCTACGTCGATAATATAATTATTATCGCCTACAGCCTATTAGCACTAGAAGCTATTACTTAGTTGCTAAAGGAGCGCTTTAATATACGAGAACTAGGCGACCTTTACTACTATCTCGGTATACGCATTATCTACGACTGTAACAAGCGCACTATCTACGTCGTTTAGGACGCCTACTTAAATAGGCTCTACGAGAAGTATAGTATGCGTAGCTATATCGGTCTAGCTACTCTAATAGCGCCTCGTTACGCTAAGATATCTATTTAACGCGCACCTAAAGGCTATACAGCTAGTGCCGCCTTTAAGACTTAGTATTAGGAGGGTGTTAGTAAAGCCCTCTAGCTAGTAATAATTACTCGGCCGGATGCTTGCTATACTACCGGCCTATTATTACGATTTATTTCTAACCCGACCGAGGAGCATTATACCGCGCTTCTTTAGCTAATTAAGTACCTAGTTAGTACCCTTAGCCGTAGCATACGCTTCTAAGGCAATTAGAACGAGGCTAACGACCTCAAGTTTGCTAGATACTATAATGCCTTATAGGCTAATAATCCGGTTACTCGCCGCTCTATAAGTAGCTTCTACTTTACTATCGTAGGCGGACCTCTATTATACAAGTCTAGCCGCTAGACGCTCGTTATACTATCGTTAACTAAGGCTAAGTATGTTTAGCTTACTATAGGGGCTAAGGAAGCAGTTACCTTAGCTCGCTCCTTAAAGGAAATTAGTTATAAGGGCTATATTCTTCTAGTTACGCTCTACGAGGACAATTAGTCCGCTATCGCTATTACTAAGTCTACTATTAATAGCCGTATAAAGCATATAGATGCTCGTGTCTACTATATTCGAGAGAAGATTGCTAATAGTACTATTATCGTCTAATAGGTTAGTATATATAATTAGATAGCCGATAGCTTTACTAAGCCGCTTAATAAGACTAAGTACGGCCGCTTTATTAAACAACTAAACCTAGTAGATTGCAAGGCCGCTATTAAGAGCGCTACAAAGCTAGCTACTAAATACTAAGAAGAAAGGGCCTTTTGTTTGCTTTGTTTATATAACCTAAGAGTAGTCTAGTTTGTTTACCTGTTTCTACTTACCTAATACCCCTTGTTTGCTTTGCTAATAGAATGGCTATTGTATTGTTTGTTTCATTCTATGGCGATATGTACGTGCTAAGGGGGTGACTTGGAGTATATGCCTAGGTATCAGGGTCCATCACGTGCCTGATGCCTGAGGCTGCAACTGCTGCACTCTATCTTCGGACTTCTACATAGATTAGTCCTTCTTCCAATACATCAGTTACATCAAGTGATTGCGACCATGGACTGCGACGTGAATGATGCTGTGAAAGATGCTCATCAACCTCGAAAGGGCTATCGGCATCCCTTCTTTTAGTCTCATCGCCGATGAAGCCGACCAGCGTGCAGAACCACGATGGTGACAAGTCAATGGACAGACGAGAAAATGCTATGTATGACGGAACGTTGGACAGCCTGTGACACGCATCGTCCGTCTATGCTTGATCTGACCCCGCCATGTTCTTGTATCGTTCTCTTACATGCTGTCAGCAGCTGCAGTGGACGACTTCGCGCAGTGCAAGTATTGAATACGCCAACTTGCTCAAGAGCTTTCCGCGTCTGGAGGATGTCAGTAATCGAATGGCATGTCTCGGCCCCATGATCACGTCGTTTTCCATCGGCAATGAGAACAACGGCGGGAGAGTGGCGCAGGATCGACTTGCTTGTGCGCCATGCAAAGACTTCAAGACTTCATCAGCTCTGCATTATTGGTATAAGCGAAGGTGCATTCAAGCACAAGCAAGGAGAAAGCATTGTCGTGAAAGCCTCATTCGGTGAGCTGAACTTCGCTCTCACATGCAGAAGAGCTGTAGAAGCGGAGGTAGCTAGCAGCAAAAGTCCGAAGTGGCAGGTGTCAGCATCACGAAAGTGGACTCTCTACCGCAGGTGGTGCAGACGTGGCGAGGCGAGCGAGGTCGAAAGTCCAGTCCAGATGTGGTTGAGGCGAGCAGTTCTCTCTCTGCAGCCAAAGCAGGTCTGGGGTGCGGCTGGCAGGATTGTCCGTGCTTGCGAGCAAACGAATGGTTCACAGGAAGTTTCAGGTTGAATTCGCCTTTTTCATGCTGCTGAGCGGCGGAGGAAGGCGGCTTGCATGATGCATGACTGGGGCTGTGATGGTGATGGTGATTTTTGGACGCTCATCAATGTCGGTGTGAGAGAATGGGAGGAAGATGATGGGTGTCTCCGAAGGCGTCAAAGACAAATCGAAGGCAAGGCGTGCCAGCACTCAGCATCGGGTCTTGCAATAATAGAAGGGTGACAATGATAATGCGGACACCAGTCCCACATGGCATCGACAATGAGGTGGCGGTATGGGGGAAGGACGGCCGGAATATATGGTCGCAGAGGCTGAATCACTGTTGATTGCAGCCAATAGAATATGCAGCGGCGGCGGCGGCGGCGGCGGGCGATGCAATGGACGAATCAAGGAGGAGTGTCCCCTTTGAAAATAGACTGCGCTTGACCCGAGTCGACTAGCCTGAGCCTCAGGCACTGTACATACAGCATTGAGGCCGGACACTGAGAAGATCGGCAGGCAGCACAGTGCAGTGCAGTGTGCATGGAGGAGGCATTCTTCATCCTCAAAATATTCTTGCGTCGTTGTCCAGCGCTACCGACCAGACGTGTGGAATTCGAGGAGCGAAGATTGCGTGCCGACCCGCGCTGTAAGGGCTTCGTTTTGGGTTGGTGCAGCTTGCTTCCCCAACGTGGACAGAGCCAGAGCCTATTCTGAGCTGAGTTGCAGCCATTGACTACGCAATCTTCTTCACACGCTCACTGCCGCCGCCGCTACCACTACCGCTACCGCTACCGCTGCCCGACTACCCTCCATCCACGCTCGCTTTATCC
This sequence comes from Pseudocercospora fijiensis CIRAD86, assembly GCF_000340215.1. Classification (NCBI taxonomy): domain Eukaryota; kingdom Fungi; phylum Ascomycota; class Dothideomycetes; order Mycosphaerellales; family Mycosphaerellaceae; genus Pseudocercospora; species Pseudocercospora fijiensis. The sequence continues at coordinate 3,143,466 of NW_006921538.1, forward strand.
ATCACTGACTACTGTAGCATTACTATTGCAGCAGCGCTCATGAGCATTGTGCTGCCCTGCCCTGCCCTGCCGCCACCCGAAACACGCACTGTACACGACCCGTGAGCGCCTGCTTGGGGCCCCCGTAGCCCGCTCTCAGACTCACCATTCGCTTTCACCCCCGACCACCACACGCTGTACCAACGACGTCTTTTGTGGAACGCGACCCGATCGACCTGTAGATATCACGCCACGCCACGCCACGCCACGCTTTCTGCCATCTGTGACCTTCATGCGACCATAGACGTGGGCCAGGAGCAGTGGTCGCGACCATCGCATTGCCGCGCCATACAGCACAAAACACACTGCCCCAGCTGAGCATATAGCACACAGCACGCACCACACCACCTCTATGCCGAAGGGACTGAACCTGAAGGCATTTGGACGGCGCAAGTCCTCAGGCAACGCCTTGGACCTTGGGCTCCCGGCCGACGCGGGTGGAACTGCCCCGTCAGAACAGTCCAGCTTTCGCGTGCTCGAGAGGCAAGACAAGAAATCCGTTTCATACAACAATGAGAAGCCGCATCGCCCCTTCGCTTCGCCGCTGAACACGCTGCGAGGAAAGTCGGTCGACGATCTGGGACGCGCGCCGAAAGCGTCTGCGGGCACATCGACAAGGAACCATTCCGCCTGGCCGCTCAACGCCGCTAGAGGCAGCGGCGGCACCACCAACTCAGGCTCAAGTGGCTTCTACGAGAGCTCCGGCGCCTCGGCAAGACACAGTTCGACTTCCACCCTGCCCAGCAGCCTGGACCAGGACAAGACTCCTGAGGACGACGACCTGTACCCCGTGCGCAAAACCCACACCACCACGGGCATGTATCGGACAGTGCCTCCCAATGCAGACGAGCCTCCACCCCCGCCAAAGTTCACTTCCAGAGCATTGAGGACCTTCTCCTTCGGAAACAAGCACAATCGAGGAGCATCCAGGGATAACGATGTGCCTCCGCTTCCTCCACTACACATTGACTCCGCTCCCTCCCTTCCACCTCTACCCATGCAGCCAACGCGCTCTCACAGCCCCTTCAGAGAGCGAGCGATGACGAACAGCAGCTACGCCAGCACCGCCGTGCCACCGAGAACCGAGCTTAGATTGGACGATCCGGACTTCGGCAACGACGACTTCGGCAGCATGTTTGAAAGTCTCAAGAAGGAGCCAGCGTGGGAACCGTCACCAATAAACACCTTCCACAGAACGGTAAGCATGACGGTGGATGCAGCGGAGAACTGATGAGTGCTGATCAGCGACTAGGAATCCGAACCCATGTATCCGCCAAGGACACATTCCCGGAATGCCCTCACCCCATCACCGAATCCTCAAAACATTTCGCGCAAGAACAGCAACTCACCCTATTCTTGTGACGATGAGAGCTCCAACGATGGTCTCCTCCACAGTCCAGCTCTCAGTTCTCCTGCGCTTCCGGACGGCGGTCCGAGCGGAACCGTTAGAAATGGAATTACCCAAGCTTTCCTTGGCAGTTCCAAGTCTGGTTACTCGCGCGTTCCTGAACGCTACACTTCTCCTGGCCCCGAACACGATTCACAAGAAAGCCTCTCAGGCTTAATGATTGGCAAGCCCAAGGAGAAAGAGCGTGCATATCCAAACCGACAAGCACACGTCGAGGATGAAGATCGTTGGGTGAGAAAGGTTGAGTTGAGAGATGGGCCTAGCCCACAATTGTCAACCTCCTCGAACAAACTCTCTGCCTCGAGTACGGGCAAGCAATCACTAGCCGGACCTTCTCGCGGTGGTGCTATTTCACCTAGCTCCGCCGGAGACTCTGCTCTTCTTGAGTCTAACACTACTACACCACGAGCCGCTAGGAAACTCAACGTTTCTAGCGAGCACTCGATGTTCGATTCATCCCCCAGTGCGCCAGCGTCTCGGGCCATCGGGCCAGGCGCTGGCCATCAGCGAACCGAAAGCGGTACTATCAAGAAGATGACGAAAGCACAGTTCAACGCACTGCAGAGGCAAAATGAGAGCAGTGCGGAGCAAAGCGAAGAGGAGGAACATTCTGGCGATGAGTATGATGACGATGATGAGATTGAGCGTGCAAGAAAGATGGCATCACAAAGACAGAAGCAGGAAGCCAACATGTCGGTGTATCGTCAGCAGATGAAGAAAGTGACGGGTGGAGGACCGACTGACTTGCCGTCGTCAACAGCTTCGACTGTGCGACCTGGGCTGGATCAAAGATCGAGCTCAGCATCTGTCAATGGTGGTGGCATCGGCCTACACTTTGGCGGCATCGGCGGCGCTCCACCTGAGGCCACCCAACGCGGTAGGGAGGACGAGGACGAGGATGACGATGTCCCGCTTGGTATCCTCCAAGCACATGGCTTCCCGAGCAGCAGCAGGCCGCCAACTCAACAGGGCGAGAATGATCTTGCGCACCAGCGAAGAACATCTGCTTCTGGATCGACAGTGGTTGGCGGAGGCGCTGGGCAAGGTAATCTGCCACCTTTCGCCCGCCGTCTCCCCGCCGATCCATACTTCGGTGCTGGCCTCGTGAACGCAAGCACACGAGAGTCTCTAGCCATGAATGGCTCGGGCGCTTCTGTTGTCGGAGTGCCTCCATCAGCACCACTGCACCCGATGCAGCAGCAGATGCCACCGTCGATGCCGCAACCGGCTCCAATGGGTCACCCTGGTGGTCTTGTGGGTGTCATCGCTGGAGAGGAGCGAGCGAGAGCCGCACGCAGAGGCAGCCCCAACCCTGCCGTTTTGATGGGACAGAACATGCCGCTGCCATCCAACATGAACATGCCACCGATGCCCCGCACCATGTCGATGGGTAATCTTCCGCCATCATCTGTTCACAATCCCAGCGGCTACCCTCCAATGCCTCCAATGCCTCTAATGCCACAGATGGGCATACCGGGAATGATGCCAATGCAAATGCCGCAGCAGCAAGATCCTGGTTCGCAGCAAATGCAGCAACTCATGCAGATGCAGATGCAGATGATGCAGAACATGCTCACCATGCAGCAGATGCAAATGGGTCAGCCTGGATCACCGTCGCCACAGGTACAGACACCTCAACAGCAGCAACAGACCGGAGACTACCTCGGCGTTAACTTCAACCAACAGAACCGTCGAATGTCGATGGCCAGTCACGCTTCGAATCAAATTGGCCCACCTGCCAGCTTGGCCAACCAAGGTCGTTCCATGACGATGATGAGCCCGCCCTCTGGCTGGGGAAGTGCAGCCAACCCCAGTGGTCCCAGGCCGAACAGTGCCATGCCATTATTAAATGGCTATGCGCCATCCGTCCAAGGGTTGAACCTTCCAGGCGGCGCTCCCGCGAATGGGTACGCTCCGTCGATAGCGCCCAGCGAAAGAAGCAATATCGGCCAGCCGTCACGCTATCGCCCTGTCGCACAAACTGGAGGGGGATCAAGAACGCAGAGCATGACTTCGAACCTCACACTTCAGGCCTTCCAGAAGCAACAGACCTCGCCAAACTTGCCGGGAACCCCATTCAATGCCAAGGAGGTGCAGACTCCTAAGCAGACCATCCGCATTGTGGACAAGCCGAAAGGCGCACCAAAAGTAGCTGCGCGACCGACGGACGATGATGACGACGATGGGTGGGCAGCTATGAAGAAATCTCGCGAACAAAAGAAGAAGTCCAAGTGGGGCTTCAAGAAGGAAAAGTCTGCGAGTCACTCTACAAACGAGCCCGCATTGAGCGAAATATACACGAATCTGGACTAGGAGCCTGACACACCACGCCGAGCGGAGTCACGATTGTCCTCCGCACAGAGCGTTTTACGAAGCATATCTCATCGCAGCGACCGAGAAAAGGACACTGGTCCTGAGCATGTCACATCTTTCGAGACTGGATAGCCGAACGCGGCTTTTCGTGAACCTACATACTAATTTGACCTACTTCATTGTGTATAAGTGAAAGCATTGCGATGGATACAAAAGGGGAGGGGATCTTTTGGATAACGCACCTGCCCTGCTACGCATCAGGCTAGAGTCGGTGGCGTAATGTGCTTTGTCGGAAAAGGGATCTTGACATACGAGGACAGGACGTATGCTTCTACTATTGTTAAAAGCAGCATTGTTAGGGTGGATCGACCGTGGCATGCTAGATACTGTGTTAATACATTAGTTTGCAAAGAAGGACACCTCCCTCATTCCTGGATTGTGGACGTGTTGCATTTTCGGAAGTTCACATGCAGTTCTCCGCCGATCTTGCTTAGCGTCATGCGGCTAGCCTGGCTGCTCGGACCCACTCTGGAAACGTCGTTTGCAACTTCGTCACTCACTCATTGAAAAGATTCTCTTTGAATGGGAACAACTCTGCTTGCTTCACCATCAACGCCGACTCCAGAGACTTCTCGACCCAACTCGACCTGCCACAATTTTCGCCTTAAAACCAAATATCCGCTTCCAGGGCACGTTCCTTGGAGCTGGGGGCGACATGGCTGGTCAACAAGAACTTCCATATCGGCGTCGAGATCTCATTGACACGCGCAAACGCCAACGCTCTGCAAGCCCTACACCCATACCTAACAAGATGGCGCGCGCAATCCCAGGCGATGCCGAACTCCGCCGCATCGTCTATGGTCACCGCATCCCAAACTCCATCTTTGAGCGACTCGAATCTCGCTGGATCGAGTTGAAGGATGAGGCGGCTAAACACGCGAGAGATGCGGCCAGCAACGCGAAAGAAGCCTCCAAGTCCGCGGCTCGAGGCATCGAAATCGGAAAACGTTGCAATCAGATTCATGATTTGAAAACTGAGATCGAGGGGAAGGAGAAAGTGATGCGAAAATTACAGGAACGTAATGGGGAGTCTGGCAAGTTGAGGGCGGAGAAGAAGGATTTGGAGGAGTTTATTGAGACTCAGAATCAGTTGATTGAAATTGGGACGAGTGCGTTGAGGGATCAGAGGATGAAGGTTGGGAGGTTGGAGGAGGAGAATGAGGGGTTGAAGGGTAGGGTGGAGGAACTTGAGACGGAAAACGGTCACTTTCAGGATCTTGTTGGTCAGATGGGTGAGGCGGAAGGTGAGGAACTTGTGGGGCTTGCGCTTGAGGCTCAGGCGATGAGGACGTTGGGGATGGTGAAGGGGCTTCAGAGGGAGGTTGAGGAGAAGGATGCGAGGGAGGCCAGGCGAGTGGAGGAGATTGTCAGGTATGAACAGCAGATTCTTGAGGAGCGAAGGAAAGTCACGGAGGCGGAACAGAAGAAGCAGGAGCAGGCTAAGCTTATTGAGGAGTTGAGGGAGGAGGTTGAGGCTGCAAGGCTGAAGGCTAAGGAAGCTGAGAATATTGCTGAGGAAGAGGGACGGTTGATTAAGAGGTTGTTGGAGCTGAAGTAGGGGGCGGTGGAAGGGAGTGCTCGTGTGCATGATTACAGCATGAGTTGAGTTGGATTTATAGCCGATCGCATGACATCGAAAGGCGCACAGGACCTGGGAACAAGACAAAAACTTGCATAGTTGCGAGACCTGAACTGGATCGAGGTACCCAGAACAAGTCTCGAGCTTTCGGGAGATGCAGGTATCTTCCCAGCTCGATAGATCACGAATCCATATCAATGGCGAGATCACGCAAGGAAGGTCGAAGTCGCTTTCGGAGCGGCAGATATAGTATCTGCAACCTTGAACCGCGACCTAGGAGTCGAAGAGAGTACCCTTTACCAACGACTTTAACCCAAATTCCACAGCTATCCTCAATGCGAGCAGATCACGTTGATATCGATCGATATGTGTACTATGATGTGTTGTGAGCAGCACAGTCCTGGTCATAAACGATCGGAAGAGATTGGCCATCATGGTTGTTCATGATGATGATCATTCTCATGCACGGGTATCATAGAGCTTGTATCATGACCATGAATGACACAAGCTCAGCAACAATTCGCGTGTGCCGAAGAGCTATATCAGAGGTATGGAAATCTCTCAAGAGCGGAACAACAAGCTGAGGACGGAAACTGAAGATGCCACATCACATGCAAGCTGAGCTTGCAAATGTGGCAAGAGCTTGCCGTAGAAGCATTCACTTCAACATCAGCCAATTGCCAAAACTCACTCTTCAACGCCAAGCTCTGCAATCTCTTCTTCTCGACATCAAACGTCAACACCCTTCCTCGACACAATATCCATCGACAAACACCAGGCGCTTCTGACTTCAACTCACATAACACAGTCCAACACACTCACAACTCGTCAGACACTCCATTGCGCATGGCCAACAACGCGACCGAGTGCGCAGCTTCAGTGACTATGATCTCGAGTGACGACGGTGCCGCTTCCGAGCCCGCAGCTGCGCAACAGCGTGAGGTGACTTCAGAGTGCCAGCTTGGTAGCGAATCCAAAGAGATCGCAGCCGGATCTTCAAAGAAGCCAGTCGCGATTGACGCACCTCAAGACACGTCTGACGAAACCTGTTCTGGAGACGGTCCGCAAACTGCATCTGTTGTCGGATTGGCTGAGAAGAATGGGAAGAAGAGAGCTGGGGAGGAGCATGACGAGGAGAAGCAGTCCAAGAGGGCGAAGACTGGCGAGGAGAATGGGTCTGCTCCGGGCGGTGAGAAAGCTGGAGAGACAAAGAAAGAGGAGACTTTCGAAGATCTCAGAGCTAGATTCAACTCTAAGCTCCGGAGGCACAAGGACAAGATCAATGAGCTGGAGGAGGAACTCCATGGGGCGAGGAACAAGTTGGAGGAAGTTGAAGAGGATCGTGACCAGTGGCGTAGTGATTGCCTCGACATGAGGAAGAAAGAAGAAACCCGCATTGCCAACAAGAAGGAAAAGGGAAAAAATGAAGAAGCCCACAGAAAAGCTGTACGAATCGAGGACAAGAAAGCTATCAGGGCAGATGTTGAGAGAGACGTGGGGGAAAGGTTCGAGAAGGCTGAAAAGAAACTCAAAGGGCAGCTGAACACCAAGGCCAAGAATTTAGGCGACGATATCGAACGCAAGCGGGAGAAGATCGAATCTCTCGCGAATGAGCTTCGGGAGCTGAAGGCAGATCACAGAGACGAGATCCGCATTCTCAAAGACAAGCTCAAAGAAGCTCAAAAGGAAGGAGGACCGAAAGCCATGGAGAAGGTGAGGCAGAAAGACGTAGAATTGAAGGAGAAAGACAAGGAGGTTGAAGAGTGGAAGCGTCGCGGGATGGAATTGAACAACTCCATCACTCGTCTGAACTCTGAGGTCAATGCGGCCAAGACCGGAGAGCGGCAGTCTCAGGAGGCACTCGACAACACATTCCGTGAGAATCAGACCCTTCAGCAAACCCTCGCCAAGTCCAAGAGAGACCTTGCGAGCTGGAAAGCAAATGCCATGCACGCCAACAACAACGGCGAAATCCGCGAGAAGCAATTGACGGCCAAGTTCAAGCAGACCGAGGAAAACTATCGCCGGGAAGTCGACTCTCTCCAGCAGAGAGCTAAGGCTTGTGACACTTTTCAGCAGGCTAACAGGGACCTCAATCGCCAAAACGAGCGCAACAACGAACTGCGCATCAGCAATGCCCAGAAACTCGAACTGCGCATCAGCAATGCCCAGAAACTCGCAGACACCCAAAACCAGTTGCAACTCGCTGTCATCGAGAAGGACAGAGCCCAGGCATCGGAGGAAACCCTGAAGGTAGAGCTGCAGAAGCTTACAGACGAGAACAAGAGCCTGCGCAAGGTCTTCGCTCGAGCCCAAATCTCGCCTCCTGCTGCTGTCCTCACTTCGAATCCTCCCAACTCGGTTCCCGCCAGTCCATCCAAGGACCACAACGCTGGTCTCAGAACTCCAACGACACTGGACGACACTCGTCCCGCGGAGGAGTTTGTTGAAGCAGCACAAGACGGCAGTTCTGCTTCAAAGTCCAATGCCGCCTGGGCTTTTCCGACCGGAATTTGAGCTTACACGGCCAAATTGCATGATCTTTCGAAAAATCTTCCACGATCCAAACGACTTCTGAAAACCTTGGTCCCTTACGATTTCCTAATCATCTATGTCCACCCCATCATCATCATCATCACGATCTCATCACATCACGACTAGCGAGCTAGCTAAACATGATCAAATCAAGAGAAAACAAAAAAAAATCAATAATAATCCAATTCCACCCCACCCTTCTCACCCCTCACACTCGTACCCCCAATCCTCCCCCCAATCCCATCCTCCAAAGCCTCCAACCCTTCCCTTTCCAACCTCTCCTTCACCTCATCAACCTCATGCCAAACCCTCAATAAATTCCTCCCCGCGATCTTCGCACAATCTTCCTCACTCACCCCTTCCTTCAACAGCAACTCAATCAATTTCGGGAAATCTGCCACACTCTCCAAGCCTCGCGGCGTGCTCTGAATCCCATCGAAATCCGAACCTAAGCCGACGTGGTCGTATCCGATCAGGTTCCCGATGTACGTGATGTGGGAGACGACGTGTTCGATGGTGTTCGTGGCGTCGACGTAGGCTGGGAGACCGGTTTTGGAGGCAGGGTCTTCTGTGCAGGAGATGAATTCTGGGGCGAAGTTGATCATTACGAGCGAGTTGCGTTGTTTGACGAGGTGGAGGATTTCGTCGGGGACGTTGCGGGGGTGCGGACAGATGCTGTAGACGGAGGAGTGGCTGAAGATTGGTGGGGCGAGGCTGCCTTCCCATTTGTATTTTTCTTCGTTTGATGTCTTGTTGCCGCCTAACACGTCGCGCATGGTGTCGGGTGAGACGTGGGAGAGGTCAACGAGCATGCCGAGACGGTTCATTTCGAGGATGAGTTTTCGGCCGAGATCTGATACGCCGTGCCAGTAGGGCTTTGATCTTTGGGAGACTCCATCTATGATGACGACTGCGGCGTCGCTGTAGAGGTTGTGGCAATTCCAGTTGAGAGTGGCGTAGCGAACACCGAGTTCGTGGTAAAGACGAAGGGTGGCGACTGAGTTGCCGATTTGGTGAAGGCCTTCGATGGCGAGAGGGCTAATTAGTTTGCCGGCTTCAAAGTTGGCTTCTGCTTCTGCTGCACTTGTCGACAGCGTGAAGTATTTGGGATACTTGGCGCCGAGACGTTTGAAGAGGTCGATTTGGTCCAATGTGGCCCTCACGTAGGGTGCGTAGTTCGAGTCGGAGAAGTCGAGTCCATCTGATGGACATGGAATCCAGGCACTCCAGAATGAGCCACCGAGTTGACCTGCATCTGCTCGTGGGAGGTCGAAGTGACCAGTAAAATCGCCTTCCTCAAACGGTGCCGTGAAATTGGATTGGTATATGTGGTCGTTGTACAACGCTCGAATCAGGATTAGTAGATCATTGTGACCGTCGATCAGCGGGTTCTCTCGTAGTATCTTGTGTGCCGTAGCTAGCTCCGCTGATGAAGCAGACGTCGTTCCACGAGCGGCCTTGGTCGAGAAGAATTCGGCCAACTTGTGTGGGTCGAAGACGGTATAGCCAAAGATTACACAAGTGAGAATGAACAACAGCTGGAAAAGGGTCCAGGTATTACTCTTGGAGTCCGCAATTGCCCGTTCCAATATCGGTGATGCTTTGTTGTCAGATTGATCTTTCTTCTTCTCGTCGGGAAAAGCTTCTGCCATGGCGGCCTGGTCGTGTGCTTCTGAACCACGATCTATTCTGATGCTGTTCTCGCGCCAGAACATATTGAGCTATCATACCAATGCTGGCCGGCCACTCGGCAGTTCCCTTGGTGAATGGTAGGCAGGGAGGGGAGTGAGGTTAAGCATGCGGAACCTGGCGGAACTTGAAACTCCATGTCTGTGGGCAGCACCACCACCACGCGACATCTGCAGGCGTGCCTGAAAGCACAGGCAGAAGGTCTTGGCCTTGGCATAAGATTCGTACCTGCATTGAGCGTGCGACTCCATCGAACTCATCTGATCAGTGAGTGACATACATACAAGATGGGCCTGATATCGGCATTCACGCTCATCCGGACCATCTCGCTCTTCCACCTCACCGCTGCCTACTTCTTTCTCACCGCCCCGAGAGTTCTTGCTGACCAAAATGTCGTCTTTATCCTGGGCGAGTCCATGCGCATGGTGAGCGAGCTCTAAGCGACTGCAATCTTTCTGTTGCTGATACACGGCCGCAGAATCACGCGACGTCGCTTGACAAACCAAGCGAAGCTTCAGCCTTCATCGCGATTCTTCTGGCTTTCATTGGACTGGCCGATCTGACCGCAGCATCTATGCACGAAGAAGCAGCACTGCACTATTGGACGTCCAATGTGCCTGTCCGACTGGCGTTTTTATTCGGTCTGTCTGGCTATGTGTATCTCTTCAGAGAGGACGGCGCTTTCGGCTCGGGTTCCACTGCGAGCGCAGGCATAGGCGAGCCGTTGCAAAACAGTTTGGTGTTTACCTTTGCCTTCCTTGAGATTGCCATGTGGTTTTGGGTATGCTTTTGCGAACCTTTCTCATCTGCATCCACAGACGCTGATGTACTCGGCAGATCTTCACTAGCTTGCGTGATGAGAGACGACAATTTGCGCTGAGGAAGGCTGAAGAGCTTCAAGCGAAGGAGGACCGACTATGATCCTACTTGCCATCTTCACTATATCGCAGAACAGCACGAAAGCAGCTCTCCTACGAGCATCTTTACCCATTGTTCAACCATTCCTGCCTTCCAAGCTCTTGCAATTCTGCCCACGTTCACGCGGGCTTGTGGCGACTTTCGAGGTTGGATTTTTGATTCGCGAGTGCACGTCGGAGGGCGCTATTACAGCTCTGATTTCCTCTACGGACGCTGTCGCGCGTGGTCTCAGACTTCCGGAGAGGAAGTTGCTGTTCTTGTGGAAGGCGCCGTATAATAAGTCATTCCAAGCCCTGGCAGTGTAAAGAACTCCAGATGACGGTGTCACCATCGCGCATAAGGCCGCCAGCGTGAGTCTCAGCCTCCGGCCAGTGGCGTCGAAAATGCTCCGCCAGATGTCGCCGACGCGGTTCAAGCGAACCTTGTCTTCTCAAAATGAATCATCTGAGTGGTTCATCTCCTATTTCGATGCCAATTTTAGCTGCCTTGGCGAAACGTTAACCCAAATCTGTCAACAGCCGCCTTTGTTCAATCATATTCGCACTTCCACCTGCAGGAATCTTTTGCAACTGAACCGCAGCTAAGTGGACGAAGCGCTTGTATAAATATATATTGACGGTCTTGGTCGGGTGTGGCGCATTTCATGATGATCAGTTTTCCGACTCCCACATGACTCCGGCTATATATTGTTAAGCCTGATCGCATTACAAACAGAGTCCGCCTGTCACTGTCAACTCTAATAACGCAAAAAGAGCACACGATCACAGCTCCCCGCCAGACTCAAGGACAAGGACCAGGACCAGGACCAGGTACCCATACCGCGGAGATGTCCAACAGCTTATGGCTCAAACGAGTATGGATTCCCTCTCTGGGTGCTTCAACTCATTTTTGTCCTCATATTATTGGTGGCTTCCAGCTTTGCCCTGTATGGGCTGGCCTACATTGATAGGGAGGACGAATCAGACACATACGACAATGTCTACACTGCGCTTGAGTTAGTACCCTGTTTAGTGCCGTGGCCGCTGTTTACATTGCCATTTGCGGATTGACCATACTGTTCACTCTCGCCGAAATAATAATCTTACTCGCACGCAAGCGACTCATCAGTCCTGTGGTCGCAGTGTCGCCCGAAAGCATTCCGACCCTGATCTGGTTCATCATCTTTATTCTGGTCATCGTGGGCGTTGCGCAGAGGGAGGTGGTAGTAACAGTGCTCTTGCTTTCATTTTCATAATCATTGTCTTGTGAGTTGAGTCTTCTTCGCGGCTCCTCGTCGGCCATGTGAGCTTTGTGCTAAACTTTTTCGTAGCGCGACCAGCCTGGGAAAGCTCACATACAGCTCCGTCATCCGGCATCGCTATCGCAAGAATCGCAGTGCTGCCCGTGGGACCTATAGCGCTCCGGGCAACGCGGAGACAGGGCTGCAAGCCTTGCACTGCATACATATAACCCCAGCGCTGGAGCTCCGGCGAATCCGTTCCGGTAGATAGAACTATTCAGCGAGAGTTGAATTATTGTGTTCTGAAACTGATCTTGTCGGTGTGGTGACCTTCCCGCGACGCTTCTCCCAACCCAACAACTCACCAACAAAGACCAACAGGCGACGCAGCTGGATACTATGTATGTGTGATGACAGCGCGCCGAACGGTTCGTGTGAGATGCAGCAGAATGCAGGACGATACCAGGTGGCACGATCGTGTGCCTGTCTCGTCTTGTACCAACATGTCACCAGAAGTAACAATGCATGATGCCCGGTCCGGCGGCCCTGTTCATCAGCAGCTTTTGTTCGACGGCTGTTGCCGGCTCGCCAGCATTTGCAATTCTCAACGTCCTTCTTTGGTATTTCCCAAGAAGCTTGCTCCTCCACCCTGGCGGCCAGCGGTGCCAAAAGGCCAGAGTGCTATCTTTGACCATCCGAACCAGACGCTTTATGTATGGTATGCTGGTGTGTTTCACAGGCGATCTGCAGCTGGCGTCGGCCTGGCACTTGAAACACGTTCACCACCATAGGCTTTCGACGGTCAATGATGTCTATTCCAAGCAGTCTGCCATGTCCTCACGTGCTCCGGGAGTAGTGAACGGCGAGTCAGTGCCACAGTGCCACTGGCGATGCAATTCCATCGACGCCTGACGAGGACCAGCGTCTTCTCACGTGGCAGACCGCTTTTGCTCTCGGCTCGCTTCCATTTTTGCTTTGCTCATGTATCGCGCGCGTCTCACAGTCACACATCGCCGTCGAGGTTCGAGATCGAGCATGTCATCGGCGCCTTGGGCAGCATTACTCGTGCTTCCGGCAGACACCGAATGCTAGAATATGAATTATGAAATGCCCCCGAATTATGAATAGCGCTGCCCAAAAAGTCGCAGATCATTACCGCACGTGCATTGCCCGGGCGGCAGACACCTCCCTACATCCTTGCCAGACCATCGAGCGCTCCAAGAAAAGAAAAATTTCTCGAATTATCTTCCTCGTCAATGCCCAGTCAGAAGTCTGTCGCCGACCTCGTTTCCGCGGCATCTGCATTGTGATTATTATTCACCCACCCGCCCGCGTTGCAGTGCGCAATGGGCGCTTTTGTGACGACCGAGAAACGATCTTCACATCCCTGCAGGCACGACGAGAATGAGATAGGTATGGGAGTCGCCGGCGGCACGCACTATGTTTCGCCCTGCTTCCACCCATTTGCGAGGCGCGCCGGAGCCTTTGCCTTTCGGCACTTCACACCACCGTTGGATGTCAAGTGATGTCAGTTCGGCGACCTATGCCTGTCAATAGAAGGTTTCTCCCCCGGTTTGGCAATGCCCACGAAATGGAGACGGCAAGCAGAGCTGGCTGGCTCGCTCATTACCCTTGCTGGGCACGGCCGCCAACTCTGCTAGCCTGGTCCTGCGACCTGGGCTATCGAGCAGTCTTGCACGTCCTCGGGCAAGCGTGTCTGCCTGGTGCCAACAGCACGGCCATGCCATGCCGGGGCACCCTGGAAGACTCCTCGCACTGAAGGGTCGGCTTGGGCAGGGACTGAGCAGACCGCGTCACAGCCTGCACAGCGAAGATCCTGGTGGATGGTGGAAAGCCTTGTGTGTCCTCAAGGTTGATGGTTCGACTGCAGCACGACCCAGGCCGCAATGCCAATTCGCTGGTTGGTGCATCTGGTTGCGCCTCACGTAAGAAAGAGCCTTGCCGTCACTCGTCCACAATAATCTCTGTACCACAGTGATCTGCGAACACTAGTCTTCCCACAGCATTTGCGTTGTTGCAGCTGCAGGCCAAGTCTGCCGATTGCACATAATGACCTCCGGCGCACCAGCGGAACCTACGACAACAGGTTACGCTCCTAACGAGTCCAGGAGAGCTGCGGCACTGCCAACTCGTATCGAGGAGCCATTCGCAAGACAGTACGTGCGACCCTCAAGCCGCATCGATGGCGACGGTGACCTGCACGAAGGATCTTCGACTGATCGAGAACAGGCAACGACTGCAAGATAGAGATCCGTGGGCTGCTTCGCGCCCGCCGCCAGCGCTCAGGTATGCTCATACCTATACTGGTTCTGCTCCATCACACACTCATCAGTCTGTGAAAAGCTTTCCAGCTCCACCGGGGTTGCCATCTGCCAACCGCACCACGGCGGGATACCCGCCTTTTTCTACAACACAAGCACAGCGCTGGGCCAGAGAGGAATGGTCCAGCCGACCAGCAGCGCCATATCAAGAGATCCCATTGCTCTCGGGCTGGGCGGCATCACCACTGTCTGCTCAATTTCCTACCTCGCAGACACCGATGCCTCCCGGAAGTGATCGGAGTCCTCGCTCAGGCTACTCAGCGTATGGAAGCGCTTGGCCCGGACCGCCTCTACGCCGTAGCTCTTCCGAAGAGGCGCGAATGAGCCCGTTGGTGGGTGCATACTACGGTGGAGATGCAGGCTCCAGTGCCGCCAGTCTACAGAACAAGGCTTTCCCCCAGAGACGACCATCTAACAGAGACGAATTCGACGGACCATCCCAGCTCCTCGACAAACCAGACGATAACGGTATCGAACCGAAAGAAGAAGATTTACCCCAACTACCCATCACTTTATACGCCCAGGAACAGGACGAGATTCTATCCAAAGTAAACGACAGATTGTCACAATGTGCGTTCGACTTCGTCGCCAAATACCAGTTTCCCATCCCCATCGAACCCGACAAGCGACCAGTACGAGTACCCGGCGACCGAGAGTGGTCGGAGTGGGTTTACCTTCTGAAGCGACTCGCAACGAAGAGACGCATCCCAGCACGGGTGCTGTACAACGGTCAAATCAAACAACTAATCACGATCCTCGAAAACAGCTTGGAAATGAGACATGCGGCCAAGCATCAGTCTAGGCCGCTGAAGGACGACAGAAACATTCTTCAGCTCATCAGCTCAGGACTACAGGTCGCCAAAATTTTGAAGGATGCACCGGCGATGCAATATCTCGACAGTCTGTACATCCAGACGGAGCGGTTGATTCAGAGCCGCAGAGCACCAGCGCCCTCGCCATTCAACACGTCCATGTAAGCGTGCACGTGAGGGTACTAGATCACTGCATTCCCGGACTTCGCTTCAATGCAGAGGTTTGACGTGGCTATAGGCTTTCGATTCTCCAGCCACAGCAATTCAATTCCTCGGTGCGACAACCCTCTAATATTGCTCCGGGCTCCAAGCACGACGTCACGCTTTACGGCACGGTGCACGAGGCATGGTCGATTGCTAAGCTCAGCTATTGACAGGAATAAGAGCAAGATTTCCTTCTAATGTGTATTCGAAGTGCTGTATTCTGTATCTCTTTTGGTCGGCTTTCTGGACATATTAGCCGGCAAGAGACGACAGATTCGATCGGCAAGGCGTTTTCCGAGGCGGCGCAAGCACGGAATCTCTTATTCGGAGAAACGGAAGACAGACGAAAAATTCGCCATCATCAGAGTCCCCTAGGCTCTGAGCATGTACGATGGCAGCGAGAAAGAGAGTTCAGTAAGGATCGGACAAGTTCTTTGAGAGAGAACGGCACAGCGGGATGTTGCAGGATGTTTCATAGAGTTTTAAGGTTGGATTAGGACATGCAGAAGAAATGTAGGAAAACGTGTGAGATGTTTTTTTTTTCGAAAAAAGACAGCGCATCAAAATCCCAGGCGAGAAGCGAGCTGGGACAGGACATGAATACTCGTACGGCACGGCAAATGCGAGCATTGGGTGTAGTCGGAACAGAAATTGCTACCTAGACGCTAGCACTATTTTCGACGTCCATTTCCTTTGAACCTTAACTCTGACGTGCCAACGAGCTTCTTCACAGATGAGGAATGTGGATGCAAATTGCCGGAATATCCACCAGATTGGTTCAATGAAGATGGAATCACTTATTAGGTAGGGCATCCACTTTCCTCCCAAGGAAGTCCATGACTGTACCTGCTAACTCTGTATCTCCCGAACTGTCATTTTGGTTTTTATTTAGATTTCCAATGTGTCCCTTATTCTATGCACAATCCCTGAAGGACATTGCAGGTCTCGTGATTCAACGTGCAGCATTGTAATAATAAGAAAGCACGATACAGTACATTGCCTGTCAGGCGTATGTAGCGTGTGATGAGCCAATCGAGATTTGTAAATTTGCAACAATAATGGAGTGCCCGGCTCGACGTCCGCATTATTGGTGAGCTGCATGTCAAACATGTGAGGACCTTCGCGCTTTCGAGACACACGCCTTTGACATCCTTTCCCGTATGTACGTACGCCGGCAGTTCTCTCATGATGTCGGCGTATGCTCCCCTTTCCAGGTCTAGGTATCCCGCTTCCAGTCTTCCAGGGATTCTAAATATCATCAGCGTCGCCCTGGACCAGCATTACCTGCGTCCTGCGGCCAGTTGTCGTGTAACTTCGTCAGTGGATCGATGACGGCGAACTCTTGGTCAGGGCATGTAGTGGAGAGGCAGCTGTTCCCTTTCCGGCTGCAGTGAATTGCTCACGATGGCTCGTGTCTGGGAGCTAGTGATGGAGCCCACCATCCAGTATATGGTATACACATTGTATATTATACCATCATGACCATGTATACAGCCTTTACGGCCGGAGAGTCGATACAGGCTTAGCAGCCGGACTTCCTAGGTTATCAAGGTATTCGCACGGGCCCTTACCTGTATACACCGGGTATATACTGGTATATTATACGGTGTATACAGGGCCAATTCCTAGTATACCGAATCCTTCTCGCCAAGCATCTTTTCCAACCTCTTCCTGTTGCTGAACTTATGCCATATCAATCTGCAGAATTGCAGCAGTCTGGCAAGCTAACCGGGAGCAGTCCGTCATCCACAGCAATACAGGTGAAACAGGCCGTGAGTCGATATCACGCAAAGCTGTGTCTCCGAGACATTGGAATAGCTTGGTCACTGGCGCGAAACAGGCTGGCGCGCATGTGGTGCTCAGCGAGACTGGAATAGCAGAGTTCTCTGCACTGCACTTGCCTTGAAGCATATTCTACTATGGCAGGCGCGTGCGTGCTTCGAGGCAGTAGCTACTACGCACCTGTCAACAGCAACAACTCCCTCCCTCCTTCCTGCTTTCCCTATGCACGACGCATCTCAAATCTTTCGCGCAACCATTCGCTTTGCCACCGCCCATAAGGATCTCACATTTCCATCCCACCAAGTCGACTCGCTCTCGCAATCACCAACTTCATGATGGCGCATCTTAGCCAAATGATCGCTTTTCTCGGCCTTGCTTCGCTACTTGTCGCTACACCCGTCTCTCAGTCCTCTTCGTATGCCGTCGGATATGCCTCAGACAACGTAACACTCAGCAATCTTGACCTTCTCGATATCCACAGCACTTCCGACAATCCCAATGAGGCGGCCATTCACTGCTATACGGACGATAAGTGGTGTTACGGGATCTCTCGTATATGGGCAGCGAGAGCGCTCAATTGGTTCTGTAACCACTTCAACGGATACATCTTCATGGACAGCTCCACTTACAATACTGGCGATTGGTGCGCTCATCGACCTGAAAAGGACCGAGACCAAACAGCTCACCAAGTCACCTAGGTATTACGCTCCAAGTGATAAACCTCACCGTACGCCTTACATCGATGAAGTCTGGGAGGAGGGACATATCAAAATGAACATCTTCACCATCGGCACATGCGATCCGCCTGTGGAAATGAATTTCGACGTCTGCTATGTCAATATGATGGCAGCTGTTGACAGGTACGTCTGCTTCACGGGACTTCTTTTCAATGATCACAAGCTAATGGCACAGCTGCGATACGGTCGGGGAGAACAACAAGCATGGTGGCACCGCTAGTTCCGGCTGTCTCCAGTATTCGTTCCAACCGAATCCTCAATTCTGGCCAAACTGCAAGGTGCGTATTTCCTTGGTGAAATGCCTGCTCAATATTCTGACTTTCTTGTTCAGCTGAGGCAAGATCAAACATGAGGCCGAACTGGGTGGGAGGCCGAAGTTTCGTACCGGCGGCTTCGCGCTCAGAGTCCACAGCATGACACGAAACAGTAGGTATCATCATGGGAGTCGTGGCACTGCATACTTTATTACGGCACTGCATATCTTGACATCTGCAGGTTTTGGCATCAAGAGTACAACAGCATGAAGCATATACAAGTGCAGATTGACGTAGATAAAGTCAAATATAATGCATTATGGGTACTGTGCAAGCTGACTCTTCGAGGCCCAGCACAGCGGTTCACACCGCTCCAAATGTACAATAATATCACTCGAAGCTGCATTTGTGAAGGCTCGGCTGGCGCTACACAAGCTGAAGCGTCGGTCGTTGTTCTCAGCCATTAACGGATGTGTTGTCAGATGTCTCAGGCATATCCCTGCAGTCAAATGCTGGTGTTGCAGGAGCGAAGCCTCTGACCGTACCGATCGCGAAAGTGTGTTCTACATCATGTCAGATCCACGGAGCAAGGATGTTAATCGCGGCCTCACATGAAGACACAAAGTTGTTGCAATGGCATTGTTCAAGTGACAGATGACAGGTCACAAGTAGAAGTTTCACAGCCCTTTGGATGCTGTGGCATGTCTGTGATACCAAGACTCGAAACATATCACTGCTAAACATACATAGCATGACACAATCAATACTCTACACGGACCCCAACCACCACACCGCGATGAACACGAGGTTCTCCTCCTAGACGCCATGATCAACAGTTCGATGCACCGGCGGTCACATCATACCTTGTGGGACAAGGGCCCGATTTGTCAGTAGTCCGCTTCAGCCTTGAAGCCTCACTTTCTACTCCCACATGGCTGCAAAGTTGCAAACCGGCTATGCTCGTTCAGAGACACGTGGAGTGCCAAGGAGGAGATCAGATTTGGGAAGATGCGAGGGTGGGGTCTGGTCTGGTTTGATGATGTCTGATGGGTGATGGGTGAGGTGTTGATTCCCTATTCTTGTGTTGATGTTCAAAGCAGACTTGGGCATTCGCAGAAAGCCATGAAGACGCAGCTCTGCTTTGGATTGGCCGAGTCAGGATATTGCAACGTGAAGCTGGTGTCCGTGGTAGTCGCACTGATTCCGTTGGAGTTGCAAATTGTGCTGTGCCTTTCAGCGCGGTGTTGGCCAGCAGCATTCATAGTCTTGGAGTCAATGCTGACGTTGCGTTCTTTTCAATGTGCCGCCGGTATAGGAGACGCTATGCAGCTTCGTGCACATGCAGAAGCGGCCTCGGCGCACCTTCGAGCTGCAGGTTGCAGCACATCTTCTCCCTTGCAGAAATGGCTTTGTTCTGAGAGGTCGGTGAGGCAGAGTTTATGCTTTTTCTTGGCGGAGTTTCATGCGGAGAAACCCAGTCCTTTGTCGAAAATTTATGTCATTCGCACTTGCCGAGCATCCCATACCGTATCTGTGCTCACTTGCGCTCTTTCTTTCTCTCTGACTCTTCACCTCACTTATTTGACTCACCACCTCACGTCCCCGCATAGCATAGCATCTCTGGTATAAGAACAGCTCGCTGCTACACATTGCATTCTCTGGACCTTCCTCCTTCCATCGACCTTTGAGCGAGACCACAACATGTGTCCGACACCAGAGGCCAACGGCCACCCCAATGGCACCAATGGCACCAACGGCAGTTCAGTCAATGGCTCCGGCGAATATGTGTATGTTTGACGAAGATGCTCCTCCGCCCTAGATCCGCGACTGACCTCCCCAAGCGGATTCCCCAGCAATTTCTCATCGCGACCGCAAACGAGAAACCCCTACGCGCCAGTACCTGATTTCCTGAGCAACATCTCCAATTTCAAGATTATCGAGTCAACGCTGCGCGAGGGAGAACAATTCGCCAACGCCTTCTTCGACACCGAAACCAAGATCAAGATCGCCAAGGCACTTGATGAATTTGGCGTGGACTACATCGAGCTCACATCACCCGCAGCAAGCGAGCAGTCGAGGCTGGACTGCGAAGCAATCTGCAAGCTCGGATTGAAGGCCAAGATTCTGACACACGTAAGGTGTAACATGAGCGATGCCAAGCTTGCAGTCGCAACCGGCGTAGACGGTGTGGACGTGGTCATTGGTACCAGCAAGCATCTCATGGAGCACAGTCACGGCAAAGACATGGAGTACATCAAGAAGACCGCAATCGAAGTGATTGAGTACGTCAAGTCGCAAGGCAAGGAAATCAGATTTAGCTCGGAAGACTCTTTCCGAAGTAATCTGGTTGATCTCCTCACTCTGTACAGCGCTGTCGACAAGGTTGGCGTAAACAGAGTCGGCATTGCGGACACCGTTGGCTGCGCGACTCCACGACAGGTATACGACCTGATCCGAACGCTCCGTGGCGTTGTCAGCTGCGATATCGAGACCCACTTCCACGACGACACGGGCTGTGCTATTGCAAACGCATACTGCGCGCTCGAGGCAGGTGCAACACACATCGACACCTCAGTTATCGGTATCGGTGAGCGGAATGGGATTACTCCGCTCGGTGGCCTCATGGCCCGCATGATTGTCGCAGACCGCGACTACGTCAAGAGCAAGTATAGGCTGGAGAAGATCAAGGAGATTGAAGACTTGGTCGCAGAGGCAGTTGAGATCAACGTGCCATTCAACAACCCAATCACGGGCTTCTGCGCCTTCACACACAAGGCCGGTATTCACGCCAAGGCCATCCTGAACAACCCATCCACCTACGAAATCATCAACCCTGCAGACTTCGGCATGAGCAGATACGTGCACTTTGCATCCCGTCTCACTGGCTGGAACGCCATCAAGTCGCGTGCTGAGCAGCTCAGCCTGGAAATGACTGATGAGCAGATCAAGCAAGTCACGCTCAAGATCAAGGCTCTCGCAGACGTCAGACCGCTTGCAATTGACGACGCAGACAGCATCATCAGGACCTTCCACTCCAACTTGAGCGCCGACAAGGAGAAGCCACTGCTCAACCTCTCGGAGCAGGAGAAGAAGAAGTTCGCCAAGGCCGAGGCCGACCTTAACAAGGAGTCCGAGAAGCGGGCGCTCGATGAGACGGTTGATCAGCAAGCCGATGTCCCAGTGGCCAAGAAGACCAAGACTGCGACTGTATCATAGATGAGGACGCTCACCTCATGTTCAACGATATCTACGACATTTTCAAAATCCTGCTATTCAGGTGGCGTTCCGGGCAAGTTATACGCGGAAGGCATAAAAGCGAAGCGAAACAGCATCTGTACCTAGTAGGGCAGACCTCGGCATTGCCAGTAGAGTTGAGAATAATTCGAAACAATTGCTAGAAGCCAGAGAGCACGCGAAGAGGCGCCTATTTATATTACGTTGTTGACCTGCTTTTTAGGAGTATGATGCGGTCGTGCTATTGTGAGAGACTACCTGCTGGAAGGGACGTGTACGCCCGCTTTTGAAGAACCACAGCAAGCCTGACGACAAGGACACCGCGATTCACAGAACGCAGCCCGTCTTCCCGCCCAAGATCTGCAGGTATCCCGTCTGTCATCTCCAGATACCGCGCCTTTGTTCCGCTCATGGTCTACAGTGGAGCGAGTTTTTTTCATACCCCGCAGTATCTCGCATAACTCGGGAGACGATCCGCTGCATGAACCTGCGCCATGGTTTCTCCATCTACAACTAGAACATCATAACCTTTCGGCGACGTGGGGCAATTGTACTATTCTATTCAGCTGACCTATACTGGACGAGAGGAACGCCGAGCGATGTGCCAGGAAATGATACTTGAAAGGGTGCGTACGAGAAAAAGCTGACTGATGAGAGCTGAGCAAAGGAAGTGGATACCACGACAAGAGTGCGATTGCCGCGAACCATTATCCTCTCAAGGGCTATTGCTGTGAACTGTTACACAACAGGTCAATCGCTAGTTAGCTCTCACTACGAGCTTGCTCAATTCGACCCGAACCGACCATTCGCCTAGTCTTAGCGGAACTACGAGGCGTGTAAGGACGGGCTACCAAGGGTGGCGGGGTGCAGTATGGCATCTCTAGTACAAACTAAGGTTCAGCCCTGCAGTGCACTACTGAAGGGGAGGTGCGTGTCTATATAGGTCCCAGAAGCTCGCGCCTGTGCCGCCAACCCATCAACTGCCCAGCCTTTGCCTGCACTGAGCTTCATTGCGTTCAGGATACCTGATCATCTCTTGAAATGGCGACCAACGGCGTTAATGGCCAGACCAATGGCAACCACATGCCAGCTCTGCATACCTCTCCAGAAGAGTTTCTCAAGCAGGAATACGACTTCGTTATCTGCGGTGGTGGTACAGCAGGTCTGGTTGTCGCAGCACGATTGACCGAGAATGAGGATGTCAGCGTCGGAGTAAGTGTGGAATTTGCAGTGTTTGCTGGAGACGATGGATAACGTCGTTGACTCGTTTTGAAGGTCCTCGAGGCTGGCACCTGCAAGCTTGGTGACATGCTGGTCGACTCTCCCGTGATGTTCATGCAGACTTTCAACAACCCAGACTACGATTGGGGCTTCAAGACAGAGCCACAGGTGAGAGACAGCGTTTTCCGCGAGAGGAAACCTGACTGATGAGATCCGTTTCATCAGACTGCCAACAAGAACCGCAGACATCACATCCCGAGAGGAAAGGCTCTTGGTGGATCTTCAGCTATCAATTACATGATGTACGTTCGTGGCTCGCTTCAAGATTACGATGACTGGGCAATCATTGCGGATGATGAGAAGTGGAATGCGGAGGAGATGATGAAGTACATGCGCAAGCACCAGACACTTGAGCCCATCTCCGAAAGTGTCGTTGATCGGTCCACTATGCCCTTTGTTGGCGAACATCACGGCACATCTGGACCTGCTCGGACTTCGTTCAATGACTGGAGACTCCCGATTGAGGACGACTTTATCAAGGCCTGCGACGAGGCTACTGGAATGACAAAGAAGCCAAATGATCCATGGAGTGGCGACCACATTGTAAGGACATAAACTCGGCGTGGCAAGTGAGCTGCTAAATTTTGTTCTTTCAGGGCTTCTACAACACTCTGGGACTCGTCGCCCGAAGTGGTCCAAACAAGGGCCTCCGATCTTATGCAGCTCGAGGATACTTCCAAGCAAACGCACATCGACCCAACCTACACGTCCTTACTTCGGCCATGGTCTCTCGCATCGAGCTTGATGGCAACAAGGCCACCGGTGTCACCTTCACTAGCGGCGGCAAGAGCTACACCGTCCCAGCCAAGAAAGAAGTAATCGTTGCTGGCGGTGCCATTCAATCACCACAGATTCTGGAGTTGTCCGGGATTGGCAACCCAGATATCATTCGAGCTGCTGGAATTGAGCCCAAGATCGAGAACAAGGCAGTTGGCGAGAACTTCCAAGATCACGTCCTTACTGTAGGCTGCTGGGAGGTGAAACCCGGCAACATGACCCTCGAAGCCATCCACAACCCAGCCGTGATGGAACAAGCTCAGAAACTCCTCGCAGAGACTGGCGGAGGACCTCTCACCTCAATCTGTACCATGCAGGGCTTCTTCCCATACAAGCAATTCGCCACGAAAGAAGAGCTCGACCAATGCATCGCCGGTATCGAAGCCGATATTCCAAACCTCACTCCATACCAAAAGAAGCAATACGAACGCACAATCGCCCACCTCAAAGACGACAAATCCGCCAATCTTCAAGTCGTCCTCGTCCCCTCCCATTTCGGCATGGAAAAGGGGATCGAAGACCAATCCGGCGTCTTCCCACCACCCGCAGACCCAATCAACGATCCATACGCCATCAGCGCAGCAATGTGTCTCCAATATCCACTGAGCAGAGGCACAGTCCACATCAAATCCTCCAACCCCGACGACCACCCCGCCGTCGACCCCGCTTTCCTCAAACACGAAGCCGACGTCGACGTGCTCGCCGCCGGCCTCCAAATGCTCGGAAAAGTCGAGCAAAGCAAGCACCTCTCCGACAAAATCTCCAAGCGTCTCTTCCCTCCCCCCGACGCGGATATGACTTCTACGCAACAAATGAAAGCTGCGGTCCGAGACATTTGTATGAGCGAGTATCACCCTTGTGGCAGTGTTGCGATGGGTGATGCGGTGGACACGAAATTGTTGGTTAAGGGGACTAGCAATATTCGGGTTGTGGATGCGAGTGTTTTTCCGAATCATGTTAGTGGGAATATTGTTAGTAGTGTTTATGCTGTGGCGGAGAAGGCGGCGGATCTTATTAAGGAGCATCATCTTTATGGGGCTTTGGGGAAGGGTGCTAGTGCTGCTTGATTTGAGGAAGGGAGGGGGGATGATGTATGCATAAGTTTTTTACGATGTGAAGATACGCTTCGAATTACATGGATGCTTCAGTTTTCAGCAACAAATTGGGCAGTCGGTCGTTGATGAGAAAAAGGCATTCGTGATTGCAGAGAGTGAGTGAGTGAGTGAGTGAGTGAAAAGGAGCTCTGACGGATCTCCATAATTCCATGCACCGCCGCTGGAATGGCGATGGCAGTCGTAGGAATGCTTGCTCGTACATAAGAGAGTGTGCTCTCTGCGAAGAAGGTAGGAAGAAATCTCGCTCGCTTGAACCTCACACTACATTAGATTCCACCGAAGATGCAACTCACGAACCTCATTGCCGCTAGCCTGCTCGGCTTGACTTCCGCTGCACCTCACGTTCGACGCGACGGCGATATTGGCCACCACGGGTAAAGGGGTTTTTGAGGATGAGGGGACGGAGGGGATGGGGAGTGGGATGGGAAGGAGTGAGAGGGGCATTTTTGGGGTGGGAGAGTGGGAGTTTCCCGGGGAGGAGGGGGATGATGGGGATGGGGATAAGAGGGATGAGGATTATGTGGATTGAGAGTTGGGGTTGGTGATGGGATGTCGAAAACAGAGGTGTTTGGATAATACCGGCCCCTTTAGGACTCACATGCGCAGCTAATTGAACAATTGGGTGCCGCCTCCTCTTATTTGAATTAGCAAGATGAAGATCTGTGATTGAACCAATTCACAACCGAGAATTCATCCAACATTGCCTCTTTTCCCTGCTCATTGCACATATAATCTCTCCAGTTGACCCAATTAATCTTCATCTGATCCAACCGGTAATCGACGTAGATGCAATCATCGACGTGGAAGTCCTGGTACAACTCTACGCGTGGTGATGTCTCATCGTTCTCCAGCCACCCAACGATATCGTAGATTCTGGGTGCTGCCTTTGGCGTAGACACCGTAGTCGTCTTCCTGCCTCTCATCTCGTGTAGCTTCTGCTTACTGACTGGCCACACATAAAGACCCCAGCCAGATGCAGATTGACGACGAACGTTGTCGAGGTATCGCCGCTGTAGGAGGACCGCTGCTTCGACGATGCCACGAGATGACTTGAACTGATTTCTCACAGCAATCTCAAACCCTAGCATTCGGACGAATACTTTTTTGCGCACAGCTGGCAACATCGACCGGGTGAAAATGGGATTCTGGTAATTTCGTGCTCGATTGATGACGTTTTGATAGAAATTTCGAGTGACATCATCGTTCTGCATGGTCTGAGTGAGAAGGTAATTCAGAGGCTCGAATTTGTAGTCGTCCAGAGGAGGCCAATTGGTTGGAGATACGTGATGCTGCATGCCGCCGACCAATATAGCCAGATGCAATCGATGTTCTCGTTGAGGTCCCATACGCAGCTCGATATCCAGCTTCGTCGAAGGCGAGGTTGGGAAATTGGATGCTTTGGAGGGAATCAGAAGCGTGCAAAGGTAGTTCCATTGCTGCGACAACGATGTGTCCGATGCTGTTGTTCCTGTATGTTGAGTGCTCTTTCTTAGTGGGAAACTCTATCATCAGCCATGCTGCAGTACCTCCAGGATTCCCAGGCGGCATTCGCATGATTGTGATGCGCTCTCGATCGATGAAGAAGATCTTGATTTGAAGCTCTGCACCTAGAGAGTCCTTGGTAAGCTTGCCTTCGCTGATGAGATATTCGATAAAGGCGGGCGGTGTGAGGCCAAGCCAGTGATCAGGCATCGTTCCTGCTCCAGCGAGCTTTGCTGGCGTGCAGTGACGAGCAGGAGCATTGTGACGAACAGCATTGTATACATTCGCCCACAAAGAGGCCTGTATTCTTGCTCTAAAAAACTTCCTCTGCTCTCTAGGCGAGGCATACGTCTGAGAAGTCTTGTCGAAAGGCTAAAGGAGGAGACCATTTTGATGTTCCGAGACTCTTCTAGTACGTTTTCTAGACCATCCACCCGGGCAAAGTTGTAGAAAAGTTTGGCAGTCTTGTATTTCTGATCTTCAATACTGTAAGGCAGTGAAGAACGCGAAATGGCTTCCCATTACCTCGCGAAGACTCCAAAGCAGTTTATTAATGACTAAAAGGCGTCAGGGGCGCTCAGCAGAGGCTCTCATATCAAGGCACTGACAATTACAATCTTCGTCGTCAGTATCGATGGCAAAGTCCTGCTTCTGAAGCGTGATGGCGTGGATGACTGTTATCTCCCGACGACCACGACTTCCGCTTCCCAGGGACCGTCCTACGATACGGCATACATCCTAAGTATCGTATTCGACACGCTAAAGCCTGCTCTGAAGCAGAGCAATTTCAGCGATTCCCTCCAGGTTGTAGACATGGCTTTCGAGGAGCCTGTGATCGATGGTTTGACCGATGGTTGTAACCTTGCGGTGATCGCGACAGTTTCCAGCATTCCTCCAGACCTTTGCGATGAGTTGAAAGGGGGTGATGGTCTTATGACTCTGTCCAATATGGAGACCGACATTCAGAAATATGGGCTCACATCCGGTCTAAAGGCGGAATTTCTCGCCAGAATTGCGGGTCGTTCCGGGATGTATTGCAAGCGGAATCCTGATCTCGATGACGAACAGCGGAAGACGTTGCTTCTGAAACAGCTCTCGGTGGTATCTGCCACGAAGGAGATTGCCCGCGAGCTGAAAAGGAAGATGACATTCTCATCCCGAGAGACATGCAGAGCGAGCATGCAGTCTTGTTGTTGATGCAATTTCCTCAGGAGGAGTGCAAATCATACCTCATCAACGAGGTTGTCGCATATTCGCATGACGGTCGTTGGGCAACTCGGGCAGGTTGTGTCTCTATGCAAGACGCCGACTCGGAAGGTGGATCTGTTTGGGGTAAGCTGCACATGACGAATGACTGGTTGGCTGAATCGGTTTTCGCGAACGACGGACGTCTCCTGGCGACTTGGGTTGAATGGAAAGATCAGCGGAGGAAAGCCCCAGGTCAGCAACAGGAGATGGTTGAATTCAAGCTCCTCAACTGGCTTGCCTAGAGAATTGGGCCTCAGCTAGACGAGATAGTAACCAGTCCTGATCAATCTCCAAATCTCCACATCTGACTGCATTTCCTCTAACAGGCATTGGGCAAAGCGCTGGTACTGTTGTGGTGCATGTTTGGAGTATACCTTGAAGCGCACGACCACGTCCAGCAGTACCGATTCTCGCTGGTCCAAATGTATGCTGCCCTGCTTGTCGTATCCTTCGCGTGCCCAGGCCTTAAGAGTCAAGCACCGTCGAGGTTCAGTGCCATATCTAATACCTCTTATATTATGTAGCAGTCTTGATTTTGAAGTCTTGCTCTGGAGATTGGGCAGCAGTCTGCGTGTGAACAGACTAGGAACAGCGACATACGCTATGGCACTATGTTCATTGCTGGCCAGAGGGATCTGAAAGCGCCGCTCGTCTTTTGGCCACGTATCAACAGGCAACCAAAAGTTCGAGAAGACCGCTGAACGTACGTGACTGCTTGCGTATATGCGTCTGGTCTCTTCTCTGATTTGACGGCAGATTGTGTCCAGTCGTGTAGGCAAGGTACCTGTCGCCGAATCCTCGCTTGGGAGGAGAACGAATTCATATATGAGATAGCGTAGATCAAGAGGTATGCTCGTAAGAAATCTGTTGGTGGAAGCCATGCTACTGATCGGATCGGCCTGGTGGATGTGTGTGATGGTCAGGTATGTTGAGGTTGAGAACGGTTCGTGGGAAGCTTGTGCTGACCATCAGACACGTGGCTTGGCAACTTGGCAAAGCAGAGACCCATGCCTCAGGTGCTGATCTGTTGTGGAGCACCCACCAGAATGCTCCTGATGGCGTTGAGCTGTTCGCTGGAAACACCACAGCTTTGAAGGTACTCCTCTGCACCTCCCTCATCCTGAATGTAACCCGACACTTTCTCTACCCAATCCTTCGGGCATCCAGCAAACTCCTCGCTGAGACCAATGCTGCGTACGGACTGCAATCTCTGCTCGCGATCAGCTGCCAAGCCTTCGATACTCGTGAGATAGTCTTTCTCAATCGCGTGCTGATCGAGGCCAAGCAGGAGCAGTACCAGCAGAATGGTAAGACCAGTCCTGTCCTTGCCCTGCGTGCAATGGACCAAGACCGGGTAGTTCGCCGAATCCGCCAGGACATCAAAGACAGACTTGATCTCAGTCTTGCTATATTTCAGACTGTCCTCTGCCAGACCGACCAGGCCCCGCTTGTTCATGACATTCTCGCCTAGAATGGAGATAGCGTCAGTGCGGTAGCCAATGCTGTAGTAAGTGAATAGCTTTGCAACATTCCAATAAGATAACTGTTTGAGGAGGGCATTTGTGTAAGGCCGACCATTCAGAGAGATGGACTCGTATTTTGTTCCCGGTACACGGAGCGCTGCCATTGGGTCTTTCTTGTTGTAAGGCTTGGCTTCCGCGGGATCTGCAGGGGTCGGAGGGACTTTTGAGGAAGACTTCCTGGCGGCCTCTATGTGCTCGGTCTCTGAGCGAAGGTCGATGATGGTTTTGATGTGGTAGTGGTCGACGAGCTTTGACTTGGAGTGTGTGTCCAGGTATCAGGGTCCATCACGTGCCTGATGCCTAAGGCTGCAACTGCCGCACTTTATCTTTGGACTTTCCGTAGATAGTCCTTCTTCTGAATACATCAGTTACATTAAGTGGTTATAAGCCCCCTACGTTTCCAACGCATACAACACGTTTACTACGTATTCTAATAGTTACTCCGACTGCTACGTAGTTAGCGCTCGTTACTAATAATTGCGCCGATACCGATATTATCGCCGCTACCCTTACCGCCGCCCTCGAGTATTCTAGCAGGTGCTAGTCCGACTCGAGTCGGTTACATAACAATAGTATCGGCTGTCCGCCGTATAATATAGGCGCGCCTATCGGCCGCCTCTTAAGACAAGTCTATAGTCTCTTTCTATATTATCGCCGTCGCTGTCCGTAATAGCTCCCCCTACAACCTCTAACGCTTATATAAGCAACATCCCTAAGCTAAAGAATAAAGAGAATTATCTATTATAGTCTTATGCCGCTAAGGGTACTCTTAAAGGTATATAGGTATAGCGCTATATCTAAGGGACCCGCCTAAAGCCTAATGTTAAGTTGTCTTCTAAAACTTAGTTAGAGTTTAAAGACCGATAAGATAAATAGGAAGCAAAAGATCAATTAGCGCGTACGTAGATCTTTGCTAACTATATCGCCGAGGTTTAGCAGTCGTTGCTTAGTCTCGCTACATCGCAGGAAGTATAGACTTACCTATATAAGAAATATACTAGTAAAGGTAGGTCTACTAAATTTATGCTCTACTAGGAATATATTACCCTTCGGTATAATAGCAAGGACATTGAGAAGTTCTACAATAAGTACAAGAAGAAGCTCGGTACCTTAAAGGATACTAAATTAGCTATTAGCTAATATTAAGCTGTCTATATATTTATTATATAGATCTCTCTATTCTACGAGGCTTTCGTATAGATACGCCGAGAGCAGATGCGCGCCTCCGAGTACACTATTAACGATAATACACTTAACAACATTATTAGCGCGTTGCTTAATAAGAATATAGCTCAATTGAACTAGGCCTAATATAACGGCTTCTTTGGTCTTTAGCGCTAACTACAACAACAAGGTAGCAATAGCAATAACAACGGTCGAGGTAACTCGAACTATAGCGGTCGTAGTAGCCGCGGAAACAGCAATAGTCGTAGTCGTAGTAGAAACAACTAGAATGGTTAGAATCGTAAGAAGTGCTTATACTACTAAGGCGCTTACCTATCCGATCGGTGCTACACCAAATACCCTTACCTAAAGGAAGAAGACCGTCTTCGTCGCGAGAAGCAGAAGGCTAAGAAGAAGCAATAACAGGCGTTAACTGCTTAGCAGCAACAGCAACTACTATCTAGTTAGAATAGTGCTTAGGGCCTATATACGGCTAATACTACCCTGGGGGTGTTATTAGACCTAAACTACAATTACGCCTTTACTGCAAACACTATAGTTACTGTTAGCGACTAGGTTTCTACGGCTCTTACTACTAGCACTCGTACTACTAATTAGGTTGTCGACTTAGGTACTAGTATACATATAGTTAACGACCCTTTATTGCTTATTAAATATAAAGGCTATTACATTCCTGTCCGGTTTAGTAGCAATACGAAGCACGCTACGATAGTTAGTATAGCTTAAACTGAGGTTGTCAATAAGCGTAGTATAAGCAACATGAAGTTGTCCGATATACTATATGTGCTAGGTCTAGCAGCTAACCTCCTGTCTACTAAGAAGCTTGCCGATAAGGGCTGTTTCTATCGGAATAACAAGCGCGTACTATTTACTATTATTAACGGCTCGGAAGTTACTATTGCTTAGACATACCGTAAGAATAGTCTTCCCTACCTCTATATACCAACCTCTAGTCTAGATAGTAAGGTAGTTGCCCTTGTGTTAAAAAAGGGGGTGCCTAAGAAGGGGGTGCCTGCAGGCACTATAGATGAATGGCATCTGCGATATAGCTATATTCATTACCGCAAGCTACTAAGGATAGAATCTAAGGGTCAAATTGTCATTACTAGTGCTAAGAAGGACTTCCGCAACTGTATTGCCTATCGCATAGCTATGTTATATAAGGAATACAATCGGCTGCTACGCGTACGACTATCCACGATCTATTACATTGTCTATATAGATGTAGTTACTATTACCAACCCTAGTCTGCTACAAGAGCGCTACTTTACATTGTTTATATACGCTAAGTTAGCCTATCGATACGAGTATACTAGCTTACTAAAGTTAGGGGCTGCAGTAGCAATCAAGGACTACCGTATACACGTCCGTATACAGACTAGCTATTCGATCCCAATCTACCGCCTCGATAGAGGGGGTGAATACGGCGGAAACTAGCTGTTAAGCTAGGCTCGTAATCAAGGGATTGTACTGCAGGTTATAGCGCCTTATTCTTCCACTTAGAACGGACTTGCTAAGGTTAGCAATTACATTGTATACACGACAGCTCGGAAGATAATGCTCTACGCTAATTTGCTAAAGGCCCTATAGCTATATATAGTTACTACTGCTATATAGGTCCTCAATATTACTCCTAGAACCTTAGAAGGTCTTAGCCCCTATGCTATTGTAGCTAGGGAGCTTAATTGGTCTCGGAAGTAGCTACGCCTTTAACATCTTCGTACCTATAGCTATACTGCTATTATATACGATTACGAAGTTGCTCGTAGAAAGAAGATAGATAGTAGAGGTCTTATTAGCAAACTGGTTAGCTATACTAAGGGCTTAGTGGACTTAGGAAAATATATAGTTTATCTTCCTAACTAGCACAAGGTTATTGCCTCTAAGGATGTCAAGTTTATTAAGTTAGGGGAGTTGTCGCTTCTAGAGGGCATAATACTATACGCCAATCCTAATAACCTAGCTAAGAACGAGTTTGTTACACTCGAGTCGGTTATGCCGGCTCTATTTAATTCTATAAGCAACGAGGCACCGTCGCTATAGGAAGCCGCTAGTGTAGTCTAGTAGCTTCTAGCCTAATAGGAAGATGCTTTAGAAGAACCAGCTTAGGAGGTGGCTAATAAAGTCGCTAATCCATTGCCGCTCGAGGATAACCTACCGGCTATTCAACCTCTATTAAGTAATAAGGATAGTTTCTAATCCGCTAAGGAACAGCCTATATACGATCCTTACGCTAAGAAGGGCGAGCCAGGCTAGTTGCCTAAGTTTGAGCGACCTGCTAAGGCTGTTAGTAATCGTTCTACGCGCAAGACCCGGAGCAACAAGTTAGCTCGTAACCTCTTACGTAGGTACCTAGCTAATACCGGTGTTTAACGCAAGGCGCGCCGCTAACTAGCTAACATACCGATGGCCTATATTAAGGGCTTTATAGCCTCCTACTATATTGCTAAACAGTCTGATAAGCCTAAAGAGACTATTCCTATTCCGAAGAGCTACAAGGAGGCGACTTAGTTACTATATTAGCTATAGTAGAAGGAGGCCTATAAGGCTAAGTATAAGTCACTAATCGACAACTATATATAGGTATATATGTCTCGGTTAGAGGTGCCTGAAGGTCGCAAGGTTGTCCGTAGCCGATAGGTCTTTACTATTAAGCGAGACGCTAATAGCAATCTAAGCCGGTTTAAGGCTCGTTAGGTCGTCCGTAGCTTTACATAGGTTGAAGGACAGGATTATAACGAGACCTATACGGCTATCGCTAAGCTATCTACGCTGCGAGCACTGTTTGGCTTGATTGCTTATTACGACCTAGAGGCTAAACAGTATAATATCCTAACTGCCTTCCTTAATGCCCTTATCGGCGACAAGCACAAGATCTACGTTGAACAGCTACACGGTTTTAAGGACCGTAGTAGCAAGGGCATAGTTTGCCTATTACTAAAGGCACTGTATAGTCTGAAGCAGTTACTAATGCTATAGTATAAAGAGCTTCGGAAGTACTTAAAGAGCCTAGACTTTGTACTAATAATGACTGACGTATGTATATTCAAACACGTTGTTAGCGGCTCGATTATCGTTATCTACGTCGATGATATAATTATTATCGCCTACAGCCTGTTAGTACTAGAAGCCGTTGCTTAGATGCTAAAGGACCGATTCAACATGCGAGAACTTAGTGACCTGCACTACTATCTCGGTATACGGATCATCCGTAACCGCAACTAGCGTACTATCTATGTCGTTTAGGATGCCTATCTAAATAGGCTTAGTAAGAAATATAGTATACGTAGCCGTATTAGTCTAGCTACTCTAATAGCGCCTCGATACGTTAAGACATCGATTTAGCGTACACCTAAAGGCTATA
Organism: Pseudocercospora fijiensis CIRAD86; assembly: GCF_000340215.1. Taxonomy (NCBI): domain Eukaryota; kingdom Fungi; phylum Ascomycota; class Dothideomycetes; order Mycosphaerellales; family Mycosphaerellaceae; genus Pseudocercospora; species Pseudocercospora fijiensis. The sequence goes on from NW_006921538.1 coordinate 3,176,566, forward strand.
TAGCTAGTGCCGCCTTTAAGGCTTAATATTAGGAGGGTGTTAGTAAAGCCCTCTAGCTAGCAATAATTACTCGGCCGGATGCTTACTACACTACCGGCCTATTATTACGATTTATTTCCAACCCGACCGAGGAGTATTATACCGCGCTTCTTTAGCTAATTGAGTACCTAGCTAGCACCCTTAGCCGTAGTATACGCTTCTAAGGCAACCTAAACGAAGACGACCTCAAGTTCGCTAGTTACTGTAACGCCTTATAGGCTAACGATCTAGTTACCCGCCGCTCTATAGGCGGCTTCTACTTTACTATTATAGGCGGACCTCTATTGTATAAGTCCGGCCGCTAGACACTCGTTACACTGTTATTAACTGAAGCTAAGTATATTCAACTTACTATAGGGGCTAAGGAAGCAGTTGCCTTAGCTCGCTTATTGAAGGAAATTGGTTATAAGGGCTATATTCTTCTAGTTACGCTCTACGAGGACAATTAGTCCGCTATTGCTATTACCAAGTCGACTAGCATTAATAGCCGCACAAAGCATATAGATGCTCGTGTCTACTATATTCGAGAGAAGATTGCTAATAGTACTATTGTCGTCTAATAGGTTAGCATATATAATCAGATAGCCGATGGCTTTACTAAGCCACTTAACAAGATTAAGCACGGCCGCTTTGTTAAACAACTGAACCTAGTAGATTGTAAGGCCGCTATTAAGAGCGCTGCAAAGCTAGCTGCTAAATACTGAGAAGAAAGGGCCTTTGTTGCTTTGTCTGTTTAACCTAAGAGTAGTCTAGTTTGTTTACCTGTTTCTGCTTACCTAATACCCCTTGTTTGCTTTGCTAACAGAATGGCTATTGTATTGCTTGTTTTATTGTATAGCTATATGCACGTACTAAGGGGGTGACTTGGAGTGTGTATCTAGGTATTAGGGTCCATTACGTGCCTAATGCCTAAGGCTGCAACTGCCGCACTTTATCTTTAGACTTTCCGTAGATAGTCCTTCTTCTAAATACATCAGTTACATTAAGTCTTTAATCGATCGCTTAGAGTAGCATCGTCGGGAGCGGCACTTCGGTAAAGTAGACCGGTTAATAGAGTGCCGGACTCTGTTAATATAGCGATGTCTCGAAAGTTAGGGACTTTATCGAAGTCATTGTTTGCTATAATATACTGTATACTAGCAAAGCCACTAATGCCGGAAGAGCGTATATGCCAAGTTTCGAACACAGGATAAAGAGTTAGAACGCGATAGCCGAATATAGTATCGCGTGGAGGCTAGGATTATAACGAGCAGGAAGTATAATGTCTAGATCCTTCCTACCTTTGAAACAACACGTAAACTAGTTCGTTAGCATCGAAGAGTGTTAAGGGCCGAGCAGTGTGTATAAGGATATACTTATAGCCCTGCGAGTGCTGATAAGTCTAGCGAAGCGGAAGGCTAGGCCTAATACGAGCGCGAAATAACTATACGGTATATACTGCCCTTATTCCTTCCGTCTTTTTAACTAATGCAATACTAGCCTTAGATACGGCGCGGGGAATAGACCGTCTTTTAGCTAGTTTATTACTAGTCTTAGATATAGTATATACTATCCTTCTTCCTTTATATATATTTAGTATTATCTATTCTTTTACTCTTACTCTTGCTTTAAATTCTTTTACTAGCTATATTCCCGCCTATCCTATTCCTACTTATACTATTCTAACTGTTAGGACTAAAGAGGTTATACGTAATTAGTATATAACCGGGCTCGAGTAAAGCTAGGGTCTCGATGCCTTAGGTAGAGCTTAGCGCTTAGTAGTAGGCTAACTAGCCTGCCTTCCTCCTTCTCCTCCTAGTTCTCTATCGAATACTACTCGTACCTACTACTACCCTATCTACCTACTAATATAACCCTTCTTATATAGTATTCGATCTACCTTTTAAGGGTAGTAGCTAGATAGTCCTTATTTTAAGCTTTTAGCGGTATAGCTACGAAAATCGTTAATCTAACTATATTACGCCCGAAGAACGGGACCTATACGTACTATTCTATCGAAATAACCGTACTAATTATTAAGCAAGGCCTTCTATACGGCCTATTATACTAAGTTAAGCATACTAGACCGATATCTACTAATTCCGCTATATCCGCATCTTAGGGGCCTATAATACATTATTAGTGTTATCCCCTATTACAATAGCCGGCTTATTACGAAGTAATAATAACCGTGCTACCGCTAGCAGCGCTAGCAACGATAACGCTAGTAGTATAGTACCTACTAAAGTGCCTACTAAAGCACCTGCTAAAGTGCCTTCTACTAAAGAGCCTACTACTAGGCCTACCGAAGAACCTGTAATTCTAGGTAACGACCTAGAGTTGCCTATTAACGATATACTTAATAACATTATTAATCGACGATATAGCTAGCTAGCCTTTAGCCCCTAGCTAGTAGCGAGACTTTAAGAAGCTACCTAAAACAGGCTCGCTACTTTGCGTTAGGAATAGTAGCTAAAGGATAACCTCCTCGAGCTTCGCCGCCTTTAGGAAGACCCTACTACTACTAAACTAACAGTAGGGCCTTCCTTACTATTAGTCTAGAAGAAGGATGCTAAACTTAAGGACTATACGTATTTAACGGCTCTAGTCGCAAGCAGTATAATAATTATATACGCGATTATAAGCTTAACTAGCGAAATGTACCGAGGGCCCTTCTAGACGACTATTTACTAGTCGTCTATACGATATAGTATATTAATAGCGACCTAAAACGTACCTAGGATAACCATTTTGATTCCCTCGATAATTAGACTGCTATTTAGTAGTAAACCTACAAAACCATTATACTAGACACCCTTAGAAACCCTATACTAAGGCAATAATATACTTAGGACCTGTATCTTCGAGCTAAACAAAAGACTAATTAATTAGCTCGTTTATTCGAGGCCTATTTAAAGACCCTCGAGGATAACCTTCTAGCTAAAACTAATTCTATATAGATCTCTAAAATACGCCCTAAGCTTAGGTAGGAGCTTATTCTCGAATTGGAAACGAGCTATTTAACTCTAATAAAGACTAGAATCGAGGATCCGACTAACTAGTACTAACCGTAGTAACCGTAGTAGCCGCGGGGGAAACTAAGGTTCCTACTATAATAATAATACTAATAATAGAAACAGTAACGACCGTAGAAGAGGCCGTAGCCGGCGGCTATATAGAGGGGGCCGCGATAGAGGCCGTAGAAGGGGCTCGTATCCCTATAGTACTAATCGCTTAACTAATAATAGCAGCAATAGCGGCTATAGCAACCCCCTAACTAGATTGAAGTGCTTTAATTGTAATAGCACTAGCTATCTACTAGGCTAATGCGACAAACCTAAGGACTAGGCCCGAATCGACCGTACTACCGCTAAGTACCGAAAGCACCTCTTAGCCGCTAACGCTACCCCTATAGGCTAACCTTCGAAAAAAGAGTAAGCGCCGCACTAACTGTTAGCCTTGTGCGGCGTAAAACTATCGACATTATACTAGCTATTATACGCACCTGTCTTATATAGGATATATATAGAGACAACTATAAGACTAAGGTTATACTAGATCTAGGAAATTTAGTTAGTGCCCTTATTAGCTATCGCCTAGCTAAGCAATTAGACCTCCGAAAATTGCCTAGAACTAATATGCTAACCCTTGCTTAGTTTAATAACGCTCGGCACTTGACCTATAGGGCCTACTATGTTCCTATAGTTCTAAAGGACGACCTCGGAAATAAACGCCTACTAGACTTTACTGCCTACGTAGTAGATATAGACAACCTATATAGGGGAGCTACTATTGTTATTAGCAACCCTATTCTTAAGCACTATGCTATAGTTATAGACTTAGGCAGTTAATAATAGCTATTTAGAATCGCTAGGAGAGAGGACATTAAATATATAAAGGGCTACGCCCTAGGTAGAAAGCGCTAGCCTTAGGTATTCGGCCTACGCGACTCTAACCTACTACTTAGCGCTTAGCGCACTGTACAAAACTATTCGGATTCACGTAGATAGACTTAGCTCTTTATCGAACCTATTAAGTCTTATATCTAGTATCTACGTACGCGTTGCTTACCCGTAACATTAGGTTCGATCTTTAATATAGGAAACGCTAAGGTTTATTAGGAACCCGAGCAAGATAGCTAGGGGAACGCTGCCTCTACCGCACTAGAGATAACTAGGGACGAGATTTATCGTACCTTCGAGAGTCTCTATACTAGATAGCAGACGATAGAAGCCTAGCTATAAGCTACTCGTTCCGCGCTCTAATACGCGGAAGCGTCTCGCTAGCCCGGGCCTCCCGAAGCTAGTTTAGTACGAGACTAGTCTACGAACGAGATCCTAAAGGGACTGCTAGAAACTCTCTCGGCTTCCGGCTAAAACGTAACGGCATCCCGCGAGTAGAAACTACTATCGTAGGATAGGAAAGCCGAGTCGTTCCGGGACTACCTACTACGACTAAGAAGTTCGTACCGAGTTCGTTCCGGGCTGAAACTAAAGCTCTCCGAAGATTACTACTAGGACACCGTATACGATACCCTACCGGTAAAGGAACGCGCTAGGATACGCTACTTCTAGGAAAGAGGAAGCCTTACGAAAGGAAAGGACCCCGAAGCTTTCTTCTAGCAACTCGAGGACGTCTTCGCGGATAGCAACGAAGCTATAAAGGCGCTAGAGCAACTCTAAGCCCTAAGGCACTCCTAGGGACAACCTTAGCACGACTACTAGCTAGAATTCTAGACCCCGCAGTAGTTCGGGTTAGTTTGGTTTAGTTTACTAAGCCGAAACTCTAGTTTAGTTTAGGTTGGTTTGCTAAGCAACTATATAAGTAGCTAGTTCGAACTATATAATTTATCGGTTTTTAAGAAGTGTACGAATATATACGTAGCTTCAAGCAAGCCCTTTATAAGACTTAGTAGTGTAGCCGGTAGCGTAGCCGGCATTTTTAGTCCTTAGTACTTATAGAATTTTCGAATCCTACTTAGGCTACGTAGTTGTATAAAGGTACTTATATAACCTCAAATCTATAGACAATTAGCTAAGGGCACTAACCAATTAAAAGCATATATATATATATATATATAAGGCATTATAGTTTAGTTCGGAAACTGTACTCCTTAGGTATAAATTTCATCCTTTCGTTTACAGTTCAATTCCCTAACTACTTAGCAGAATGTCTTTATCTAGATCTAGGCAGAACTTATCGATTTCCCTAGAAGTCCTCCTCCTTAAGAAGTTTATATACTTTCCTACCGAACTATTCGATAATATTAAGTACTAGGATAGCTCCTCCCTCGGTATCGGTATAGTATATAAAAGAGCTATAAGGCAGCTCTATAGAACGTTCTACTAGTTACTCGCTATACTAAGGCCGAATGCTAGTTCGTTCCTTAGAACTCTTAGTTATTTAGGAGATATAAAGGGTAGGGTAGGTAGTAACTTCGTATTATATAAGGAGGTAGAGGCTGCTATAGAAGAGGCCTTTAACCTATAGAAGATAGTAAAAGATATAGAGGCAGCTACAGGTCTAGGTACCTAGTTGAATTTCTAGTAGGTAGAGTATAAGGATATTTAGAGGGAGTATTAGGTAGAGTTGCGAAGGCAGGTGTATAATATACTCTAGAAAACAGGGATAGTGCCTATAACTATAACTATTAGGCTCTTTAACCTTCCTTATTTTTCCCTGTTTTCTTTTTATAAAAATCTAAACTAATACAAATCAACCGGAATGTCTATCTTCTTTTAGTTATTTGAAAAACCTAGCAGCGTAGCTAGCAGCGTAGCCGGCAGCGTAGCCGGCAGCGTAGCCGGCCTTTTTACTCCTTAGTACTAACGGGATTTTAGGAGACTTCTATTCCGTACGGCTAATAAAGCATACTATACTATATACATATGCTTAGAGAGTATTTAGAGCGCGGTATACAGCGCCGTATAATAGCGGCTTATTTCGTATATAGAAAAGCTTATAGATAACACTACGAACATCCTTTCTACTAGAATATCTATCCTACCTAGTACCGTCTCGAATATAGATATTCTAGCCTTTTAGAATCTAATCGAGTGCTTTGAAATCCTTGTCTATAATCGTTATACGCTTCGCGTAGATAGCTATAAGGTTAACCGCTAAAATAGTATTAGTATAGTCCGAAAAGAGGTAGAAGAGAAATATACATTCGAAGATACGAACTAGGTAGGCTTCTATAGCCTCTTAAAGGGCGCCTATCGCGGAGGCTTAGAAGCGAAGGTCCGTTCTATAATCCTAGGCAATTTCGCGAACAAGTCGTTAGAAAGGAGCTTTACGGATTAGAAGCTTAGAACTCTTCTAATACTACCGAATCTAACGGAGGGCTACGGCTAAAGAAGGATTAGTAAAAAGATAGTAAGAATACCGGCTACGCTGCCGGCTACGCTGCCGGCTACGCTACCGGCTATAAATAGGACTTACTTCCTAAGCGCTATCGACGCTTCGCACGATTGCTACTAGCAGTAGAAGCGCTAGTTGTCGTCTTGCGTAGAGCCTTGCCCGCCGTTGTCTTACGCGGAGCCTTGCTCGCGACGCCCTTTCTAGTACCGGAGCTAGCGGTAGTAGTAGCAGCCCTCTTACGTTAATATACTATACTCGTTCTACTATTTCCGGTCTTATTGCGACCCGTAGAAGCACTAGGTCCCTTCTTACGAGGCGTCGTAACTTAGTTAAGTAGACTCGCTATTATAAAAGTCGTCGAATTGAGGAAAAAAGTACGTTACGAAGGTATACGAAGGCGCGCGCGGAGCGAGAGTATTACGGAGGTAGTAGATATAGAGCGTAGAGGTATAGGTATCGATACGAAGGTTAAATATAGCGGTAGTATCGCGGTGTCGCTAGGTAATAGAGTAAGCTTCGCGTAAGCCTATATTATAGTAACGTTAGAGTAAGGAAAGAAGGTAGGCACGGCTAAAAAAGGCAGGCACGGCTAAAAAAGGTAGGTACGGGAGACTTTGAAATATAGCCGGCATATATAGCCGGTATAGTAATAGGCGAAAGCCTCCTTTTAATAAATAGCCGGCGTAATAATAGTATCTTACTATAGTATAGATATTCTTTAGTAATGCCTTTACTAGCTATAGTAATCTTATAAGTAACCTAGGCCTATTACTAGTAAATATAAGAAATATTAGGTAGGCTATACTAAACAAGCTAGTCATTTAGTAGGAAAAGGCCTACTACCGTCTCTATATGCCGGCTACGAGTGCCGGCTATCGCTCTAAATTCAACTCCGCCCTATCTCGGAGGCTAAGGTACCGAGCGGAAACCCTATAGCTTATATTCACTCGGTTGTCGCGGAGCGCTTATAGGTAAGGTATTAGAAAAGAGTATAAAAAGTACGAGAAGAGTATCCTAGGATATAGGTCGTAAGTAAATAAGAGTAGTACGCCTAGTTATTTATATAGTACGTTACTCTATACGACTAAGAGCCTATATTATCTTATACTTCGCTTATAAGACCTCGACTCTACTAGTATACTATCGATCTCTTCCTCGGTCGCTAATACGCTGTCTTAATTCTTCTTCGAGTTGCCGGACTTAGTACGTATCTATAGCTATGCAATAGCGCTACGTATTATAGAGAATTTCTCGTTAAAGTTTCTCTCTCGTAGGCTTGCTATCTGCCTCGTAGTATAGAGGATCAAAGTACTAATTTTAAAGAATCTCCTTATAGTTAGGATGCTAGGGCTCCTTAGGACCTTTGTGTTTTAGGTCTAAATAGAGACGTATTATAAACGTTCTATCGCCCTTTCGCTTACTACCCGCTAGGTCGCGATATGCGAAGAAACTAATCTGAATATAGCTCGTCTCTATAATAGCCGGGTAAATATAGAGCGCTAGGTTTCTACTTCGTACCTTAGATTTAGGGACGGCGCGGAGATAAAATTAGAAATGTAGCCGGTACCTATAGCCGGTAAAAGGATGCGAAAATAGGCCTCCTCCTAGGTTAATCTAACGACTAAATACAATTTCTAACTAATCCGCTATAAACCGACGCCGAATTTTAGCTAGAAGCTGTATATCTTTATTTTAAAGAGTAACCCGCTTCGTATAGATAGCAAGGAGGTTTAAAAGCTTAAGCTCGGTTACGAGAAATGCCTCCGTAGCTTCCTAAAGAGTACTAATCGCCTTAGCCGTAAATCGTATACTAGACCGAAAATCTAATATAATTTCTCGGACGAGTCGCTAGAAGGGAGTCTTAGGGATTAAAAGCTCGGTCCCTCTTTTGTTTTAGAAAAGCCGGATCTAGCGAAGGGTAATAGTACCTAGTTTAAAGCGCCGCTTCTTTGTCGTCGAGTCCTACCTTATTCTCTTTCTTTTAATAGAAAGATAACTTTTCTTCGTAATAGTCTTCGTCCGCCTACTCTTTTTAGCCTTTTCCTATCTATCTATAGCCTTCTTGTTTTTCGGTACTATTTTCCGAGGAACCCCCTTCCTTCGTATATACTACGGAGAGCCTTGCTCTTCCGATATCTCGTTCTCGCTACGGTCTCCCTATACTTAGCTTACTTTACCCTTGCCCTTTAGCCTCTAAAGATATTTATCTACGCGTTTAGGCGACGAGGGTATATCGGTAGGACCTAGAAAATTAATAAGTATATAATCGTAAGGAGACATTAATGCTTCTTGCCTTCTAGAACAAATAGTCTTCTATTAAACCGCCTTATTAGGTTATCGTTAGATTCGAATAAAGGATAGTAGCTTAAGGAAGGGGAGGTAGCCGGCTTAGGAAGGCCCGAAGAGCCGAATCCTTAAGGCATATTTGTCTTTAAGAATATAGGGAAAGGGAAGAAGGAGAGGAAGAGCGAATAGAGAATTAGAAATAGTCCGTAGGTAAGCGGGGTCGGTTGCTATAGCAACTAGTCTGTTTAGGTCCTAGGAATTCGAAACACATTTCGGATATATACCGGCTATATACGCCGGCTATATTACCTTATACGTAAACGCTTCGTCTCCTTAAAGCTACTCTAAGCCTATATACGTTTCCGCTTCTCGACCCGGTATTGCCTTCTACCTCCGCCCTCCTCCTCTTTGTTATCGCTAATTAGGGTTTCGCTTAGACTAAATTTCGTATTCTCTTCGCGCTCCTAGGTTTCTTCGATCTTAAGGTTTTCTAATTCCTCGATCAACTCCTTTAGTATAATCTTTAGTAACCTGCCTTAGCGATTCTAGTAGAGGAGATAGTATCGGAATACTATAATAGATTCGAAGGTAGTAGGCGAGTATATTCGATTAAAGCGGCCCTAGTAACGAGCGATACTAAAAGACCTCTTATAGCCTATACCTACGCTCGGGATAGCGAGGACGTCCCGAGCGACCGACGCTATCGTTAGAAACTTAGGCTCTAACCGCTGCTATATAGCGAGAATATCGTCTCCGAATTCGTCTAGAAGACCGGTAAGATCTAGATATAAAGGGCTACGTCCTAGGTAGAAAGCGCTAGCCTTAGGCATTCGGCCTGCGCGACTCTAACCTACTACTTAGCGCTTAGCGCACTATACAAAACTATTCGGATTCACGTAGATAGACTTAGCTCTTTATCGAACCTATTGAATCTTATATCTAGCATCTACGTACGCGTTGCTTACCCGTAACATTAGGTTCGATCTTTAATATAGGAAACGCTAAGGTTTATTAGGAACCCGAGTAAGATAGCTAGGGGAACGCTGCCCCTACCGTACTAGAGATAACTAGGGACGAGATTTATCGTACCTTCGAGAGTCTCTATACTAGATAGTAGACGATAGAAGCCTAGCTATAAGCTACTCGTTCCGCGCTCTAATACGCGGAAGCGTCTCGCTAGCCCGGGCCTCCCGAAGCTAGTTTAGTACGAGACTAGTCTACGAACGAGATCCTAAAGGGACTACTAGAAACTCTCTCGGCTTCCGGCTAAAACGTAACGGCATCCCGCGAGTAGAAACTACTATTATAGGATAGGAAAGCCGAGTCGTTCCGGGACTACCTACTACGACTAAGAAGTTCGTACCGAGTTCGTTCCGGGCTAAAACTAAAGCTCTCCGAAGATTACTACTAGGACACCGTATACGATACCCTACCGGTAAAGGAACGCGCTAGGATGCGCTACTTCTAGGAAAGAGGAAGCCTTACGAAAGGAAAGGACCCCGAAGCTTTCTTCTAGCAACTCGAGGACGTCTTCGCGGATAGCAACGAAGCTATAAAGGCGCTAGAGCAACTCTAAGCCCTAAGGCACTCCTAGGGACAACCTTAGTACGACTACTAGCTAGAATTCGACGGCCTCCTACTAAGCGTAGGTAGAGACCGTTAGATAGACGATACGAAAATCGGTTATTTAAAGAACACCTTCTCGAACGCGGCTAAGACTTATACTGCCGCCGTACTAAAGATTAAGGATTACTACCTCTATATAGAGGAGGTCGAGCGGATTATAACGAACCTCGAGTCGATAGATTAGTTCAAATAGGCTACGAAACGCTAGCAAGAAAGGAAGAAAGAAGCAGCGAGTCCTACGGTCGTTATTCCCCCCTATACGGCCCCTACGGCGAATCCGAAGGTCGACTCTAATAGAGACGTAGTTATAAATCCCGCTTAAACTAACGCTTCCTATAGAAAGAACCGCGGAGCCTAACAATCGACGGCGGGGAAACCTAGGGCTAAATAGGTCGACTCTATAGAAAGAGAGAAGCGTAAAGAGAAAAGACTCTACTTCCGCTACGGAGCGAGCAGACACCGTATTTAAGATTGCCCGTACGCCCCGCCGGCTTAGCCTACTAAGATTAGTATCGCCTCCGTATAACCTATTCTAGAGGATACGGAAGAATAGTCGGACTTAAGCAGTTCCGACTCGGGAAAAGAGTAACTCCTACTCGTAGTTAGGAGTCGGGAATAGATAGAGTACGGGCAAAGAAATAGGAAGAAGTTAAAAAGGATATAAACGGGAATCTTATATATACCGATATAGTCCTCGAAAATAACGTCGGAACTTCTGCTCTTATCGACGAAGGATACTAGCATTACGCTACAATTAATGCAGGCCTAGCTAAAGGCCTCGGACTTAGCTATATTAGCCGTAAGTCCCGAGAAGTAAAAGGAGCGTCGGCGGCAATATAAGACGCGAAAATTGTAGGAGTCGTCGCTTTCCGGACAGAAATTAACGGATTCTAACAAACGGTATACGCTTACGTCGTACTAGGATTAGCTTTTCCCCTTATCCTAGGGAACCTATAGAAGGCATATAGTAAGGTCCGGACCGCGCCTAAAAAACGACGGTACTACTACGGGAGGGCTCGGTATTAGATTAAAGAAGGGCGCTATTACCGCGAGGTCGATATAAACAGGAATATCGCTACGATTAACGCCGCAAGAAGTCTGCTTGCCGCGACAATTACTAAGGACACTAAAAAGGCCCTAAAGACGAAGGAATACCCGACGATCGAGGAGCTAAAGAAGAAGCTACCTCCGGAGGTTCGCGATACAGCCGCGCTGTTTTGCTAAAAGGAAGCCGATAAGTTAGCGCCTTATCGCCCTAGTATCGACTATACGATAGAACTCCGGGAGAAACTAGACGGATCCCTACCTTAACTCCCTTAGGGTCCGCTCTATAGTATATCGAAATAAGAACTCTTAGTCTTGCGGAAGTCGCTAGACGAGCTCCTAAAGAAGGGGTTTATAAGACTAGCGAACTCTAAAGCGGCGGCGCCCGTACTATTCGTTAAGAAGCCTAGGGAAGGACTGCGGTTCTACTACGACTATAGGGCGCTTAACGCTCTAACGAAGCAAGACAGATACCCCCTCCTACTAATCCCGGATACTATAAGGAACCTAACGGAGGCCCGGTAGTTAACTAAGGTTAACGTAGTCTCGGCCTTTTACAAGATTAGAATAGCAAAAGGATACGAGTATAAGACAGCCTTCCGGACGAGGCTAGGCTCGTTCGAATAGCTAGTATACCCGTTTAGTTTATCCGGAGCCCCGGCTATATTTTAACGGTATATTAACACTCTTCTATAGAAGTATCTAGACGACTTCGCGTTAGCGTATATAGACGACGTAGTTATCTACTCGAGCGGGTCGAGGGAAGACTATTTCCGTAAGGTAAGAGCGGTACTTAAGAAGCTTTAGGACGGAGGCCTTTACCTCGATATTAAAAAGAGCGAATTCGCCTAGAAAAAGATTAAGTACCTAGGATTTATCGTCTACGCCGACGGAGGAGGAGTATTAGCTAACCCCGAAAAGGTAGAAGCCGTACGAAAATAGGTAGTACCTAAGACCTAAAAGGAAGTTCGTCGTTTCTTAGGATTTACGAACTACTACCGCATATTCGTACCGAACTATTCTAAGATCTCCGCGCTATTAACTGCGCTTACTAGTAAGGGAACCCCGTTCGCCTAGAGAGAAGAATAGGATAAAGCGTTCGAGACGCTAAAGGACAAATTCTACCGCGCCCCGGTACTTACCTAGTAGGACCCGTCCCTCTCTACCTTCCTTAAGACGGATTATAGCGGGTTCGCGATTAGGGGCGCCCTTATCTAAGAAAAGGCGGGAATCCGCCGACCGGTAGGCTTCTTTTTAAAGAAACTAAACAAGGCGGAGATTAATTACGATATCTACGATAAGGAAATGCTCGCAGTCGTATCTAGTATTAAGTTTTAAGACTCCGAGCTAAAATTATGTAGCCCCTTTACGATTTAGACGGACTATAAGAACCTAGAATACTTTATAGTAAAGCGCTAACTGTCCGAAAGACAGATCCGATAGTAGGAAGAACTAGCGAAGTACTAGTTTACCCTAGTCTACCGGCCGGGAATCGAAGCTATCCTACCGGATACTTTATCGAGGAGGGAACAAGATACATTAGGCTAAGACGATAAGCTTTCGAGGTTCCGGAGATTCTTAGAGCCGGACCTCTCTCTAAACTAGCCGGAAAACGTCTAGATTTCTAGTACTACTATCCGTAGCTTCCCGCGTATAACGAAGGCGAGCCCGTTATCCCTACTCGCGAACGAAACGGAGCCCGCGTAGCCTTCGCCGGAAAGCGCTAAACTATTCTAGGACCTAGAGATAAACGATATATAGAAGAGCATTGTCGAGAAAGATACGGTATACTAGACGGTAGTACGAAAAATCCGTAAGGGAGGTAGAATATTGCAACCGGAAATTAAAGCAAAAATTTAGATCGGGGATTGTATAATAGACCCTAAGGGGTTCCTTCGCTACCGCGGTAAGCTCTAGGTTCTAGGAGCCCTAGCGACGACGGAAACCGAATATAAAGATATAGGGGCCGAGGAACTATAGTAGGATATACTACGTACGAAGATTATCTAGTCGATCTACGACTCGCCGCTCTACGGCTATCCCGGCCGGGATTCTACTGCTTCTATACTAGGTCGCGACTTTTACTAGCCGCTATAGTCGAAGCAGGTGCGGCAATTCCTACGGAACTGCAACTATTATAGACGCAATAAGATATAGAGGGAATACAAACACGGCCTCCTAAAACCCCTACCGGTACCCGACCGTTTCTTCTAGGAAATCTCGATAGACTTTATAACTAACCTACCGGAGTTAGATAGGAACCGGTATCTATAGGTAATTAAAGACCGCCTAAGCAAATAGATCGCCCTTATCGGTACTCCCTCTATAAAAGTAGAGGAATGCGCGGTTTTGTTCCTAAAATACTAGGTTAGGCATTACGGACTTCCTCGTACTATTACTAGCGATAGAGGTACGAATTAGACGAGCACTTTCTAGAGGGAGATATATCGACTACTCGGCGTAAAGCAGAGGTTAAGCTCCGCCTACTACCTACAAACCGACGGAGGTCCGGAGCGCGCAAACTAAGACGTATAGGCTTACCTACGGAACTATATTAACTAGATGCAGTCCGATTAGAACTAATAGCTTCCTACGGTAGAACTAGCGTTTAACGGGAGATACTAAGCGGGGTTAGGAATAAGCTCTTTCTTCGCGACTTACGGTTACGAATCTACCTCCCCCGTTGCGTTAGAAGAGGACCTAGCTATCGATAGACGGCTAACTATAGCGAAACGGGCGGAGGAGTTCGTAAACAAGATTAAGCAGATCTTAGATCTATACTAAGTATAGATAGCGGAAGCTATATAGAAATAAGAGGATAGCGCGAACAAGACTAGAACTCTAGCGCCGGTATATCGTATTAGAGACAAGGTCTAGCTCGACCTAAGGAATTACTAGACCGGCAGACTAAAGAAGAGCCTCGACTCGAAGTACGCTAAGTATACGGTAGAAGAGGTATTATCGCCTATCTTAGTACAACTCTCGGGGATACCTAGCAACATTTACCCGGTATTCTATACCGACCTTCTAAGACTTGCGAGCCGGGACCCCCTTCTAGGGTAGGTAACCGACGACGAACAGCCGGACCCTATCTTAATCGAGACGTATAAAGAGTAGTAGGTCGAAGAAATCCTATACGCCCGAAAAAAGAAGCAGGGCCGAGGGCGAGAAGCACTCGTAAAATAGAGCAGGTACTATAAACCTACGTAGGAACCCCTAGACTATATCGCGGATACCTCCGCGCTAGACGACTTCGAAGCGAAATATAGACAAATCGAGGAGAACGACGGGCCTCTAGAAGATTAGGAGAAGAGAGGAAAACGGAAGAAATAACGTAGTAACCTAGAGTTTTTCCGCGGAATAACGGGTTTATAGATTCTAGGGACTTTTGCTAACTTCTAGAGTTTGGATTTTCTTACTAACTTATTAGACTTGGAATTACTAGAATACTAGAGAAGGGAAACATAATTTAGAGCTAGGAAGAATTTTATTTAGGTATTTATAAGTAAGTGTCGGGTCTCCGCCCGAAATTAGAAGGTTACCTTAGGACTATAAAAAAAATAATAATAACACATCCGAAGCTACCTAGAAACCCCTAGAAAACCTACGGAAACCTTTACTCCTCTAGCGGACCTAGACAATTGTTACTAAGACGGAGGGCGGTCGGAACGCTACTAAAAAAGAGAGGTTAGCGAGAGAAAGTCGAAGGGCAGCGAGGAACTTACGTCTAAGTCTATTAAGCTACGACATTAGCGACGGTGTTCGTTACCTCCGAGGCGATAGCGCTAAAACAAACGGTTAGCGAGGGTTTTATCGCGGGGAACGGAGAATCTTACCTAGATAACAACCCCTACGGCTAGAGAGACTTAAGGGCTTTCTAGGCCTTAAGAACCTTAAGAAGCTCGGAGTGCTTCTCGGCGACATTAGCGCGGGTCGCGCGGGTATAGCTAGCGTAGGCTACGTAGGCTATTTAAGGACTAAATAGTTAGCGAGAGATTTAATACGGGAATCGCGATAACTTATAGTAGGGCGTAGGCAATTCTCTTACGAGCGCAATTAGCGCAAGCCCTCGAGCTAGCGGGCTTAAGAAAGGTTAGCGGACCCTACGATAAATCGGACGGGAACCTTATAGATTAGTCGGCGTAGTCTTCGCCGGAGTTGTAGCAACTAACGTAGTAAATTCGGCGAGCTATCTAGGATAAGTTAATTTTACGAAGGGAACCGAGGAGGAAGGGGAGGGACTTGCGGTGTTAGTAGTAGTAGTAGTAGTAGTAGTAGAGGTATATATAAAGAAAAGAGGAAGAAGAAGAAGAAGAAGGAAATATTAATACTCCTAGAAGGCGACGCCGAAGTAAAGGTCGCGAAAGCAAAGGAAAGCGCGACTATAAGTAAAGCGTTTAAAAGCGCAGTTACGGCGCGTTCTAGAAGGCGGTAAGCAGGTAAAAGAGCGCGGTTTAGCAGTCGCGAAGAAAGTTATAGTCGTTAAAACCCTAAGTACGGCAACCCCGACCGGAAAGTAGCGGAAACCCCGATCGTAAAGGAGGAAACTACGAGCGCGTTACTCTAGAGAAGCTTAGATAGGTACAGATCTAACGGATAAAGTAATAGCGATAGAAACTACGGAGGGCTTTCTATCCCCGCTAAGGAAGGGGAGGAGGACGGGGGTAATATAAAGGGCTACGCCCTAGGTAGAAAGCGCTAGCCTTAGGCATTCGGCCTACGCGACTCTAACCTACTGCTTAGCGCTTAGCGTACCGCACAAAACTATTCGGATTCACGTAGATAGACTTAGCTCTTTATCGAACCTATTAAATCTTACATCTAGCATCTACGTACGCGTTACTTACCCGTAACACTAGAGATTATTAGCCCTCTTTCCGAGCCTACGGGTTTGTACTTACTCGCGCGCCGATAGAGATCGAACTCTTCTTTATTTACTTTAGTAGTTGCTTCCTCTTCTGCCTCTACTTCCTACCTACGAAACAGGTATAATATCGGAGCCTTCTAAACCTTCTTTTTCTTTATAGGAGCTGCATTTAGACTAGTTTCTTTCCGACGCTCGTAGAATATCTTTTCTAGAATAGTCTAGTAATGCTTCGGCTATACCTCGTCCGCCTTCTATTCCGGCCTCTGCTAGTATATATCCTTTTCTACTAGGTTAAGCAAGTACGTAACGCTATAGATATCCCCGAACGAGTTAAAGGTAGTACTATAATATTTATACAACTTAGTATAGGAGGTGTCTATAGCTTTCGTTATAGCTACTTTCTAGGGAACGCTCTTCTTAGCTAGCTTAGCTACGGTTTCCTCGAGCTCGTTAAAGAGCTAGTTATAGTACGTAAAGACAAGGTAGATCGTCGGTCCTCGGGTTCTTCTAATCGTAGTAGTAACCTTCGCGTAATGCTTACTAATATCGACGAGATACTCTGCTTAGCGCTATTCGGCGGCGGTAAGGCCGAGCTACTTAATACCCTCGGAACTCTAATAGATCTCGAGAGCGGTACGTAAAGTATATTCCCTCGTAACTATATAGAAAGTCGAATCGAACCGGGTCTTAACGTCTTAGGTAAAACGGAGTAGGCGCTAAGGAGGCCGCTTTTACTATCGCTTATTCTATGCGATATTCTAGGCATCGGTTTTAGGGCGCTCGATTAGGTTCTTTTAAATAGCCTCGAATCGGTTATATCTCTATAAGCTCGAGTTCGTATATATTGCTAGACGACGAAGCTAGAGAAAAAGAGTTAGAACTATACTAGGTTGCCGGCTATAGGTGCCGGCTACGGACAAAAGTTATACCTTATATAAAACGAGAGCGAGGCTCTCTACCTTATCCCGTCTTATTACTATAATAAGTTTCTCGACTTTCGACTTTGCTTTATCCTTATCTAGGATCTTCTATTAGTCGTCGTTTAATAGTGTAATTTTAAGCGTCTTAAAGAGGGCTCGGATCGCGATTTGAACTATATAAGCGAGGTAGGGAAACTTCTATAGGGATATAACTAGCAACGACGTCGGCTCCGATTCGTTAGGGCTAGGGCTATTAATAGGCTCCTCTTTATCGTTATTATCGTGCGTATTATCGTACGTATCCGGAATCGTAGCGAGCTTAACATTCGGAAGATTAAGCTAGATTGTAGACCTTATAATCTCCTCTACGTACGCGACCCTATCGATACAATTAGTAATTTTAAAGACATATACGAGTGAATTGTATATACAACGCCTTATATAATGTTCGATTATTACTAGCGTTGTCCGTAGTAATCGAGATTAGTTTTGTTATTACGCTAACCCTATCTATTGCCGTATAGACAAGCTTCGCTATATCCTTACTAGTATAGGAACCTAGAATTTCAGGGAATCCGATTATAAGTTCCTAGAGTTTCTAATCCGAATTAATAAAGTATAGTATAATCGAGAGGAAGGAGGCTCTTATAGTCCGGCTTAACTAGCTATCGATAGTAATAGCTACTCGGCGAGTATTACGGAGGATCTCCCGAATATCGTCTAACGCAGCCTCTTTGTTCTTTTCGAATATAATACGCTAGGTTGTCGCGCCGAGAAATAGGGGAGGGTAGTTTGTAAGATATAGGTATGTCTTCTATATAGACTCCCTTTCGTAGAAGTCTTCCGGAAGACCGTTTATAGCTAGTATTTCGTTTGCTAGTTGCTTAAAGTCTTCGGGGGAGAAATCGGTAGCCTTTAATCCTAGAGCTTCCTTAAGCGTAGCCTATAATAATTAGCTAGACCTCTACGGTTAATTCAAGTAGCCGGAATCTATAGCCGGAATCTATAGCCGGCAGCTATAGCCGGTAGCTGTAGCCGGTAGCTGTAGCCGGCATTTTAGAAGACGTACCTCTTTCTAGAACGCTGTATCTATATTAACTCTCCTCTCTCTTTAAGATTCCCGATACCGTTTAGAATAGAGATAGTTCGTAGGCGATAAGTTCCTATCCCCTAGTTTCGGGTGTTTTAAGATTAAACCGTAGAAGTTGTAGACAATTACTAGTTAACCTTTAAGTCGAGAAGTCGTATAACGGTGCAATGCCCCCTCTATAAAGAACTTCTAGAATGTGTCCGTTCGCTCCTTACTCCCCTATCGCATCGAGTACTTCCGGAGTTTACACTCCTTCGAACGTAAGTATAAAGGGAACTATATCTTATAGACCTATTAATTAAACTGCTCTATATACTCGGGTTTCTAAAGATACGCCTAGCTAGCCTTTTCGAAGATTTCCGGGTTAATACTCGATGTTCTTATATCTCCGAACAACCTTCTACTTAGACTCCGTAAAGGTAAGGACTAGGTAGTAGTACCCTATAATAAATTCCTACTACTAGGATTCGGAGAGGATAAATCTAGCCCTAATCGTCGTCTAGGACTCGATAGGCTCGAAGGTAAGTATACGACCTCCTCTCGACGTTGTCGCAATCTCGCTCGTATACTAGACTGTTTCGACTGTCGTCTCGTTATTACCCTTCCTAGTGTAGCGCCTAGTATATATACAATATCGGTCGGCATGTTTTAAGGTTTCGTACGGTAAGGTAAGGACTTAGGAGTAGTAGATATATACTAGTAGCTATAGGGAAACACCCTTTCTTTTACAGCATCGTATCGTTAGGAACAGCTAGGCAGTAAATAGCTAGCTACCTTTTTTTTTGTTTCCTAGCTGCCTAACTACTAGATTTTTTTTCCTAGCTACCCTAGCTAGCCTAACTACTAGAATTTCTTTCCTAGCTACCCTAACTACCTAAATTTTGCCTTCTATACGGCGGCTCTCTCCTACTAACGGAACCGAGCTACTATACCTAACGAATCTAAGCTCGTTTTTAGTCTTAATCTATCCTCTTTCGGTATAAGATACTCGATAAGCAAATGCTTAGGCCGAGTCTAACTACGAAACCTAAGACTAACTAACAGCTCTATTAACTAATCCTAATCCTCGAACTCCTTCCGCTTCTTAGTAAAGACCTTAAAGAGCGCTCGAGCTTCTTCGGGTGCCTACGGAGTAGTCGAGATAAAGCCGTATCGCTAAAATAGGTAATCCTTCGGAGGCTTATATAGAGATTTAGAGAATTCTAACGCTAACCTATCCTACTAGTAGCTTAGATTCCGGATACAAGCCCTCTCTGCCTTAGTAAAGATTTTATATAGTAGTAGCACTCTGCCTTCGAGAAACGCTTTCTATTTAACTATTAGTATCTGCCGGCTACGAACGCCGGCTATATATGCCGAGTATAGAATAATTACCTATACCCCTTCCTCCTATAGTAATACTTCTGCCGTCCCTAGATACCTAGCCCCGATCGCATTAATCGCAAGCTACTTTGCCTTTATAGACGCAAAGGCTTCGCTCTAATACTAATAAAGAAACTTCTACTCTATATCGAGGATATAAAGACGACTAGTCTCGATTCTAATCCTTGCTAGCTTTTCGTAGTAGCTTTGACTATGATTTTCTAGATTAATAGGACTTATACCTTAGCCCTTTACTAGTATCTCGTCTCTTTAACTATACTCGATCTACTCCTAGCGCTTATCGTCTATAGCGTTAGGCTCTAAGACTGTACCTGTTACTGGATCGACGTACAGCATCTCCTCGCTTTTTTTAGTTCCTTTATTCGTAGTATTAGGCTCTATCGCGGTATCCTAAACTCTAGTATTATTATTCTCGGCTATCTAAATATCTCCGTTACTATCGGTCGTATCGATAGAGGTAGCGGCTATAGGTCTAAATACTATTAGTTAACGTATTAAAGAAAAATATGCCGGCTATAGCTGCCGGCTACGGCTACCGGCTATAGCTGCTAGCTACGGCCGCTAGCTAGATTGACTTACGCTACTAGAACTTTACGCTCGAAAACTAGCCGCAATTCTTTCCTCCTCTTAGCCTTCTCTTAGGTTGTCTTCTTATTCTAACCTTTACTTTTTTCTATAGGCGCTAGCTATCGATAGAATGCCTTATTCCGCGCCTTTCTTCTCTTATCCTTAGCTCTTTTATCCTTATCTATCTTGTCCTTTCTCTCGCGGTCTCGTACGGAATTCTTCTTCGTAGAGTACTTCTCTTTAGTCTTACGCTTTTTAGTTAGACGCTTAGGCAAAACAAACTCGCGGTCTTTAGTTCTATCTTCTATTTAGCGCGCGGCGCGCTTCTCTCTTGCTATTATAAGGGAAAGGGGCGGGGGCGCAGCGTATAGTAGTTGTTGTCGGTATAGGTATAGAGGAAGAAGTTAAAAGTGTTAGAATATCGCGAAGCCTTAATTGTTACCGCCTACGTAACGTTATATAGGTAAGCTTTCGCAACTATAGCAACTACGCCCCGGCAATAGTAACTACGCCCTAGCAACGGCAACTACGCCCTAGCAACGGTAATAAAGCGTAGTAAATACAACCTAGTAACTATTATAGCCGGCAATCGTAGCCGGTAGTCGAATAAGAGTGTCCTTGTAGCAAAACTACGCCCTAGCAACGGCAACTACGCCCTAGCAACGGCAACTACGCCCTAGCAACGGCAAAAGAGCGTAGTAAATGTAATAGAGTTGCTATTATAGCCGGCAATCGTAGCCGGTAGTCGAATAAGAGTGTCCTTATAGCAAAACTAATACAGTCTCTAGTTTAAACTAGGAATCTATATAGTTCGAAAAAACCAAACTAGAACTAGGGAGCTAGTTCGCCGCTAAGAAACCAAACTATATACGTTTAGTAGTTCGGAAACCGAACTACTACGGGGTCTATAGAATTCGACGGCCTCCTACTAAGCGTAGGCAGAGACCGTTAGATAGACGATACGAAAATCGGGTATTTAAAGAACATCTTCTCGAACGCGGCTAAGACCTATACTACCGCCGTACTAAAGATTAAGGATTACTACCTCTATACGGAGGAGGTCGAGCGGATTATAACGAACCTCGAGTCGATAGATTAGTTTAAACAGGCTGCGAAACGCTAGTAAGAAAGGAAGAAAGAAGCAGCGAGTCCTACGGTCGTTATTCCCCCCTATACGGCCCCCGCGGCGAACCCGAAGGTCGACTCTAATAGAGACGTAGTTATAAATCCCGCTTAAACTAACGCTTCCCGTAGAAAGAACCGCGGAGCCTAACAATCGATAGCGGGGAAACCTAGGGCTAAATAGGTCGACTCTATAGAAAGAGAGAAGCGTAAGAAGAAAAGACTCTACTTCCGCTACGGAGCGAGCAGATACTATATTCGAGATTGCCCGTACGCCCCGCCGGCTTAGCCTACTAAGATTAGTATCGCCTCCGTATAACCTATTCTAGAGGATACGGAAGAATAGTCGGACTTAAGCAGTTCTAACTCGGGAAAAGAGTAACTCCTACTTATAGTTAGGAGTCGGGAGTAGATAGAGTATAGGTAAAGAAATAGGAAGAAGTTAAAAAGGATATAAACGGGAATCTTATATATACCGATATAGTCCTCGAAAATAACGTCGGAACTTCTACTCTTATCGACGAAGGATGCTAGCATTACGCTACAATTAATGCGGGCCTAGCTAAAGGCCTCGGACTTAGCTATATTAGCCGTAAGTCCCGAGAAGTAAAAGGAGCGTCGTCGGCAATATAAGACGCGAAAATTGTAGGAGTCGTCGCCTTCTAGATAGAAATTAACAGATTCTAATAAACGGTATACGCTTACGTCGTACCGGGATTAGCTTTTCCCCTTATCCTAGGGAACCTATAGAAGGCATATAATAAGGTTAGGACCGCGCCTAAGAAACGATAGTACTACTATAGGAGGGCTCGGTATTAAATTAAAGAAGGGCGCTATTACCGCGAGGTCGATATAAACGGGAACATCGCTACGATTAACGCCGTAAGAAGCCTACTTACCGCGACAATTGCCGAGGACATTAAAAAGGCCCTAAAGACAAAGGAATACCCGACGATCGAGGAGCTAAAGAAGAAGCTACCCCCGGAGGTTCGCGATATAGCTACGCTATTTTATTAAAGGGAAGCCGATAAATTAGCGCCCTATCGTCCCGATATCGACTATACGATAGAACTCCGGAAGAAACTAGACGGATCCTAGCCTTAACTCCTTTAGGGTCCGCTCTATAGTATATCGAAATAAGAACTCTTAGTCTTACGGAAGTCGCTAGACGAGCTCCTAAAGAAGGGGTTTATAAGACCGGCGAACTCCGAAGTAGCGGCGCCCGTACTATTCGTTAAGAAGCCCGGGGGAGGACTACGGTTCTACTACGACTATAGGGCGCTTAACGCTCTAACGAAGCAAGACAGATACCCCCTTCTACTAATCCCGGATACTATAAGGAACCTAACGGAGGCCCGGTAGTTAACTAAGGTTAACGTAGTCTCGGCCTTTTACAAGATTAGAATAGTAAAAGGATACGAGTATAAGACGGCCTTCCGGACGAGGCTAGGCTCGTTCGAATAGCTAGTATGCCCGTTTAGTTTGTCCGGAGCCCCGGCTATATTTTAACGGTATATTAACACTCTTCTATAGAAGTATCTAGACGACTTCGCGTCGGCGTATATAGACGACGTAGTTATCTACTCGAGCGGGTCGAGGG
Organism: Pseudocercospora fijiensis CIRAD86; assembly: GCF_000340215.1. Lineage (NCBI taxonomy): Eukaryota > Fungi > Ascomycota > Dothideomycetes > Mycosphaerellales > Mycosphaerellaceae > Pseudocercospora > Pseudocercospora fijiensis. The sequence goes on from NW_006921538.1 coordinate 3,199,449, forward strand.
AAGACTATTTCCGTAAGGTAAGAGCGGTACTTAAGAAGCTTTAGGACGGAGGCCTTTACCTCGATATTAAAAAGAGCGAATTCGCCTAGAAAAAGATTAAGTACCTAGGATTTATCGTCTACGCCGACGGAGGAGGAGTATTAGCCGACCCCGAAAAGGTAGAAGCCGTACGAAAATAGGTAGTACCTAAGACCTAAAAGGAAGTTCGTCGTTTCTTAGGATTTACGAACTACTACCGTATATTCGTACCGAACTATTCTAAGATCTCCGCGCTATTAACTACGCTTACCGGTAAGGGAACCCCGTTCGCCTAGGGAGAAGAATAGGACAAAGCGTTCGAGACGCTAAAGGACAAATTCTGCCGCGCCCCGGTACTTAACTAGTAGGACCCGTCCCTCCCTACCTTCCTTAAGACGGATTATAGCGGGTTCGCGATTAGGGGCGCCCTTATCTAAGAAAAGGCGGGAATCCGCCGACCGGTAGGCTTCTTTTCGAAGAAACTAAATAAGGCGGAGATTAATTACGATATCTACGACAAGGAAATACTCGCAGTCGTATCTAGTATTAAGTTTTAGGACTCCGAGCTAAAATTATATAGCCCCTTTACGATTTAGACGGACTATAAGAACCTAGAATACTTTATAGTAAAGCGCTAGCTATCCGAAAGACAGATCCGATAGTAGGAAGAACTAGCGAAGCACTAGTTTACCCTAGTCTACCGGCCGGGAATCGAAGCTATCCTACCGGATACCTTATCGAGGAGGGAATAAGACACGTTAGGCTAAGACGATAAGCTTTCGAGGTTCCGGAGATTCTTAGAGCCGGACCTCTCTCTAAACTAGCCGGAAAACGTCTAGATTTCTAGTACTACTATCCGTAGCTTCCCGCGTATAATAAAGGCGAGCCCGTTATCCCTACTCGCGAACGAAACGGAGCCCGCGTAGCCTTCGCCGGAAAGCGCTAAACTATTCTAGAACCTAGAGATAAACGATATATAGAAGAGCATTGTCGAGAAAGATACGGTATACTAGATAGTAGTACGAAAAATCCGTAAGGGAGGTAGAACATTACAACCGGAAATTAAAGCAAAAATTCAGATTAGGGATTGTATAATAGACCCTAAGGGGTTCCTTCGCTACCGTAGCAAGCTCTAGGTTCTAGAAGCCCTAGCGACGACAGAAACCGAATATAAAGACATAGGGGCCGAGGAACTATAGTAGGATATACTACGTACGAAGATTGTCTAGTCGATCTACGACTCGCCGCTCTACGGCTACCCCGGCCGGGATTCTACTACTTCTATACTAGGTCGCGACTTTTACTAGCCGCTATAGTCGAAGCAGGTACGGCAATTCCTACGGAACTGCAACTATTATAGACGCAATAAGGTATAGAGGGAACACAAACACGGCCTCCTAAAACCCCTACCGGTACCCGACCGTTTCTTTTAGGAAATCTCGATAGACTTTATAACTAACCTACCGGAGTTAGATAGGAACTAGTATCTATAGGTAATTAAAGACCGCCTAAGCAAATAGATCGCCCTTATCGGTACTCCCTCTATAAAAGCAGAGGAATACGCGGTTTTGTTCCTAAAATACTAGGTTAGGTATTACGGACTTCCTTATACTATTACTAGCGATAGAGGTACGAATTAGACGAGCACTTTCTAGAGGGAGATATATCGACTACTCGGTATAAAGTAGAGGTTAAGCTCCGCCTACTACCTATAAACCGACGGAGGTCCGGAGCGCGTAAACTAAGACGTATAAGCTTACCTACGGAACTATATTAACTAGATATAGTCCGATTAGAACTAATAGCTTCCTACGGTAGAACTAGCGTTTAACGGGAGACACTAAGCGGGGTTAGGAATAAGCTCTTTCTTCGCGACTTACGGTTACGAATCTACCTCCCCCGTTACGTTAGAGGAGGACCTAGCTATCGATAGACGGCTAACTACGGCGAAACGGGCGGAGGAGTTCGTAAACAAGATTAAGTAGATCTTAGATCTATACTAAGTATAGATAGCGGAAGCTATATAGAAACAAGAGGACAGCGCAAACAAGACTAGAACTCTAGCGCTAGTATATTATATCGGAGACAAGGTCTAGCTCGACCTAAGGAATTACTAGACCGGTAGACTAAAGAAGAGCCTCGACTCGAAGTACGCTAAGTATACGGTAGAAGAGGTATTATCGCCTATCTTAGTACAACTCTCGGGAATACCTAGCAATATTTACCCGGTATTCTATACCGACCTTCTAAGACTTACGAGCCGGGACCCCCTTCTAGGGCAGGTAACCGACGACGAATAGCCGGACCCTATCTTAATCGAGACGTATAAAGAGTAGCAGGTCGAAGAAATCCTATATACCCGAAAAAAGAAGTAGGACCGAGGGCGAGAAGCACTCGTAAAATAGAGCAGGTACTATAAACCTACGTAGGAACCCCTAGACTATATCGCGGATACCTCCGCGCTAGACGACTTCGAAGCGAAATATAGACAAATCGAGGAGAACGATAGGCCTCTAGGAGATTAGGAGAAGAGAGGAAAACGGAAGAAATAACGCGGCAACCTAGAGTTTTTCCGCGGAATAACGGGTTTATAGATTCTAGGGACTTTTACTAACTTCTAGAGTTTGGATTTTCTTACTAACTTATTAGACTTAGAATTACTAGAATACTAGAGAAGGGAAATATAATTTAGAGCTAGGAAGAATTTCATTTAGGTATTTATAAGTAAGTATCGGGTCTCCGCCCGAAATTAGAAAGTTACCTTAGGACTATAAAAAAAAAATAATAATAATACATCCGAAACTACCTAGAAACCCCTAGAAAACCTATAGAAACCTTTACTCCTCTAGCGGACCTAGACGATTATTACCGAGATAGAGGGCGGTCGGAACGCTACTAAAAAAGAAAAGTTAGCGAGAGAAAGTCGAAGGGCAGCGAGGAACTTACGTCTAAGTCTATTAAGCTACGATATTAGCGACGGTGTTCGTTACCTCCGAGGCGACAGCGCTAAAATAAACGGTTAGTAAGGGTTTTGTCGCGGGGAACGGAGAATCTTACCTAGATAATAACCCCTACGGCTAGAGAGACTTAAGGGCTTTCTAGGCCTTAAGAACCTTAAGAAGCTCGGAGTGCTTCTCGGCGATATTAGCGCGGGTCGCGCGGGTATAGCTAGCGTAGGCTACGTAGGCTATTTAAGGACTAAATAGTTAGCGAGAGATTTAATACGGGAATCGCGATAACTTATAGTAGGGCGTAGGCAATTCTCTTACGAGCGCAATTAGCGTAAGCCCTCGAGCTAGCGGGCTTAAGAAAGGTTAGCGGACCCTACGATAAATCGGACGGGAACCTTATAGATTAGTCGACGTAGTCTTCGCCGGAGTTGCAGCAACTAACGTAGTAAATTCGACGAGCTATCTAGGACAAGTTAATTTTGCGAAGGGAACCGAGGAGGAAGGGGAGGGACTTGCGGTATTAGTAGTAGTAGTAGTAGAGGTATATATAAAGAAAAGAGGAAGAAGAAGAAGAAAAGGGAAATATTAATACTCCTAGAAGGCGACGCCGAAGTAAAGGTCGCGAAAGCAAAAGAAAGCGCGATTATAAGTAAAGCGTTTAAAAGCGTAGTTACGGCGCGTTCTAGAAGGCGGTAAGCAGGTAAAAGAGCGCGGTTTAGCAGTCGCGAAGAAAGTTATAGTCGTTAAAACCCTAGGTACGGCAACCCCGACTAGAAAGTAGCGGAAACCCCGATCGCAAAGGAGGAAACTACGAGCGCGTTACTCTAGAGAAGCTTAGATAGGTATAGATCTAACGGATAAAGTAATAGCGATAGAAACTACGGAGGGCTTTCTATCCCCGCTAAGGAAGGGGAGGAGGACGGGGGTAATATAAAGGGCTACGCCCTAGATAGAAAGCGCTAGCCTTAGGCATTCGGCCTACGCGACTCTAACCTACTACTTAGCGCTTAGCGTACCGCACAAAACTATTCGGATTCACATAGATAGACTTAGCTCTTTATCGAACCTATTAAGTCTTATATCTAGCATCTGCGTATGCGTTGCTTACTCGTAATAAAATATATCGACATTAGCGAGTGTCCTAATAATATTAGGGTCCTATTTATTAGCAACCTAACCCCCGCCTTAGCTAATCTAACTGCCGACTTGCTTAGTAGTAATAACGATAAACCTATACCCCCTAATAGTATAGACCCTAAACAGCTTAAGCGTATACTAGAACCTATTCGAGAGACCTATATTAATGTGTTTAAACACTACTTAGTATCGATATTGCCTATGTTTAAAGAGACGGATTATAAGATTAATATTATAGAGGGCAAGAAGGTTCCCTTTAGTCCCCTCTATAACCTTAGTAAACGAGAGCTTGCTATATTGCGTAAGTATCTAGAGGAAAACCTAGCTAATAGCCGGATACGGTATAGTAACAGCCCTACTAGCGCCCCTATCCTATTCGTACTAAAGAAGGATAGTAGCCTACGCCTATATATCGACTATCGTAGGCTTAATGCTATTACTATTAAAGACCGCTGTCTACTCCCTCTTATTAATAAGACCCTCGATCGCCTTTCTAGGGCCTACTTCTATACTATACTAGACATTAAGGATACGTACTATCGTATCTGTATTCGTAAGGGCGACGAATAGAAGATAGCCTTCCGTACTCGCTATAGCTATTTCGAGTACTTAGTTATGCTATTCGGCTTAGCTAATGCCCCTGCAATATTCTAGTCCTATATTAATCGGGCCCTTTCGGGCCTATTAGACTATCTCTATATAGTTTACCTAAATAACATCCTAGTTTACATATATTTACCTAATATTGCAGAACACTAGGCCGTAGTACGTAAGGTCCTCGACCGCCTACGAGCCTATAGACTATATTGCAAACCTTCTAAATGCACCTTTACTACTAAAGAGGTGTTATTCCTTAGCTTCCTTATTTTAACCGAGGGTGTTAAGGCTAATCCTAACCAGATCAAAACAATTACTAAATAGCCTGTTCCTACGTCTATTAAAGAGCTTTAATTATTCTTCGGTTTTGCTAACTTCTACCGCCGGTTTATTAAGGGCTATTCGAGGCACGTAATGCTATTAACTAAGCTTACTAAAACCAAGGCCAATCTATCTAGAGAGTTTAGATAGACTAATAAGACATAAGCCGCTTTTAACGGTCTAAAGAAACGATTTACTAAAGTCCCCTTATTATACTATTTCGTGCTAAGCAAGCAGATCCGAATTAAGACTAACGCTTTACAGTTCGCTATATTGGCTATTATATTATAGCAATCAGATAATAACTATTACTAGCACCCGATTACCTTCTTTTTACGAAAGATAATCGATATAGAACGTCGATATAAGACCTACGAGTAAGAGCTCTTAGCAATCGTAGAAGCCTTTAAGTATTAGCGCTACTATCTCGATAGTGCTTAGTATACAATTTAGGTCTATACAGACTATAACAACCTCCGTAGAATTACGAAGGTTACTAGAGTTATAGGTCGATAGGCTAGATAGGCCGTCTACCTCGCCGGGTTCGATTTTAATATATTATATCGGCTAGGCGTAAGCAACCCTACTAATAGCCTATCGAGGCGACCTGATTATAATAGCGAGACCTAGCACATTAATTCTTTGTTTCTAACCCTATAGTATAAGATTACTATAGCCTATATTATTAATAAGCAAGCGTAGGATAAGCGGACTTCCGGACCCCGCGGCGGTAACAAATACTATAGCGGAGTTGTCGTTCTTCTAGTATACGTTAGAAAGGACGTAGATCGCTCGAGCTATAATAACTCGATTAAAGACATTGCTATCTATAGTAATAGCCTATATAGCGATAGCACTATAGAAGAGGTTGTAGTTAATCCGGCTACTAGTACTATTAGATACATATAATGCGTACCTCGTTCGATAGCGAGAGTACTATTAAATAACCTTATAAAAGGGGATAGTTAATCGTTTATAGATAAGCTATTACGTACTTAGCAGAGGGACGCCTTTGCTATCGAGCGTATTAATAAGCTTATAAATAGGCGGGCGACTCGATCTAGTAAGAGTAATAATAATTAGTCGATCGACGACAAAGGTTACTTAAAGTTTAAGGGCAGATATTATATCCCCGCTAAACAATCGATTAGATAAGAGCTTTTAAAGAGGCACTATAATAGTAAGCTCGCTAGTTACTATAGCATAGAGAGGTCGCACGAGCTACTATCGCGTATATACTACTAGCTAAATAGTAAGCGGTATATAAAAGAATATATATAGACCTATATAGTATACTAGCGTATTAAAGCACTAAAGCACCTGCCGTTTAGCGAGTTATCTTTACTTCCTGTTCCTAGGAAGCTATTCGCAGAACTTATAATAGATTTCATTATAGGCCTTCCTCCTGCTAAGCGTAGGGGCAGCAAGGATATATATAATGCTATCCTTATTATAGTAGATCGATTTACTAAAGGCGCTCGATATATCCCGGCGCGGAAAGACTAGACTGCTATTAATATAGCAGAAGCGCTATAGAGTAACATCTTCTATACCTATTAGGGAACCTCTAAGGGGATAGTATCTAATCGTAGATCGATACTAATATCTCACTATTAGAGCGAAATATACCTATAGCTAAGACTAAAGCATCGGCTATTAACAGCCTTCTATCTATAGACTAACGGTTAAATAGAGAGGCAGAATACTACCCTATAGTAGTACCTACGTAGTTACATTAACGAGAACCCTAACGACTAGGTTAACCTCCTATAACTAGCTAAATTTGTATATAATAATAGTGTCTACTTATCTACTAAGGTGTTACTATATATAGCTATAATAGGCTAGAACGCTGCTATACTACAAGACCCCCTACCGCTCGAGGGAGTCGAGGCCGAGCGTAAGGAAAGGGAAGCGCGTTAAGTACTAACACCTAAGACACTAGCGGCTATTAAGAGGGTTTAAAAGATGCGGGAAATTTACGCTAAGTTAGCTAACAAACTAGCAAAGGCCTAGGCATATTAGAAGGCCTACTATAACAAACACTACACGCTAATAACTTTTAAGCAAGGCGATATAGTTATACTAAGCACTAAGAACCTCCGTATCCGCAAACACCTATTACCTAATAGCAAAACAAGACCTAAGCTCGCACCGAGATATATTAGCCTATTCCGTATTCGAGAAGTTAAGGGCTCTTCCGTATAGGCCTATTAGTTGTAGCTTCTACCCTATTATACTATCTATAATACCTTCTATATATTCCTCCTTAAACTATACTACTAGCGCAAAGGCGATAAAGCGCCTACTAAGTTAGAAGAAGTCTTAGCTAATAGTAAAGAGCTATAGTCTATAGAGCGTATACTAAAGCATCGGACTAGACAAGGTAAGAAGGAGTACCTCCTAAGATAGTAAGGCTATTTACCTAAATAGGACTCGTAGGAGGCTAAAGACTCTTTTAAGGATATAACTAAGTTGTTAGACGAGTATTAGACTAGTATAAAGGACAAGAAGAAGGCTAAGAGGCTATAATATTACTATTAGGGCCTAGGATTAATGCTACCCCCGGGGTACTATTAGCTAACTAATTAGAGGTAAGCAATTGTTAGCAATAAAGGATAATAAGACTATACTACTATAGTAGATGCGTACCGAGCGTTAACAAACGCGCTATAACTATTAACTAATCGCCTACTCTTTTAAGGAATCTACCTCTTTACTAGCGTACTCTATAAGACCCTCCTCTTAGCGCCCCTCTTATTTCTACGTCCTATCGGAGCCCTAAGGCCTAGGCGGTCGATAGAGGCGACGCGCGCGCGTAGGCGAATAGTATTAGTAATAATAATAGTAACGATAGCGTTACGCTTATACTAAAGGGCGATACGGCCGGCGCGGCTATATTAGTAATAGTACTATAAAGTATATTATTAGTCGAAGAAGGAAATTAAAAGCAAGGTAAAGTTAGCGCTAAGACGACTAGCGCTACTATTATTAATATTACTTGCTATTATTACTACGTCTATAGATATAACCTTACCTATACTACGGGCCTAAGGCACCTTTAATTAAAACTTTAATTAAAACTTTAAGCCGCCTAAAAGATTAAGCGACTAATAGACTAACTAAGGGTAAAAACTATAGAGCTAAGCTAGCTAGGGTCGATCTTGCGGACAATAGGTTACTTCTCGATCTATCTAACCCTTTAAGCGAGGCGAACCTCTACTACTACACTTATAATAGCCTTTACTTATAGAAACTAGACGAGCTATGTTTTTTAAAAGATAAGATAAGATTAACAATTAAAGGCTGCTAAACCTAACTAATTAGGGCTAGTAAAACTACGATAGTAAATAATAGCCTTCGTAATAACAAGAACAATCCCTCGTAATAATAAGAACAACCCTTAGAAGCGGATATTTCTAGATCTTTTAAGAGTAGACGCAGAGAACTCGGTATAACATTACTTAGAACAGGGGTAGTGCTATAATACCCCGTATACCTACCTATTATAGTAGGGAAGGTACGCTCGTATTATAATTAGTCGATAGTCCTTAATTCTTATAGCTATATATTACTTTATTATATATAAGGATAGCGTAGTTAGAGTTAGATATTGTATTAGAAGGTAAGGTTTAATATAGTTATATAATCGGTAGTTGTGCGTTTAATTTAGCGCGGACTAAGCGGCTTATTAGACCTGCTAAGTTAGTAGCAATAGAGGTTAAGACTAGAACAAAGACTAGCTACGAGGGCGCGGCCTTTAGAAGGGAAGCGTATATTAGGACTAAAGAGGTTATACGTAATTAGTATGTAACCGGGCTCGAGTAAAGCTAGGGTCTTGTTACGGATTAACTAAGTTAGACCTAAGATTGATGCCTTAGGCATCAATCCTTAGCGCTGCGATACTTCCTCGTACGCTTCCTTCTACCTCTAGATAGAACCGTACGACAACTCGTTTATCCCCTATACCTCACTGTCTCGTAACATTTTGTCGTACTATCCGTTAAGTCTATTATAGAAGGTTTTAGGGCTACCGAAAACATGTCGGTGCGGCATACTATCGTTAGGAAGAATTTTCTTCGAGCAACGCCGAACGGGCGCGTATGCATCTAGTTAGAACGACTAGTCCGCTATAGAGTCGTATCTACAGTTACGAATAGACGGCAGATTACTAGGATAACCGTCTTACAAACATTTAGTTACGTTAGTCTAGCAAAAGCGGCGCCCGGCGAGGGTCGCGCGCAGAACTAGTTAAGTTAGGATATTAATCCGAAATACGTTAAGAGAAAGTTATACGGCAGCAATAACAGCTGCAGGTCTATTTAATAGTATTTACCGCTCGAGCAAGATGCGGAGAAGTTACGTTCTTAGATACTAACCTATAGTTAGTTTTTATATAATCTGTACTTAGTTTCTATATACTGCAGTTCTAGTCTCATTTCAGGTCTTTTATACAGTTTAGTTTCTATACACTGTTACTGTTTCTTATGTCTAGCTAATAGCTAGATCTAGATACGCAACGCAAGGTTCTCTCCTAATTAGCTAACCTTAAGGCAAAGGGTGCCTAGGCCCTAAAGGAATATAAGGCAGCGCAGGTACGTTAGAAGAAGCAAGAGGAGGGATTGGACGACGAAGTAGATAGAGCCTTCTTAGAAGGCATAGAGATACCTGTATTACTACCGCAGCCGATTTAGCGAAGAACATTCCCTATACGCGACGGTATTAATACTAATATTGCTATATCCCCGACCTCTATTATACCGAAAGACAACGAGCTAGCACCTCTATTAAAGCCTTTCCTTCAACCCTAAGAAAGCCTGCGGCCTCCTACTCGACGAGAACTAGAACTATCGCCTACTAACCCCTTTCGAGCAGTAGCGGCTACGAAGGCTTCGACGAGTAAATTTACTAGTTTTTAAGGAAAGAGCTTCGGAAGTTTAGAGACTCGACGCGCTTTGCCTTCTAAAAGAAGATTAGCCTTCTAGGCTAGAGATAATAATAAAGAGTCGGACCTTTAGGCGCTAGAAGCTAAGAATAGCTATATATATAATAACGGCGCTCGAGCCCGAGTGCGACGTAAGCAGAATAATAACCGCCGTAAGGCCTCCGCCGAACGCATGTCGCTAGCACGCATAGTAAACAATCTAGCAGTAAATATACTAACGAACTTTAACGACGATTCTCAGACCTAAGGGCGCTCTTAGTAGTAGCCGGCAGCTCTTCCGTCGCGAACCTCTTTAAAGTCCCTAAGGATGCCTCGAACGCTAGGAGTATTCCTATTAGACAAGTTAGAAGCTAACAAGTCCTATATTACTTCCGAAGCTAAGGAAGAAAAAGAAGAAGACATTATCGATATAGCGTTTATCGAGAAGATCGAAGCTATCTTGCCCGAAGATTAGCGTATCTACTAAAAATCTAACGTCGTACGCGAGTACTAGAAAGACCCTATACTAGACCCTTACTAATACTCGGACGATAATAAAGAAGGCGATCTAGATGCTTAGCGCCGCTATATCGATCTAAACGGCTTCTTTACCGAACCTCCGATATTCGACCCTATCGACTAAGATATAGAACGCGCTACTTTCGGCACGGAGAACTATTTCGCTAAGAATACGAGAGACTTCTAAAACAAGGTCCTCGTACGTCCTCGTACCTAGTTCTACGGCCTATCGCATCTATTCGATAGCTACTAAGCGCTCCGATAGAGCTAGTCTAACTATACCTTCGAATATAAGAAGTAGATAAGCGAAGCCGTTTCGTAGAAAATGAGGTACGATAACCTAGAAGTTAAGCTGCAAGAAGCTAAGAAGTACGGGAAGCAGTCTGTCCTTCCTACGGATCTAACGTAGTCGAAGGCCTATAAGGAGCTTAGGAGCCTCGCTAACTATCGCTTAAAGACCTTAAACGACTAGAAGATCCAATTAGAGGATCAAATAATAGCACTCGAAGCCTAACTATAGTAGAAGACAGACGTACAAGTAGCAATATAGGCTTAACTTAAGGAATTCTCTTACGCTAATCCTAAGACGTAAGCTAAACGCGACTTAATCGATGTAATAGTACTACGCTAAAGAGACCTAACTTAGGCAGTTACGGGAGACCTATTATAGCAAGTATATTAACGAGCCTTTACGCGACCCTAATCCGCTCGCGCGTAGTCTCTCCGTCTATAGCTTAACTTAGCGAGAACAACACCGGTAGCTGTTCCTATTCAACTTTAATAAGCTTACGTACCGCGCGGAGCTAGCGCAGCACCTTCTAACGCGGTACTATACTACGTCCCTCGCAACTAAGTTAAATAGCTAGATCTACCTACCTTCGAAGGCACTCGGGCTAAATACGAGTCCTAGAAGATTAAATGTTAAGCTAAACTTTCGAACACGTTCGACGCAGATGAAGTTAAGTAAGCCTTTAATTACATGCTAAGTGTTACGAAAGAAGAGCCTTTTATACTAGTCGTCGAGAATACCTAAAAGAACGATATCTAGCAATCCTTAGAGGAGATATAGGATGCATTCGATGCCGACTAGGGTAAGAACGAAGAGGAATAGATAGTAAAAGCGCAGACTAAGCTTAGCACAATATAACAACCTAAAGGCAAGGACTCCTTTAACGACTAGATTATAGAATACCGCAAACTTCTTATACAGTCTAAGGAAGTTCCGAATTCCTTCAAGCTATAGAACAAGCTTAACTCGAAGTACAAGAACGAACTGAAGAACAAGTAGCGTCTGCCTTTTAACGAGTTTTATAAAGAAGCACGAGCGCTTTAAGAAGCTTAGGGCATAATTAAGGACTAAGCTAAAGCACGAGACGATAACAAGAAGGGCAGTCGCTTAAGCGACAACAAAGCTAGCAATGCGTTTAGACTAGCTCGCGCTCCTCCTAGAGCTAATACTTACGCCGCCGTCGGCTTTAATAACCGTAAGGCTGTTTGCGTAATCCTAATAAAGTATAGCAAGATTACACCTACTTCCGACGCAGAGAAGGAGAAGTTTAAGCGCGAGAATCGATACTATCGTTATTAAGAGATAGGGCACGGATCCCGCGATATAGCTTATATTATATACTTTAGTAAAGGACCTTTTACCTTTAGTTATATTAACGAGAGTACGCCTATTAGCGAATACAGTCGCAACGTACGACTAGCAATAATAGGTAACGAAGAATCCGAAGGAGAACTAGAGCCCGAGGATAAAACTAAAGCAGACGGCGAAGACTCCGACCTCTCGGAAAACGACGAACCTTAGGAGTAAGTCGTATACCTAAGGTCCTAACCGAGCGCAACGAAGAGACTTTATATTCTTTAGAAGATGAGAGTAAAAGCTTGTCTAACGCGACTCTAGAGTCTCCTAGTATATCGAAGAACGGCTATATATATATAGAACCCTAGTATAGTCGATATATAGTATACTCTGCCTACATCTTATTACCTCGCCTTTAAAGACGCTATTCTCGTAACCCTCGCAAGACTCTAGCTAAGCCTATCTCTAACAAAGCACGCTTACTAATCGACTGCGGAGCTACTGCTCAATTCGTATACCCTAACTTTATTTGCACTTACCGAATTAAGACGTTCCCTCTAGCCTCTCTAAAACGACTTCGACTAGCCGATAGTAGGAAATCGGAATTAACGCAAGCAGCTTATATTACTATTACTATCGGCGATTATACAGATACATCCTTATTTTATGTTACTAACATTAACTAATATAACTTAGTCCTCGGTATATCCTAGTTAATAGAACACGATCCGCAGATCTCTTAGAAGCACCGAACTATAGATTTCAACTTAGACTATTGCTGCCGCTACTATAACAAAAGGAGCATGCCTTGCCTAGTAGCCTTAGATTAGAAGCACTCCTATACGAAAGTCGTTCTACGCGATACCTTAACTTACGACGCTTAGAACGACATCTATATAATTAGTGCCTATACCTTCAATCGTCTAGCTAAGAAAGCTAACTATAAACTGCTCGTTCTATAGCTAGAAGACTTTAACAACGATAAGTTCTAATCTAACACTTAAATACTCGAAGAAGCCGCGTTAGCAGCTATGTTACTAGAAGACTATAAAATCTTTATAAAGAGGTCGTAGGACACGGATCTACGAGAGAAGCTGCTACCGCGCTATTATTATCTAGCTAAAGCGTTCAAAAACAAGGATTATACGACCTTGCCTACGTACGATGTTTACAACGACTACGCAATCAATCTTAAGCCTAGAACCTAGCCTCCTTATTAGAAAGGATACCCTATGAATGCCGAGCAACTAGCCGCTATAAAGAAATATATAGATAACTAACTAGCAAAAGGCACTATCGAGAGATTAAGTTCCTAATACGCTTCCCCGGTATTGCTAGTACGAAAGCTAGGAGGAGGACTCCGAGTATATATTAACTACCGCGCACTTAACGAGATTATAGTTAAAGATCGTTACCCTATTCCGCTAATTAGGGAAACGTTAGACCGACTATGTCGCGCGAAGTGGTTTACTAAACTCGATATAGTCGCTACTTTTAACAATCTCCGGATCCGTAAAGGAGATAAGTAGCTAACTGCTTTTATTACTCGCTACGGCCTATACTAGTACAAAGTAATGCTATTCGGACTGTATAACGGACCTAGTTCCTTCTAGCGCTATATTAACACTATCCTCCGCAAGTACCTTAATAACTTTGTTACTATATACCTCGACGATGTTCTTATCTATACCGACGGTTCGGAAGATAAGTATACTACCTACGTTAAACAGGTTATTACTAAGCTTATAGCAGCTTAGCTACCTATTAATATCGACAAAAGCGAGTTCTATGTTAAGCGCGTTAAGTACCTAGGTCTCTATATTACTACGGAAGGCGTAGAAATAGATCTAACTAAGGTAGACGCTATTAAGTATTAGCAAGCCCCTCGAAACGTTAAAGACGTACAAGCCTTTCTAGGATTTGCTAGTTTCTACCGACGTTTTATCTATACCTTCTTAAGGATAGTCTCTCCGCTAACTGTATTAACTAAGAAGGATCTAGACACTAAAAAGGAATTCCCTTAGAAATAGACCGCTAAGTGCTAAGCAGCTTTCGACAACCTTAAAGAAGCCTTTACTACTACACCCGTTCTATTACACTTCGTACTAGGCGATAAGACGTAGGTCGAAACCGATTCTTCCGATTAGGTAACCGCTAGGGTCTTGTCGCAAATAAGAAACGGAGTGCTAGTGCTAGTAGCCTTCTTTTCGAAGAAGATGTTACTAGCGGAAATCAACTACGATATCTACGACAAGGAATTGCTAGCAATTATTAAATACTTCGAAGAATAGGAACTAGAACTAATAATGCAGGACGTTAAAGTAATCTCCGACTATAAGAACTTAGAATACTTTATATCTACGAAGAAACTCAACCGGAGGCAAGCGAGATAGGCCGAGTTCTTATCCTAGTTTAACTTTAAGATTACATACCGCCCCGGTAAGCAAGGCACAAAGCTAGACAGCCTTACTCGCCGCACGCAAGATCTGCTATCCGATATCGACGATCCTCGCCTATAGTATTAAGAAAGGACCGTTCTTAAACTAGAGAACGTAGACCTAGTTACTAATTTCGCGATATACTACGAGGATAGTAGATATGAATCCGAGAGCATAAACGAAGTTATTAAGGACAATAACGCAGAAAAGGGAGGGGGTAGAGATCTATAATATACCGCGTAAGGCGATAAACGAGACTCTACTACCGAGCGAAACCCCGTCGAGCCTACGGCTAAATAGTAAGAGATCGATATAGAATCGTTAATCGACCGTATATTTAGCTAAGTATATAAACAGGACTCTATAAAATCCTTTATATAAGAACTGCGGAAGCATCTTCGAGAAGGCGCTATATTACTATAGATGCGAACGCATAAGGTATCCCCGGCGGACTATAAGATCGAATATAGGCGCCTACTTATTAACGGTCGCTTCTACGTGCCTTCCTTTAAGAACCTCCGTATACGCATTATCTAGCGGTTTTATAACAGCCTAGTAGTAGGGCACTAAGGCATCTACCGGACCTTTAAGCTCGTTTCGAGACACAACTTCTATTAGCTAAAGATAACAGCTAATATAGCTTAGTATATACGCAATTGCCGAGCGTGTCGAAGAGCTAATCCTTTAAGGCTTTAGAAGCCCGGTACTCTTTTAGCATTGCCTATACCTCTATAACTATAGTCGCATATTACCCTCGATTATATCGTTAACTTGCTACCGAGCTATAACGAACATCTAGGCAAGAACTAGGTCTATAGGAATATTCTAACTGTTACCGACTGCCTTACGAAACAAGTACGCCTTCTGCCTACAGATCGCTTAGATACTAAAGACGCTACTTAGTAGGCGTATTACTTTATCTTCCTCGCGTACGGAGCACCTTCTATTATATTTAGCGATAGAGGCACCTAATTCGTTAGTACCTTCTTTAAGCGTCTATACGCCCTCCTTAGTATTATATAGAATGTTTCTTCCGCCTTCTACCCTAAGACTAATAGTTAATCGGAGCGTACAAACTAAACGCTTAAGCAATATCTCCGCATCTTCTACGCCTACTAACAAGACGATTAGGTTAAGTAGCTACCGCTCGCGGAGTTTGCGATAAATAACTATGTCGCTTCGGCTACCGGAATAACTCCTTTTTTCGCTAATATAGGGCGGCATCCTAATATAGGTTTCTAAGACCTACTAGGTCGCCCTTAGGTGCCGGCGCACTAGCTAAAGAATATTAAAGCAGCTAATGCGATCGCGGCTCGTATACGAGACATCCTCGAGGAGTGCCGCGTAGCGTACGTATTAACCTAGACTAAGAATATAGACGTAGCTAACTCTAACCGTTCTATAGCTCCTAACTACTAAATAGGAGACCTAGTCTAGCTAGATGCGCGCTATCTACGAACTAACCGACTTAGCAAGAAACTGGATTATAAGTAGCTAGGACCTTTCGCTATCGATAAGGCTATCGGAAGGCGCTCCTTTAAGCTAACCCTGCCTAACTCTATAAAACTAATACATCTAGTGTTCTATACGAGCATGCTAAGGCCTGCCGCTAACGACCTAATGCCGGGACAGGAAATAGTTAACGTACTACCTCCGATACTAATTGCGCGAGAAGGTAAAGAGCTAGAAGAAGAGTAGGAGCTCGATAAGATCTATAGCTTACGCAAGGCCGAGGATAGAGAAATTTAGTATAAGGCGCGGTAGAAAGATAGTTTAGAAACCGAGTAGCGATAGGATAACTTCCTACTAGGTGCTAAGGAACTAGTAGCCGAATACTATTAGCGATATCTATATCGGCTAAAGCTACCCGCTACTAAGGACTTGCTACTAGCTAAGTAGTATAGATTATTAGTAATACAAAAGGGCTATGCTTCTCTACTATAAACCGCTATTATATTAATGCTAGCCTCCGACCCTAAGAAGACTCGCTACCGAGTAGTTAAGACAATACTAGCTCCTCGCTATACTATAAGAGCCTGCCGGTTAGACCTAATGCGACTAGTAAGCTAAGAGTACGCGGATAGTGTAAGGTGCTCGTATCGCCTGCTAGGACTTATTATAATATAGATATAATATATAGGTATAAATAATAGGTATAGACGAAGTATAATTATAGACAATAATAAAGGCCTATTATACGTTATCGAGACGTCGTAGGAGCTCCTTTATAAAGGAGGGGAGTACTGTTACGGATTAACTAAGTTAGACCTAAGATTAATGCCTTAGGCATTAATCCTTAGCGCTGCGATACTTCCTCGTATGCTTCCTTCTACCTCTAGATAGAACTATACGACAACTCGTTTATCCCCTATACCTTACTATCTCGTAATAGGTCTCGATGCCTTAGGTAGAGCTTAGCGCTTAGTAGTAGGCTAACTAGCCTACCTTCCTCCTTCTTCTTCTAGTTCTCTATCGAATACTACTCGTACCTACTACTACCCTATCTACCTACTAATATAACCCTTCTTATACTAACCTACTCCTATTCTAACCTATGTCTCTTTTTATATTTTTATTCTTGTTTTATAGCGTTAGTAAAGTCGAACGTATTATCGAGATATATATAGAGTCGGCGCGTATATAATTATCGTATAGTCGTATAGTCGTATAGTCGTATTATTGTATTATTATTATCGTATTAGCAGTAACGTAACGCGTAAGAACCTAAAGCCTAAGGTTAGCTATACGTAATTTGTGTTTACAATTTCTACTAATTAGAGCGCCCGCTAAACTTTGTATAAGAGCGCCTTTCTTATAATTTAACCCTCGCAAAGCCTACCTTCTACCGTAGGCTCTTTGAGCCTGTCGACTAACTCTAATTGTTATTTCGCGCTCCGTTAGGCTAAAAACAGACACGTTCTATAACGGTATAACCTTCGTCGCAAGCTCCTCAGGTTGCTTTAGGTGCCTGTTTTTTTGGCCTTCCGCTTCGCTGGAACAAAGGCAACGGGAATGAGGGGAATGGAGAAAGGAAGTGGAATCTGGGCGTTGCCGGCTGCTCGGCGCACAGGAGAAGGAGAGTGAGAGTGACGGTGACGTCGTTGCGTTGTGACGTCGCAGGCAGACGATAGCGTCGAACTCACTCAAAGGTGTGTGTACAGGACGAGCTCATCATCCAACGCCTGCACATCATCCCTCTCCGCCTCCTCCTGCTCTGCGAATCCCGTTATGCCATCCTTGAATACCATTCATTGCTGGACGTGACGACGAGCTGTATAGCGTATACCTGCCTGCTCCACCTCCACGCAAGACAACATGGCCGCCGAGCCGTGTCCTGACCCCAGCGTCCACAAACACCAGCGCAACTTGTCCGAGCAAGCATCGACGGCCGCCCTGTACGTGACGAGGCCCGCCAGCGCCTCGCACAATGAAGCCAACGTGAAAGACGACAATGTCCTCGGGCCCGATGGCAAGTTGTCGTCCAAAAGTAAGCTGCATCACCTGTCCTTCTGCTTCCATGCTCGTGTTTCCTGGCGTGTGTTGTGTAGCAGGACAACCACAGCCATCATACTAACATGCCTCCAGGCGCCGCCGCTTCGTTAAAGCATGCCAAGCCACAAGATCTGCCGTCGTTCCCGTCGCATGGCACACCTGCAGACTCCGCCGGCAAAGCCGCAATGCTGGCAAAGGACTACAAAATGAAGGAGCTGTGGCAGCCAGAGCAGAGTGTCGCGGGATCCAAGGCTGCTGTGCTGGCGGCTGGCAAGGGCGCGAAGTTGGATCTCTGGGAAGCTCAAGCCACCGCTGCTGGCCAGTCTGCCGCCTCTCTCGCATTTAAGAATAAGGGACTGAGCCCGCAGGCGTACGGCGGCAACACACCTGAGAACAAGAGTAAGGCACTGCAGGCAGCTGCCATGTCGGCGAAGGCCAGCAGAGCGCGCGCTGCATCGACCCCCACACTCGCGCCAGCACTTTACCCAGATGCCCACAATGCAGTGCCCAATGCCTTGAATGCTGCAACCGTCTCGCACCGGAACTCAGCCAAGGTGAAGTCGGACCACAATGGTGGATGGAACGACGCAGCGAACCAGGCGGCGCGCATTATGAACAGCCATATGGACCCTCAACTATTCACAGAGCACCCAGGCATTCAGACGGATGAAGACAGACGTCAAGCCGCGCTCAAGGCTTCTGCTATCTCCATGGCTAAGAGGATGTACGAGAACCAGAACCGAGACGCCATGCTAGCAGACCCGGAAGCACCCGGAGCACATCACGCTGGTGCGAGAGCCGCAGCACGTAACGAGGCTATAGCACATCCGGATGTGAAGCAAGAAGCTTTGGCATATCTCAGCTTGCAGGACCACGCGCATAAGCTTGCAGCCGAACGACTAGCTAAGATTGATAAGGATATGGAGGCTTCTCGATTCCGCGAGCATTACGGCTATGAAGATAAGCCGAAGAGGCTGTCATCAAGACTGTCGATGCGAAGCGTCGGTACTGGAGGTCGACGAGGTAGAGCTGTGAGCGAAAGCGCAGCTAACGCATCCGACTCGGACGATGACCAGGCCGCAGCGCGTCGAATCCGCAAGCAGATGGCCAATCTGGGCAGTGCCTCGAAAGACGTTGACGAGAAGAGGCAACGTGAAGATCGCGCGAAAGTCTTGGCTGCTGCAGAGAAGAGAGTGTCGAGTCGGATGCATGATATGGATCAGCAGGTGTATCGCGATACTGGCAAAGTCTCGGAGGCCATGATGGCTGAGTGGGAGGAAAAGGCACGTGTTCGAGCTCAGCAAGAACGTGAGAAGAAGGCTGAGACTCCTGGTCGAACTCATATCGGTGGTGGCAAGTATATGGAGACGGCAGATATCGAAGCCATTGCAGCTGCTAGGCTGAAGGGCACGCTTGACGAGATCAATGCGACCGCCGAGCAGAGACGAGCACGAGATGCTGAGATTGCAGCGGAGAAGGAGGAGCAGGAGCGACTCAAAATGGAGCAGAAAATGCAAGATCAAGCTCAGAAGGAGGAATGGCGGCGCATTCGAGGTGAGCGAAGAACATCGTGAGCTGCGCGCATGAAGCTAACTCTGTTCAACAGACGAAGACAAAGCGGCGGCCAGAAGACAGAAGGAGGAAGAGAAGCTTCGCAAGGCTGAAGAGAAGCGAATCGCGACCGAAGAGAAGCGACTTGCGAAGGAAGAGAAACGCAAGAGCAGAGACGAGAAGAGAGACACAGCTGCTGCAGTTGCTGCAGGTGCTACACTTGGCGAGGCTGCGGCCAAAGTCAGACAAGATGACGAGCCTGAACAAGACACTGTTGCAAATAACGGCAGGGAGAAGCACGCGTCTGCTTTCAGTCGGCTGAAGGATCACTTTAGGAAGAGTGGCTCTCACAAGGAGCAGAAGCAAGATCAAGAAGCTGCCAAGGATTCCGATACGCATAATGAGGCACCTGTTGTCGCTGGTGGTGCAGTGGCCGGTGCTGCTACTGGCGCAACCATGGCAGACATTGGACATTCTGGTGACAGGGATCTGGACGCGCAGCAGGCATCACACGTCCTCGGCGAGGATGAAAGCAGACCTGCTACTGCAACCACCATCACGACAGCAGAACCCGAAGTTGCACCTCTTGCTCAGCCTGTATCGCCTCTTACGGAGGAAGAGAAGCATCTCGAGACGCCAGCTCCAGCTGTGGCTTCTGCAGAGCCTGAGGAGGTCCACAGCTCCAGCCTTGACCGTGATGCTGCGATTGTCGGCACGTCAGGTGCCGCAGTCGGCGCAGCTTTTCTACGAGATCATGAGATCAGCGAGCACAAGGGTGCTTCAGACGAGCGCTCCTCCATCTCTGGCAGCGTGATAGCAGACGAAGAACTGGACGATGACAAGCTGACTCATGATGATCCCACGCGTCCAAAGTTTGAGCAGCAGCCCAGTTTTACCTTGCATGGCGACGAGGTGCCGACCACCACCGTGACATCCAGCACGAAGCCGGACCTCGAGAGGCATATTTCACAAATCCCGGAGAGCGATTTTGAGGATTCGGACGAGGATAGCGATGACTGGAATGAGAAACACGCTGAGAAGGCTGCTGCCGCCGCGGCAGCTGTCGCTTCTACTGGTGTCATTGCTACCCCTGCAGCGCAAGTTGAAGCTGAGCCTGAGCCCCCAGTTCCCTCTGCCGAAGTGTACGAAGAGACAATGACCAGGATGGAGGATCAAAGGGCAGAGCCGCCGACCGACCTACCCTCAACTATACAGCCGCCCGGTGTGCCTAAACACATCCCGACTGATGCTATCTCGACCATGGCGATCAAGTCCGTGAACAACTCTCCGGTGACAGGCACAGCCGCGTCCTTCAAAGAGGGTGAAAAAGATCGTCACAACAAGCTCCAGAAGAAGTCTGTCAAGGGCAAGGAACCAGCTCTTGAGCCAGTCTCTACTGCCGGTACAGCCAGTGCTGTGAAGGTCTCGGAAGACAGGCCACGCGAGTCTGCTGCAGCGCCTGCTTCTCCAGCGAAAATCACTAAGACCGAAAGGCATGAGCATCAAGATGAGAAGGACGAGAAGAAAGGCCTTCGCGGACTCATCTCACGCATTCGTCACAAGTCAAAGTCGGAGAAGCAAGCTGGCTCGTTCATGACGACAACCAACTCCAACGACAGCAGCGTGCCATACGATTCCACGAAAGCCGGACGGAAGCCAATGCCAGTGGCCACAGCAACCGACGCAGCCAAAGCGGAAAATAGTGCGACATCCCCAAGCACAATCCCACCTGTCGACACAGGCTCCAAATTTGAAGTCCCAACCCACACCGGCACAGATGGTGGCATAGGCGACTCGACCCGCATCTCAGGCATCGGTGGTAATCCCGAACCAGTATCGCCATCCTCTTTCAATCGCCACGAGCAAGATCTTCATGACCCAGATGACGTCTCATCTTCCGGCGCCGATGAAGATGATATCCAGCGCGGCCGTGGTGGTCGGATCGCCAAGAAGTTCGGGTTCGGAAACTATCGCACTAGGAATTCGGACAAGGGGAGTGCTCCTGCCGCGAACAATCCTAATGAGATCCAGAGAGGTAATAGTAATACTTCTGCTACTGAGGATGAGACGTTTGAGGAGGCTAGGGATCATTTTGATGAGTCGCTCGCTCCGCCTCCGGCTTTTGGGGGCCAGAAGAAGAGTGAGAGTCCGGTGAGGGAGACGAGATTTAAGGAGGATGTTTAGGTAAAGAGAAGGATGTAGGATGAAGGTTGGAGATTGCACGTTCGTTTTTGTTTTTCGCGATTGATACCATTATTTCACAGAACGGGACGGCAGACGCGGAGCGAAACAGAATATTGTAGTTAGGATGAAGATGTAATACGAGCCATGTACATGAATCAGGCATATTCGATTTTCTTTAGCGCGATCCTTCGCCATAGCCAGTCTTGAGCCAGATGAATCCCCTATCATCGTCGCCTTAATCCAAGTCCAAGAACATGCCGTGAGCTTCGTTGTCGCTCGCAAGTCTCGTGAGTTGGGCGTCCATGGCATGGAGACAGGTGAGCTCGGGACGCGATCCCGACAGAGATGGAGAAAGCTTCCCTCTACGGCAATGCTTACCGTGCGACTGACAATGACCAGATATATTGATAAGTCTACATCGCCATATTGAAAAAAAACTGCTCATCAACACAATAGACAACATGGGCGACGCAATCCAGAACAAGAGCCTCCGAATCGCGGTCCTAGGCAGCGGTAGATAAATTACTCTCGCCGCCACTCTCGGAGCAAGGTTGACTGACCATCCCACCAGGTTTTATGGGTACAGCTCTTCTCAAAGCCTGGATGAACGCAGCCGGGAGCTCGAATTGCACATTCTCAGCACATGTGCGGAGTTCTGCTTCACGGGAGAGATTGAAGCAAGACCTCTCGAACTCTAGCAAAGTCGACTTGTCTTTCGGTGACGATAACATCGTAGGTTGTGTCAAGGGCGCAGATATTGTGGTCCTCGGGTTCTTGCCCACGCAGCTTGGATCCATCCTGAAGACCCCGGGACTTGTCGGCGAATTGTCTGGAAAGGCTGTGGTGAGTGTCTTGGCAGGTGTCTCGACTCAGCAACTGGTGGACGAACTCAGATCTGCGTCATCATCCTCCAGCAGTGATGGGGATGGGGACTTCAAAGCGGCATGTGTGATTCCGACTCTGGGTTGTGGGATTCGAGAAAGTGTCACGCTGCTCGCGACTCCTTCGGGAAGCGAATCGCAACCGCATTTCCAGCTCGTCGAAGAAGCTTTCTCTCACATCGGATCGGTGCTCAGAATCCCGGAAGCACATATGGGCGCGGCTACAGCGATTGGCGCCGCTGTACATGCTTTGGCTATCGTGGCGATGGACACGGCTGTAGATGCGAGCGTTGCCGAGGGAGTTCCGAGGAGTCTTGCGCAGGATATCGTATCGAGCTGTCTGAAGTCTTCTGGTGCAATGTTCGCGGCCAAAGCTTTCACGCCAGAATCCATGAAAGCGGCCATGTCGACCCCAGGAGGCATCACTCTCAACACCTTTGTACACCTGGATGCGAACGCCAGACCGGGCATCGCAAGTGCTGTGAGGCATGCAATTGGCTACACTAAGAGCATGAACGAATGGTAGCACAAGGAGAAAGATGAAACATGAAAGAAAGTGCAGGAGAGAAAAATGTCGAGGATTCTTGAGATGTCAAACCCATTGGCCGTATTAAACTAATCTCTATAGAAATCCTCGAGATGCGCCATCTTCTATGCAAAAAGCCAAATCAAAACCATTCAACCAGCTAAGCCAAGCTCCGTCCCCGCTTGTCAAGAAGAAGGCGAAAAGAAAGCCATAAGCTCGTATAACCATGAACTGATTACCCGCCATGAGCGCCAGGTACTGTCTTGATGTCTTGTCCATAGGTAATTATACGCTTTAGAGCACGTCGATTGGCGAGCAGCCAAGGTTGGCGTTGATGAGACCCTGAGAGAAGAAGAGAAGTATCAGTTACTACCGTCGAAATCGCAGACGAGGGGAGTACTTACAACCTGGTTAGTCTGGCAGCAGTAAGCGCTACCCGTCTCACAGTTGGTGCCGAGAATTGGGAGGTTGAGGGTGCAAGAGCCGCCTATTATATGCGGGAAAGCAATACATTAGCCAGAGAGCAAAACAAAAATCCAACGATTTTCTTCTCTTGATCTTACCGAGCAGGTTGCTGCCGAGGGTCTTATCAGCAGTGTCGCAGCAAGCAACGGCAGAGTTGACGTTGCAGTTCCCCTGGGACGGGGCTGGGGCGGCGGTGGGCTTGGCAATGGGACGGGTGGTGGAGGTGGTGAAGTAGACTGGCTCCTTGGCAGCTGGTTGGGGGACGTAGGTCTCCTTTGGAGCGGCGGTGGCGTGCTTGTAGGCATCGTCGACGGACTTGCTGGCTGGCTTGTACTCGGGTTCGACGCTCTTGGATGGAACCTCGTACTCTGGGTACTCGAATGCCATGGCGGTGGCGGCGGCGACGGCCAGGATGGAGACGATGCTGGTGAAGGAAGGCATTTTTGATTTGAGGTTGGTTGGTTGGTTGTTTTGGTTAGAAACGAGTGACTTGGGTTGGTTGATTGAACGAGTGTGGTTAAGTTGGTTTGATTGTTGGGATTGCTGGTGTGATGAGGTTTGTGTTTGGAGGGCTGGAGATGGATGTATATATACAACTTTTCTGAACGATTGCCACTTACGAGTGTTGGGTCTCTTTGCACTGACTGCAATGCAGGGTGAGATGAGGAACGATAGTTTCATCCTGGTTCCTAGTGTGGAAGTGGTAGTACCAGAGGTTGTGGTGGATTTCTTACGGCGATCTTCACTTGTTGAAATGCCACAGGAGGTGCCCCAGCAAAGGATACGGTAGGAGATGCACGTGAAGTGAAGTCTTCATTCTGTAAGTACCAGGGATTGCTCAACGCTCCGGCTTAGCTTCATTATGTCGGAACGAGAATCTTGGTACCGCCCAGAGAGTTTTGGAAATGGCCTTGAGATTCTCGCCGTGTTTCCAAAAATACGCTGTCTTGTTCTGCTTGCATTGTAGATCACATTTTCATTCAGTGTTGTAAATGCACTCAACACGTGAAGAGTGGGAATGGGTTGCATGTGATGCATTCAAAGTTCAATCACATACTGTAGCATCTCAGTGTTCGTTCTGATGATTCTAAGCGATAGTGCATAAGGGTAGTATCAAGTCGCACATCTGTCGCTCTCTCACGTGGTATCAAAATCCGTCATTTACCCAGTAATCCATCATCGTCAAAGTGCATACCAATCCTCGGCATCGACACAAGAGCCTGGAATCTTCCCGTCCTTCGATTCAGACCTGGCCCTTTCCTCAGTGTGCAATTCATTCACCACAAGAATAGTGTTTGGTCGATGATGCTTGTTGCATTCGTCCTCGTCGCTGGCTGTGTTGTCAGTCAGCCGGATCGATGTATACTGTGCCGTTGTGCAGAGCAAAGACTCACAATATCGACTCCTCGTCGAAGAATCGTAAGGCATATTTCTCAGCACTTGATACGAAGCCGCCGGAGCTGTCTGGGTCGATCGTCGTTTGAAGAGTTTAGAAGTTATTCTCGTTAGACCTTTCTCCATGATTTGAAAGAAATTGCTGCGTTTGTGATGAGGCCTCATTGCAATTTGCGGTGATGATGGAAAGGAGTGATCCGTTTTGTTGAACACACTTGGCTGGGAGGTAAAGCTCGTGTCGAGTGCAGAATCGTCATGTCAACGGGCGTTTGCTGGTATACAAATGGTTCATCTGAATCATCTCGCGAGCATAAAAGCGAGCTTCGATGAGCAGGGGCAGCTCGTTGTTCCTAGATGGCGAAGACGTTAACATCCCTGGTGCAGCCTTGGGACTCACGAATTCCGATCAACTGAAGCAGTTGCAGACGTTTGCAACATCGTGTGGTTCCCGAGAGCATGTTTGCAGACGAATGTTGCTGTCGTCAAGGAGAGATAGCAGTTTGCAATGATTGCGCTCGTGGCAGGCATCGGAGAATCGCAATTGCTGGACACTGTCGATGCTTTTGCTGTCGGCGAGAATGTCCACGCGTTGAACGGCAGTGTTTTACAGAAGCCAAGGTCAAGGTCAGGAGGACTGTAGATCTGTGTCTGTCAAGCTGTAAAGGGAGTGACAGCCAGTGGTACGTGTAGCGGATGGTTGAGCCGCGCAGCCGAACCAAAGATCAGGCTGACGGCTGGGGGTCGGATTGCGGCCATTCGTCGGAGGAGATGCTTAAATCTGATCTGCGATTAAAAGGAAAAGCTCTTTGCAGTGCAATTTGCCATCGTATAGAATTGTGCTTTCTCGGACTCAAATCTCTTGTTCCGTCAGCAAGCTTCGTCTTCCTTTGCTGACCTCGAAACTTTTATCAACCCACCGAAGGATTAACGTGTGCAAGGAGGATTTCGTGATTCCAGCTTCACATCATTGCCAGCTAATTCCGGATCCGTGCCAACTGCTGAGCCAAGGGCGATTGTTTTGCTTGGCAGTAATCATCTCGGCCTCGCAGCCCAAAGACCTTCCATGATCATGATCGCGTCAGCACACATATCCTTGTATGGAAGCTGAATATTGACGGGCTTGTCCACTTTCGAAGCCCACGACGTGGAGATCTGGTTGCATAATGTCATCTCTTTTCATGCTCAAAATCTGTGCCTCATCCGTCAGACATGACCGACTTCCTGATGCAGCATCCTACTGCCGTTCAGAAACTCGCCTCCCAAACAAGCCCATTGCCTCTAATCAAAGCCTGTCTAAGCTTCTTATCCGTAACGACTCTCGGGATAAGCACATACTTGTCCAAACACAATTTCGTCGCCAACATAGCATCGCCCTCTCCCTTGCCGAATTCCAGAATATCCTGGTCATAAATGCCCTGGCTTGATTCCACATTGCCACAAAATCGCTTGATCATGCTCAGGACAGTTTGAAAAGGGAGACCGAGGTGCTTGTATGCGAGCTCTAGGCGCAGCTGCTCGAGAGTCGACTCGCTCTTCAGATCGTGGTGCTGACTTCCGATCTGGAGAAAATACTGTTGATCAGATGGGTATAGATGTGACGTGGTTGTTTCGACGTCGTAGTCGATTGTGAGGACGTACTGGATGAAATGTCGGAGTCGTTGTACGTCATTCGAACTCGCAATCGGATAATCCACAATTTCGGTTTGCCATTCGAAAGTCGATGGATGCAAGGTCGATGCGCTGGAAAAATCCGATCTCGATTGCTCAACATCCAGATACGGTGGATGAGCGTCCTCTGGCTGCGTTGTGTGCTCGAAAATAGTGCATTCATGTTCCGGTGGCCGTTCTTGTGGAGGTACGTTCGATTCTTGCGCTATCGTTGTAACAGAGGCGTCGGCGATGTAGGCATTATTGGTAGTATTCTGCACTGGGCTTCTTTTCCGTGCCAAACGCTCACTTCTCCATGTGGGATCCATTCTTGCGGTCTCCATATTCGCACTCTGACATTTCGCGGTGCAGGTGGAAATGAGCAGAGGCAGTTGAATTGCGTAAAGCTTCGAATTCACTATTGCTCTTTCTTGTGCACAGCATCAATAAATATCGTGTTGCGCTCGTGTTGTCGCAGAAGCATGTTGAAGATATGGAAAATACACATTTAAAGTTTGCAGACTGAGGACCAAACTCTCCGGTCAGCTTCCAAGCTTGCATAAGCTGGTAAGCAGCCTGTCAAGGTTTTTGAATGCTTTCGGCCTCCAAGGTTGTTTCTCTTGTCCTGGATGCGCGTCTAGAATGTAAAAGTCAGTTGGACCTTACCGTGCGCACCTAATACCATCTTTTGAGTGCCAAAGTTATACGTTCTCATTAAAGTGGATCTTAAGAAGCCGATGCTGCAGAAAAGCATGCTCAACTTCCTGCGATACAGATGAAGATCGTTTCATCTTTTCCTATGCCAGTGGGTATCATCAATCACGGCGCAAGCACTTTGCTCGCTGACCACCATCCCAAACGCCACTTTTTCTTCGTATCTCATGCCTATTCCTTCAACGCCAGCGCTATGCCATGAAATGAGAGGCCGTGCAATGTAGCTTAATAGCCAGCGTCGCCTGGACCAGTACCAGCGATCTTCTTGAGCTCGAACTCCTTGGTGAACTCCTGGTCAAGCTGGCCGAGCTCCTTCACGACCTCGCGGCAGGCGTTGACCACAGCCTCCTTAGGACTGACCTCGCCGTCGGTCTGCACGCGGAGCTTGAAGGTAGCGAAGAGTGGGTGTGGGACTTGGTAGCCAGCGAAGAGGACGTGCTCAGACTTGGCGAGCTTCGCACGGAGGAGGTTGCCGAGGGTGTGGTCCTCCTTGTTGAAGGTGAACATGGCCGCATTTGGAACGCCTAGAAATGATGTTAGATGGTGGTCGCACAGCATAACCAAGCGGTTCTCCAGATAATGTTGGCGGCCGCTCGCAAGCGAAAGCTGTGCGCATATTGCGTGGCGATGTGGTACGGGCAACTTACGTGTCTCGGGATCTACCTCGACCTTCTTCTGGCCCTCGTCAAGAATGAACGACTCATATCTGTCGTTGTGATCAGTTGCGGTGTCGAACAGGGCACCCACAGAGCGCGTCTTGTTGCGCGGATCACAGCCCTGCGACATGCGATTCACATGGCTGTCGATGCCCAGATGAGGGTGCACGCCACCCGTGAGCGCGAGTTCGGTTCTGCTCGTCATTGTATGCGAATTTGCTGTACAATGATGCCGAACAGTGTGGTGGTGGTGATGTTGGTACGTACCTGTCTGGGGCATTCATATTTATAGTGTCGCAACACGACCGTTGCCAGGACGCGCAGACGCTGCAGATGGGTGAGGTTGAAGTTGGTGAAGTTGCAAAGCTGGAGGAAGTCGCGACTGCTTTCGGCGTCGTGAAGTCAAACGGTCGGCAGGGATGTTGCTGCACGGTTGCCTCAGGCTCTTGCCGCGGAGCAGCGCTCGATGACGGAACTGCAGACGTCAGCTTGCGCTACAAATGCGTGCGCCTTTGCTCGTACCTCTGCCGATGTCGCAGGTGTCGCAGTGCGTTGAAAAGCAGCTCGCGAGATGGTAGATTGCAAGAAGTGTAGGATATCCAAGTGAAAGCTGGCGTAACAATGGAGCGCCTCAAAGCCGACTACCCATGGACGAAAGCGCCGTTGGTATGTGGTGCGCCGATGCGATTGATCGCTTTGGCTTCTTTGGCAACAGAGATCTCAAGAGCCGGCGGACTCGGGTTTGTAGGAGCTGGCAGCGATGCGTCGAATCTGGGAGAGATTCTGGAAGAAGTGCAGAAGTTGAAGGCGAGTGCGCAGGGCTTGAGGGAAGTGGACAATGTGCTGCCGGTTGGAGTTGGCTTCCTATTGTGGGCGGGCGACCAGCTATTGAATGATGCACTTCCACTTTTGGCCAAGCACACGCCAGCTGCCGTGTGGCTGTTCGCGCCTCGGGAGGTGGACCAGTTCCAGCAGTGGACGAGAGAAGTGAGACGAGCGACGGACAACAAGACGAAGATCTGGATCCAGATTGGAACGGTAGCGGAAGCTTTGGAAGTGGTCGGGTCATGCGATCCAGACGTGCTGGTGGTGCAAGGCCAAGACGCTGGAGGCCATGGACTCGACAGGGCTGCTGGCCTCATCGCGCTCCTGCCCGAGGTCGACGATGCAGTGACAGATCTGTGCAGGACGAAGAAGAACATCAAGCCCACATTGATCGCTACTGGTGGCATCGTGGACGGGCGAGGCACCGCGGCCGCGATCACTCTTGGTGCTTCCGGAGTGACGCTCGGCACTCGCTACCTTGCCGCGCCGGAGTCGAACATTGCAAAGGGCTACCGAGACGCTGTTCTGAGGGCTGGCGATGGCGGTGTGCACACGCGGCGCGTAAAGCTTTACGACACCTTGCGCGGCACACGAGACTGGCCCGAGCGGTATGGCGGGCGTGGCGTGGTCAATGAGAGCTTCTACGACGCGGAGAAGGGGGTGAGCCTGGAGGAGAACCAGCGATTGTACGACGAAGCATTGAAGAAAGGCGACGAGGGCTGGGGCGAGCATGCACGTCTCGCGACCTATGCGGGCGCTGGTGTCGGTCTTGTGAAGGCCATGAAGTCTGCTGCGAGCATCACCGAGGAAGTGAGAGACGATGCGAAGCAGATCTTGAAGCACGCGAGCAAGATACCCTGAATGCTGCAACCTGCGAAGTGCATCTTCCACCGCGTCTGTTCTGTTCTGCCGCAGGGAGGCTTGGCGTCGCTCCTGCTCCTGCTCCTGCACTCTCAATTTCCTCGCTTGTCTCGACACCACACAATCCGCAACGCACACCAGCTCGCATTTGCAACTTCGTACATCGACCATGGCGGCCGCTGTTGAGAGCGCACTCGATCAATTGAAAAGCTGTCCGCGAGAGACACGCCGCACAGTCTTCCACCAGTTGTGGCGCGACGGCCAAATCAGACGCAATGGCTTCACACTCTTTCAGTACCACGTCGTTCCAGCAATCTTGGAGGAGCAGCGCGGCCTGAGTCCCAGCGCAGTATCAGTGCATTATGCAGAAATCAGAGCAGGACTGCGATGGAGCTACGCCGGCGAGGAGCAAGAGAACTTCTGGAGACGACAAACACAGGACCTTTTTAATGGCAGCATCGCTCCCCTGCAGCCCGAGACGTTCGAGAATTATCTGCAAGCTCACTACGATGCCTTTGTCGAAACACCGCCAGAGCTTTGCCGTGATGGTCAGGAGCCTGAGAATGAGATCGATCTCAGAGACTTGCACATTCAAGCCACCGCACAGCAACTTGTACCAACTCCTGCTTTGAAAGCTCAACTCCATTTGCATGAAACGCCGATCAGCAACAGCGACATCGTTACTCCAGCGATTGAGGATCCACGCCCAAGGTTTGCACCGCCAGATGCACCATCTCCCCCGAAGCCCGTCAAAGAAGATGTTGTGCCGGACGCTGATCTAGTTGTCGAGGAGCCTGCCAACCCCCAGGTGCATCCTCCCTCGCCCATTATCTTCCCAACACATAAATTGTGTCCTCAAACAGTGTCAAAGTCACCGGCGAGCCGAGCGTCCGCCATTGAGCAGAAGATACATATCTTGAACAGGCTGACACCTGGTACTGAGTTGTGGCGACTTCGCTGTACGAGTCTCGATCCCATGGTAGACAAGAGTGGTTTCACTCTATTCGAATACCACATCAAGGCTTTGGCTCGCCGTGGCTGTCAAGCCGCAATCGAAGCGGACACTGAACCTGGACGCTTCTCGAAGGTGTGGAGAAGTATGTTGGACCATGAGCGAGATGAGTGGCGGGTCGACACAATGAGTTTGAAAAATGGACTGCAGAATATCCCCCAGAAAGAGGTGCTGAACCATTTCAATACCAAGAACTTCTCCAGTCGACTACGCCGGTATCAGGCTCGGATTATCGGTTCCCTACACGCATATTTGCGCGACAACAGCGCCGCACCATTTCAGTTTGACCGAACTTCGATCGTCGATGTACTGCTCGGAACCTCGTCTACAGGAATCGAGCCGGATGTCTTGATCCACGCCATTCATCGATCCCTCATGCATCGTGGGATATTGGATTCAGGGCTGCTACTACGGTTCCGCTGTCGGGGCATTCTTTTATTTTACGACGAGCAGTCGCCCGGTGAAGAAGACGGCATGAAACGACTGAGAAATGTCGCCTGGCGTGGTTTGACACCCGGAGATGCGCCCACAGGTTGTCAGGATCCAATCATGGCCATGAACGCAATACTAAAGCCACTAGTATACTTCAACCGCGACAGGAATGTTTTCGCGGACATGGAACATGTTGAGTTTGGCGACGAGGAGATCGTGGGATACAGTCTGGACACTCACAAGTCATTGAAGTGGGCGCATACAGTGATCAGGAAGATGTCCCCATTGACGCCGGCACTCAAGGAGCCCACAGTGAAAGCAATCATGGATACGCTTCGGGCACGTCGACCAAGAAACGTAAGCACAATGATCAATCTGGGTGCGTTCCTACTGACCATATTGCAGGACTCCGGCGCAGAGTCACGGGGTGAAGAGTGGAGTCTGGAAACAAATGCTAGTGGACTTGCCGCGAAACTCTTGCGCTGCTTCGACCGGGAACGGCTCGACCCAAGAGCATACGAAGATTTGATGGAGCAAACAATGTGGGCATTCTTCCAGCTCGATGCGGAGTTGGCAGATAGAATTGACCCCTCTGGACGGAGGCGTGAGAAGGCCAGGAGAGAAGCTAGAGGAGTTTAATGCTGTTCGTGATCCGCCTTGTCCGTTGAAAGTGTCGAAGACCGCAGGATAGCCATATGAAATGAAAACGCCGCTGGCTTCAGCATGATCAAACAACCTCTGCTCATATCATTTACTTCGAGGACTCAGTCGTTGGCTTCAAACGAACGGTCCGGTTCCTTCCTCCACTGCCCAACCGAGACTCAATTTGCATTATCCATACACTTTTTTTTTGAACTTCTCTCTAACGATGCAGCAAAACACTCAACATGACAACAGAGACGTCCAGAGTCAAGGCTGATGGAACTTCGTGTCAATACTCCGAATACATGCATACTCCATCATCATGAAAAGAAGTACCACACTCACAACTTCGCACCCCTCTCAGCAACATCCTCCCAAGCCTCATCAAAACCAGCCGACCTCACCCAGGTCGCCCCAGGCCTCTCCACAGAATCAATAACCATATGTCCCAACTTCAACCAATCCCCTCCACCCAACATGAAACCAGACTTCCCCTCATAAGGCCTACAAATCTTCTCACCATTCGCAATCGCCCGAATAAGTTTACTCGCATGTCCATCATCATCGAATCCAACCACACGATCGAAAATTTCATCCCAACCCGACGCCTTCTTCGGTGTATACGAACGGATATCCTGCAGTCTGATTTCCGGAGATTTTCTAGAAGCGTACATGGCGAGGTCTAGTCTTGTTTTCCATTCGAGGAGTCGGACTTTGTTGGCTTGACTGAGCCAGTCTTGTTTCAGGAATGCTGGGAAGAAGACGGAGCAGTTGACGCAGTGCATGAAGTAGAAGTCGAATTTTGGGACTTTGTTGGCTCGTTGGGCTCCGCCTGTGTAGTAGATCGATGCGTTGGTCATTTCTGCTGTTTTCTCCTCGAGCTGTTCTGGTTTGACGCGGACTTGGGAGACGATGTGGAGAACTGGCTTGGGGCAGCGTTTCAAGATACCATCGCGGATTTTGTTTTGGTCTTCCCACTTTGGTCCTTCACGGATCTCCTTGTTGGCGTGGATCTCGTCGAGTAGTTGGACGATTGTCTTATCGTTTCCATTTTCTTTGGCCATCTTCTCTGCAGGCAGTAGGAGGTCCTCGATCCAGGCGTCGTGAACTGCGGCTTGGGCCAAAGCTTCAGCGACTATGGGAGGTTGTTGGAATTCCACACCAAAACCCAGGTGAATGAGAGGATGTAAAAAGCCTGCGTACATTCGGACGAGCATGTCGTCGGCGAGAGCAGAGCCCGAGAAAACGTATTCGTTGAGCACGTCTTGCCAGCCTTTCTTGTCGATCTCTTCAGTGAAGAATTGGAGAAAGTCATTGTAGTGCTCTTGCGGTCCAAGATGGGCGTGGAATTTGTGAGGATCCCGGAGGGATTGAATCGTGTTTGGTGATGGCTTAGTCGTCGGACGCTGGTAGTTTCTGTTGGTATTGTAGCCTCGCTGCAGGTCTTTTGGGGAAGCTTTGAGGGCCCATATGGTCAAGAGCTGATGGGCGATATGGTTGTGGAAGCCATCGGCGTTGAAGAAGATATGATGTTTGTCGTGATTCTCCTGGAGTAGTTCTGAGAGCTTCTGCGAAGATTCCTGGGTGATGCCTTCACGATAGAAGTTGGGGTATTGGTTGGTTGTGACTTGGACGGAGCTTGCTGTAGCCATGGTTCTTGTCGTTCGGTAGTCTTGTGTTGTTTGCTATGCTTCTGAGTAGATTCGATGTTCTTCTGAGCATCTGCTGGACCAACTGTGAGGCGACGAAGACTCTTGATACTTATCTCAACTTCTCAAGCATTCACTTTTATGGTTTGTCGCTACCCCGAGCTGATCGCTGTCACGGCCTACTCCTGGACAATAGCGGAGCTGTCCCCAGGAAAGAAGATCCTCGCCTTCTCCCCATGACATAGCAGCTACCACACGGGTACATCTGCTTTAGGATTTGTGGGGCACATGTGGCTGCTTGGTGACTTAACTGGCCAGAGAGTGAGTCTGCGTTAGTAATGCTTCGCCATTTCGGCCCCGGCTCTAAATCCCGTCGTCTTGAATGCCGACGGCTTAAGGGCGTCGGGATTACAGTGACTCCGGCCGCACAGTGCACACGTTGTCTGCAGCATGCGAGACACATCACTTGGAAGAGACTCATCAGCTACTCAGCTGGAAAAGGTCAATGTCCGCGAGCGCGATGGCTTCCAGGTGCAATGCCAGTGCATGATGATCACCGAGCGATTTCGCCGATTTCCACGAGGCCATCGGCGACGCCAACGCTATTACTGAAAGTGGTCAAACGTGAGGTGGCTGAACAGCGAGCTTGAGAAGCTGACGATGCGTAAATTTCATTGCTGACGAACACTCCATCATATGCGGCATTCCGTTTCGCAGCCCTTCCTCGCAATTTAATTGGAACATCGTCGGTGAACTCTACAAGCACAGAATTGTCCACCGAACACTCGGGGTGGCTGGATGCAATTGATGAAGGTCGTGCGAGGGTGCTGAAACTCGAAAGATCGATCGCCGGAAGAATGGACAATCCAGATCAGTTTGGAGTCATGGGGTCTTGGATTGTTCATAGGGCGAGGAACCAGAATCTCGTGGCCCAGAGCAAGGTGACCAGAATTGTTTCTAGCGTCTCCAAATTCTCGATGAAAGCAGAACCGCTTAAAGAGAAGCGAGATAGAGTGCAGATGCCTCGCAAGTCAAGCTCGCCCAGCTGCATTGCTTCTGCATCTCACTACTATTAGACCTGCATCCCATTAGGCTTTGGTCAACTCAAGATCGTACCTGGACACCCGAAGCTGGACGAGTACAATCGCCAGCCATGCAGAAGAGTGCCCTTTCAAAAGCCCAAACACTTGCCCAGTTTGAAGTCAAAATTGTCTGCCAAAAGTCTGCAAAGTCAGGAGATGGCTGCCAAGTCCAAGTTTCACTCTGCAGATGGTTTCTGTGCGGTCAGTATGCACATATCCCACCTCCAGTACGACTTGCCTCCTTTCAACTCAGCTCAGCTCTTCTCTGCGATCTTTTTCCACACTAACGGGGCACTCCAGGTCAGTCTTGGCAAGGTATTTATTTATATGCCGAAGCCGTGGCCTCCATCACTGCCGCGCTGATTCGAGCTCTCATTTCCGGCACCCGATCAGAACTCGGGCTGTGAATCTCAACATTTGCAAAGCCAGCTTGCTTAGCGCGTTCAGGAAACAGAACCATGTCCTCCCCTGTGAGTTTGCCCAATTTATCGAACCCTTTTATCGTCTTGGAATAGAAGCTTAGCGAGCCTTCGGTACCAGCTGGATCTGGAAGGGATGGATATGCACAAATACTTGTTACATCGATCTCGGGTCACGGGATCCAGCCTCCAGGCCTCGATAATTCGAGAGCATTCTTCGCGACCAGAACCCAGTCTAGGGTGGTAAGGCTGCCAAGTAACATCTTGATGAGGACGACATCAAAGTAATACTGGTAGCGGGCGTATGTCGAGTGATCAAACTGGCATTTAGCACTACCAGCAGACGGAAAATGAAGTAGAACGAGGTGTGGTTGGAGAAAACGAAGCAGTTTTCAGGAGGAAAGAGGTTAGACTTTCAAGAAGACAGGGGGATGATGCTTGGCGCGATCCAGCGCGAAAGGTTGTTGCTTCACGCGAAAGTGTCAACAACATCATCAACTCGGCTCGCATCAGCGAATGCAGCATGAAACGAAAGCGCCAGAGCAGAGAGGCTCAACGCGCCAAGAAGCGTGCCAAAACAGAAGATGGCTCTTTTCGCCGACCAACGCACACCCTTCTTCAACAATACTATGCCCAAGTTGTAACCTTGAGGCAGTATCTCGCGTCACGATTGTCAAAGAAACGTCGTAGGAGACTGCAGCAATACGGGCGAGATGCTGCACACCCGGACGATGCCGTGGTATCGCATTTGCTTGACAGCGTTCTGGTGG
Source organism: Pseudocercospora fijiensis CIRAD86 (assembly GCF_000340215.1). Lineage (NCBI taxonomy): Eukaryota > Fungi > Ascomycota > Dothideomycetes > Mycosphaerellales > Mycosphaerellaceae > Pseudocercospora > Pseudocercospora fijiensis. The sequence continues at coordinate 3,235,142 of NW_006921538.1, forward strand.
GAGCACTCAAGCATGTTCAGGTGGACGACAGCAGCTTCCTCGACGAAGACATCACCCTTTTCACGCAACAGCTTTCGGATACTGACACCAGCCTGCATCTGACGCCAGGTCATTTCAAGCAGTCTGAGGTAGGCACATTTCTGCTACATTCTTCGTCCCTCTCTCTCTCTAGCTGATCAAAGCTAGATCGTCGATTTTGTCATCTGGGCCCTCTTCAGACGACAGCCTGGGAACTTTAGACCACAACATGTGCTTTGCCAGAACTATCAGCGTTTTGTCACTGCACACGATGTAGGGCCTGGCCCAGAAATTGTCCAAGGCATTCCCGGCGTCTACTCGAATGGGCCGCACGAGAATGTCGAAATCTTGAAAGGCCACCCATGGGAAGCTCTGCCTGATCTGGTCGGACGTACAGCAGAGCGTGTGATAGGCGACATGCTGATAGAATGCGGCATTTTCCAATCTGTGGAGGGTAGCAGCAACTTTATTCAGATCAGCGGCGTCCCCATGAGCGACCTCAAGGTTCTGCCCAGTCGGGAAACATGCACCGGTCAAAACAGCAAAGAAAGCATGGCAGCAGAATGCGATCCTGGTAAACGTGGTCGGCGCGGCCTTGGTGAGATTCGACTCGTGCGTCACCGAATGCTCTATGCCAGACCTGTTCTCAGTGCCAAAGGCGCTGTCAAATGTGGCCTGAATCACATTCACGTACTCAACAGGTACCGCGACATTGATGACAAGAGTGAGACGGAGAATGTCATGAAGTATGTCTTTCCGCTCCAATTCGGCCTACATAATGTTTTCACATCTGAGATCGACCACAACGACACAGCCCAGCAGTTCAAAGACTACACCATCCGAGAGCAAGAAATCTACCGCCACAAGCGTAGTCAAGCACGGAAGCAAATTTCAGCAGCAAGCAGCCATTCTCTACCTCGCAGGCTTCGTGGGCCCGCAGAAGAAGTAGTGCAGAGCATAAGGAGACGCCACAGGAGATGTGCTTACTCCGCATTGCTTGAACACTACTGCCCGCGCCCAAAGGCCACGCAGTCTCCGACCAACAGCTCAATTCACTTGTCCTCCAACACTGCCGATGTATCAGCATTCTGCAGAGCAGCAATATCCGCGGTGTTTCCTGCCAGGTTGTGGGGCGAAAAGGAAGTACGCCAGAATAACTTGAAAGCAATCCGCAAGAGCATCGATCACTTCGTTCGACTTCGACGTTACGAAAGCCTCAGCGTGCATGACGTGCTACAAGGGCTGCAAATTGATCAGATCTCGTGGCTGATGCCACCTAATTTGGATCAGTCCCATCGCATGAGCCTCTCTGACTTCTCGAAACGCAAAGAGCTCATGGCGGAGCTGATGTATTTCCTCTTCGACTCCTATCTCATGCCTCTGATTCGAAGCCATTTCCATGTCACCGAAGCGAACGTCAATCGCAACCGGCTCTTCTATTTCCGGCACGATGTGTGGAGAGAGATTAGCGAGCCTGCGCTGGAGTCGCTGAAATGCGGTATGCTGGAGGAGTGCAGCACTACTCGCGTCAGCACCATGATGGCTACCAGAGCATTAGGCATCAGTCGTGTAAGACTTCTGCCGAAAGAGGTCGGTATGCGGCCAATCATCAATTTACGACGTCGAGTCCAGAAGACACAATTTGGCAAAAATATTCTTGGAAGAAGCATAAACAGCATATTGACGCCGACTTTCAGTATCCTCAACCACGAGAAAGCAAACAAGCCTGCGAAGCTCGGGTCGGCCTTATTTTCCATCGACGACATATTTCCTCGCCTTCAGAACTACAGACGATCTCTTCAGGAACAGGGTCTGGTGGGCAAACCCTTGTACTTCGCCAAAGTCGATGTCCAGTCATGCTTCGACACCATACCGCAAAAGCGTCTGATGACTCTTGCTAGAAAGATCCTCAGTCGTGATGAGTACCAGATTTCCAAGTACTCTAGGGCAACATTGATTGGCAATCACTGTCAGGAGACGCCAGGTTTTGGAGCCAGACCGTCCTGGAAATTCTTGACCAAGGCGACGTCCAATGGGCAACCTTTCCACTTCCGCCACGAGGTTGATAATGACGTGCTTGAAGGCCGGACAAGATCGGTCTATATCAATGGTCTCGCTCAGAAGAGGGAAGGTCGTGATGCCGTGCTCGCGTTGCTTGAAGAGCACGTCGAAGCCAACCTGATCAAAATAGGAAGAAAGTTCTATCGACAAAAGGAAGGCATTCCGCAAGGCTCAATCCTTTCCAGCTTGCTCTGCAGCTACTTCTATGCTGAGCTGGAGCACGAGATCATTGATTTTGTGAATAACGGAAGGAGCGTCCTGCTTCGACTGATCGATGACTTTCTGGTCATCAGCACGGACAGGAAAGTGGCTGAACGTTTCATGCAGGTAATGCATGCCGGTGTGCCTGAGTTTGGTGTGCAAGTCAAGGTCGAGAAGAGTCGTGCCAATTTCGACATGAAGCTCGCTGGCACGACCATATCGAAGCTGACAGACCCAGTATTTCCCTATTGCGGAACCGCCATTGATGTCCGATCCTTGGACATGAGCAAGGACAGAGAACGACGCCGGAAGACTGATATAGCAGGATCCATCACTGTCGAGTTCTCGAAGCTGCCGGGCCAGACTTTCTATCGAAAGACTTTGAAGTAGGGCTTCTGATCTATGGTATTCGAATGATCTTTGCTGACGCATCTCCTAGTGCTCTGAAGTTGCAAATGCACGCCATGCTCCTCTCGACTTCATACAACCACATCGATACAGTCCTGTCGAATCTCTACCACGGATTCATTGATGTTGCACAGAAGTCACATCACTACATCAAGGCCTTGCCAGCGGCGAAGCAGCCAGCCGATGACTTGGTAATCAGTAAGTGGTGTCCTTCCCTTCGTAGATTCTGTGGCAACACTCTGCTGTCGGAAGCATCGGACTTGCTCACGACAAATGGGGAAGCGCTGAAAACAGAAGGAGCTTTAGCGCACCACTTTCCTGCGGTGCTATCAAACCGCTTGTGCTTGACGTGCAGCAGACGTGCAGACAGCCGTGGAGCTACATTGTCAGCTTGCCAGCAGAGCAGGACAATCACCAAACTTTCGACTTGATGACTCGTGGATCTCGCTGGCAACTAACGGAAGGACACATGCTAATGCGAATGCCAGGAGCCGTGGACGATCTGATCCGCCTTGCATGCGTGTTGATGAGACGCCGCAAACGCACAAGCAAAGATGTGATGGCGTATGAATGTTCTGTGAAGAATGCAGAGGCCCGATGGTGAGTGTGTCATCTCAATCCCGCGGCGAAGGGAAGGCGTTGTGCAGCAGGATTGCATACAATAGCCATTGTTCATGCAATGCAGCGTGCCAAGCTGCTTTCTTGCTTCCTTCCCCGCGGCGGCTCTTTCGTGGGTTGAGGAAGGTGGAGAAAGAAGATGCGCGCGTGCATGGACAATGGACAATAATGCCGCCCGGCGCTGCTGTTTCACGCTTATTACCCCCTCCGCACTCCGTCGTTCAACAAGCCAGAAAGCCTGCTTTGGATTCCTCTGCTTATCTGCTTAAGCGCCTCTTCCAAGACAATTTGAAATGCCACTAGCTAATCCATGACGCAGGCTCGCATGTACTGCATTCAGAGTCGTGTTCCGCAGGCGGCAGACGAAGCATCGAACTCTGCTTGCTTGGTTGGAAACGCAGCTGGGACTACCCGGTCTGCGAATTCATGAACGGAGATTAGACAAGGTCGTGGTGGAGTACGGAGTCTACGGATGAGCACGCCGACTTGCTGCGGTCTCGAACGCGATTCCTTGTCTCATCTTGAAGATTGAGAACAAGCTCGATCGCCCCATGCTTGCGCTTTGAAGAGTTCTATCGCCATCGATCGGTGTTCTTCGCGTGAACTTGTGGATGTCGAAAGAGGTGGATCCGTCGTTCAGACCTCACATCAGGAGCAGTTAGTGTACACGTAGATTATGCAGGTACTTGCGATAGCGCTGCTCTCAGAGGCTCCAGCAGAGCAGTGCCAGAGCTCCTCCCGAATCGACGATAGCACCCGCGTCTCCTTCTGGCGCTGGCCGCCATTTCCAAGTTTCTATATTCTACCAACTTGACCGTTTCTCTTCCAAAAACGCCGCTTGCGACAGTGACCTCGTTGACGCAGTTTTTCAATCTCAAAGGTTCAACGTTCGCCGGTGCCGCGTCGGTCGGCGCTGTCTCGTGGACGGCTGGAAAAGAGCCACCAACATGCCGGCCGTTGGACGCTTGGGGTTGAAGAACGCTCGACACTCGACACTGTGCATGGCCGGTCTACTGTTGTATGTATGAATTGCGTTCGTGTTGCTTGTCACGATCGATTCCTTCCAGAACATTTCGACTTGCGCTTCGGGCTGCGAGCATCGTCGGAGGCTCTGCCATCTGCCTCGTCCGATTGGCCGGTCAGCACTCCAGCAGAAAAGTGCCCCTGGCGAGTGAACCAGGATCGCGTGGCTCGCTTCTCAGAGTGCAGGCCCATGGCTGCAACCGCAGTCAATAACAACTACTCCGCCTCCGAACACCTCGACGACCATCATCACTCTCAGATTCACTTTATTAATAATCCCACAGACCCACAGTATGCATACGTCCGCCAACTGCGAGAGTCGAAACTGAGTCCGGAGGAGAGGTGGCTCGCTTCTGGAATTGTACATACCCATACGAACCTTGGCACTTCGTCGCATGGGAAGCGCCATAATTTGGGACCAGCCTTACCTCAGAGCGCGGCGGTAAATGGTAGGCGCGGCACTACTCACAGGAGGAGTATGAGCCTTCCGCTTGGCCCAGGAACAACAATGGCCAGTGTCAGCTTGGAAAGCGTTAATGGGAGCCTACCGGACTCGCCGCCCGAACTGTCTTACAGCAAATCGTCCAAAAGTTCGTCGAGCTTGAATTCCGACGATGAGCTGTGTGCCTCGGATTCCGGCTTAGCATCGAAAGACGCGCACTTCGAAGAGGTTGCATTGGAAGATGGCGGAAACGATGCAGTGGACGTGGACAGCAATCTGCCTCCCGCCAGCAGACCGACGCTTCGACGACCGCCGCCAAAGTCGTTTCACACGGGGAACGTCACACGAAGGCGGAGTGGAACGTCTCCGCAGCTCCGGCCGGTGCCCAATGGCATGAGGCAGAAATCCCCCAGCCTGCAAGGAGCCGTCAGTAATGTTTTGAGAGACCAGAGCCTCAATCTACCAAATGGACGAACCAAGCAACGGGCGGCGTCCGGTCCAACATCGCCATATATGCGCACGCCACAGAGGCTTCCATCTCGATCGCCCAGTCCTAGTAAACCATTCATGCAGAATGGCTTTTCGTCCTCGCCGCAGACACTTGCCAGCGCAACGCCCAAGGCTTCGTTTGAGTCGCAGGCCTCAGCGCTGCGGAAGCCAACTTGGCAGCCTGGACGAAAGACGGTGAAGGAGTTGGAGGCCGAGTATAATGATGAGGACGACGATGTGCCGGATGAGGCCATCTTGGAAAATGTGCCTGTGTCTCCTCAGCCGGGTCACTATGCCACACTGAAATCGCCCTCAACAACCGCAGCTGGCCAACGGTCGACGACGCCTAGTCCGCATCGGAGACCATACGGCCACTTGCATTCTGCGAACATTCCAAAGGGTGCGAAACGACCTTCTGCTCCTCCGCCACCGAATCAGTACATCTCGCCGCGATCACCGAAAAATGGCAGGCCGCCCATGATGCCACATTCCGCGACCGTCTCCTCACTCCCGTCCCATTCGATACACCGAAAAGAACGTAGCAAGTCGTGGACTGAAGATCTGAACGCGGAGGCGCGAGAACTGTCACAGAAATTGGAAGAATATGCGGAAGGATTATCGACGGGCAGACGTAGTCTTCCAAACTCCAGAATGAACAGCGCTGCGATCAGTCCGCCACGCGTCGGCGACGTCAAAACCTTGCAAAGATCGAAGACGAGCATTACAGAGATACCCGCACCGATACCTAGTACACTGCCGCCGCTGCAGAAGGGCAACATCATGATCGATCCGCTGCCGATCAGCAAAGAGAAAGAGGCAGTGTTGTCGCGGACAAGACCTTCTTGGCTACCTCCCAAAAGCCAAAAAGAGGAGCGCAAACATCTGAAGGAGTTCCAGCAGATGATGGCACGCGCAGCGGAGGCCGAGAAGAAGCGTGCCTTGAAAGAGCAAGAAAATCGCGAAAATAAGGAGGAGATGCAGGGCAGCATAGCGCGGATCTGGGACCAGCACGTCCTGCCAAACTGGGATGCGGTTGTGAAAGAGCCGCGAACGAGAGAACTCTGGTGGCGAGGCGTTACTCCTCGATCACGAGGCGAAGTCTGGCAAAAAGCCATTGGCAACGAGCTCGAGTTGACACCAGCATCATTCGAAGCCGCCTTGAGTCGCGCTCACGCTCTTGAGGACAAGATCAGAGAAATGCCTCCCGAGGAGCGCGCAGCATCAAAGGAAGCAGCCTGGATGGATGCCATTAGCCGCGATGTGCCGAACACACTCCCTGAAACGAAAATGTACTCCAATCCATCCGCTCCTCTCCACCAGAGCCTCACAAACGTCCTCAAAGCCTACGCCATGTACCGCAGCGACGTCGGCTACGTCTACGGAACCCACCTCATCGCAGGCACCATCTGCCTTATCCTCCCTCCGCCACAAGCCTTCGTCCTCCTCGCCAACATGCTCAACCGACCCCTCCCCCTCGCCTTCCTCGTCCACGACCAACCCGCCATGCAAAGAACCTACGACTTGACCCTCCAAACCCTGAAATACAAATTCACAAAACTCCACGATCACCTCACTTCGCCACAACTCGGCATGACACCCGAAGAATATCTCGACCCCATCTTCCGCTGCTTGTTCGCGTATAATCTACCGCACGAGCACGTGAGTCGAATATGGGATATTTTCGTTTTCGAAGGCGACAAGACGCTGATCCGAGCCGCGGTCGCGGTTTTGGGACGATTGGAGAGTAAACTCTACACAAATCGTGAGGAGGTTTCGCAATTGATCGGCTGGAGGAATGAGAATCTCTGGGATGTGGGAAGTGAGGATGAATTCGTGAGTTGTGTGAGGGAGGCGGGGAAGGTTGAGGGGAATGGGAATGGAATCGGGAATTAGGAGGGTGATGATGATCCGTTCTTCGTAACTCCCGAGGAGAGGAGGATTGAGAGTGGCAGTGGCAGAAATTGGTTGAGGTCAAGAGTGAGTTTGAGGGGGAGCGTGTTACGACACTGAGGAGCCTCGTTTTTTGCATACAAGCGGTTGGGTTCTTTGGGACAGGAAGAGCGCTTTTTGGAGTTTTTTTTCTCCGCGGGGGGGGGGGGGGGGGCATAGAACACTTGCACAGATGCTGCTACTGCTACTGCAATTGCAGCTTACTGTTTATTAGTACTCACGAGACACAAGAGGAACCTGGGAAGAAGAAGTGACAGGAGGACACTTATTGTAAAGTCAAATATTACGTGTACACACACTCTCTCTCGTACAGAAGAGCTGAAGAAGAAGACGCGAGCAAAAACGCCGTGTTAAACCACCAAGCCAAACCTGCTGAGTGGCATTTCCTTGGTCGCGATAATTTGATACTCGAAGCAATTCGTCTAACGTTCGCTGGCTGTGTGACTTTATGACTGACGGTCTGCGTCGTGCAGAAAGTAGCCATGACGGCTTTTCGTGGCCTTCCGGTCCTTGCGGGAGGACCTAGCCTTCGGGAGCTCTCCGACTCTATCCAACGTAAAGCGAGGGTGCGCTTTCGTCGGACTGAGGTTTCCGGCAAGCGTTGGCTGCGGGTTTGGGTCTTTGGCCACGAAAGGCGTCCATGGATTGGCCGGACTGGAGCCATTGCGATGTGAAGACTCTCGCTTCACACGCTTCATTCCTTCCGCTGGTTCTGCATCCTGCTCGAGACGATGTTTTGCACTTGAGTGCGTGGCCGGCTGATCTGAAGTGGGTGGGATGATTTTCGTCCTCGACCATGCCAGAGGAGTTTGCTGTAGCTGAAATTGTCCGTTGGTGTGGCGATCAAAGCTGTACAACTTCTGCTCGAGAAGTTCTTCGTACTCTTGACTCTGCAATCCTTCGAGTTCAAAGCAGTGGAGGAGGGTATTTCCAAAACCATCTTCGTCATTTGCAAGTGAGAATCGATCGTAAGATCCGTTGGATCGTTGCTGGACAGCCACGTTGGCGGTCTGCCGCAGCAAAGACTCCGCATCTTGAGGTCCAACTTGAGTGGCTGGAAACCAGTCGGCTTGTTCAGAGACAACACGCAAGCGGATCGCGCGTAGAATAGAACCCACGATCTTGGACTTTTTGTTTGCAGACATCGGCTGGTGGCATGCCAGGTGCTCGCCCAACCAAGCTGTGGTTGGGGCGAACTTCGTGGCATGCCCTTTCTCGTTGTTGAAGTAGCCATTGTTGCTGCGAATCAACTCTGCAAATTTTGGATTTGTGGCATTCACGGAGAAAAATGGGAGAATAAGGCTCTCCACCTTTGCCGCTCGGCCCTTTACATTGCAGAATGATGGCCATCTATCACTTGACAATGCCGTCGATAGCCTGGCCCATATACCGTAAGTGGTGTCAACTTTGGGGTCATAGTCCACGAGTGTGTCTGCCCAACGAAGTCGAGTGGCCAGTCCCGGGGTCTCGGTGAGAAAAATGTCGAGATATTCAAGCGTCAGCTGCGCCATTTGCTTTGGATCGTCGTCCCATCGAACTTCTAGACCATAGTATCTCAGAATTGTCAAATCCATAGGGTTGGAGCGCTTCGATGGCTTGGCTTTCGCCTCGAATCCCTGGACACCTTGCGAACCTGCGAACGAGGCATGTGCACTGTCTGTCAGCGCTGCAGGCGGATTGTCGTGAACTTGAAATCCCCTCTCGAACTTCTCAATAAACGCCGTGGTCCCAGAAAGGTCGAGGGACTCGAAGAACGTCAGATCATCCTTCTTCAAACATTTCTTGAAGATTTTGGTAGCCTTCTGCCAGGTTCCCTTCAGATTCATCGGAAGATTCTGCCAAGCAGATGCAAGCTCAACTAAATGGTCGGCATCAAGCGCGTCCGTACCCTTGTTGAACTGTTCTAGCTGCCTCTCATCCAGAATATCCGCTACGTGATGATATTGAAACATCACTCGGCCATCATTTGAGAAATTCGATCGAATCGCGTGAGCAAGTTCGCGGCGCTTTGCATTGTTTGAGACCGTGAATTCCTGCTTGAACCGCGAAATGCGTCCAAGAGCTTGGTTCAGTAATTTTTGTGCGTGGTCCAGCCACAGAACTGGAGTGGGAGCGGAAGCTGGAGCTGGAGCTGGAGATGCGCTGCCAGCACGAGTTGACACATCGTGGTCGCTGAGCTGTTCTTCTGGACTAGGTGCCCTCTCACGCTCGACCGCGGGCTTGATGGCGGCCGATACTTGCCACGGCACCAGCTCAAGTCGCCGAGGGCGAACTTCTGGTGGTGGCTGGGCGAAGGCTGCGACAGGCGCCTGGTGCTGGAGCATGTTTGGAGGCGCTCGAGAGAGTGCTTCAACCTTCTCTCGCAATTCTTTCATTTGCTCAACAAAGTCGAACGAGGGCACGGCTTGCATGCTGAGCGGTCGTGGTGCTGGTCCCGTGAAATTCGGTGGCTGCGGCTGCGACATGAAGTTGCGTCGGCCAGCAATGGGATTGCGTAGGTCGCTTTGTGTAGAAGCAGCATCAACTGGGCGTGCCAGCAGGTCGGAAACATAATCGCCGCGGAAAGCGTGCTGGTTGCCGCCACTGTGGGTGTACATGAGTTGATCAGCTCCATCTGTGGTGGGATGACCATTGGGGTCAGCCCAAATGCCGCCGCGAAACGACATTGTGGGCGAACGATGTTGTTGATGGCTGATGTTGTGAGCAAAGTCGTTCGTTCGAGGATGTGTGCGAGCGAAAAAGCGGAACGCGGCGCACCGTGCTAGCGCGACTTCCATGTGACAGTTGGAAGGAGCAACGGCTGTACGCTCACCCGTCGTGCGTTGCTACTGCTCAACGAACGGCAAGAGGCCATTGCTTGCATGTGCGCGAAGGGCTCTGGAAGGTGTTTTCTGCCCCTTGGCGCATAGGCGAACAAGTGTCTGGCAGAGTATTAGTATGGAGCAGTACTTCAGCCACAAACGCACGAATTGACCCACGAGATGCATATTGGCTTCATCAGAACGCTCCCAATTTGGTTATGTGAATTTTCGTCGGACACAACCATGTCTTCGATCGTGCTACAACCCAAGAATCTCTGACCTGATCCAATCTAACGACTCCACAGCGATGGCGATGCACGAGTCCGGTTATGCACTCGCATCGGCATACTCAGCTCTCTCGAATGCATTCGAAGTCGCCGATGAGAGACATCATCATCATGCTTGCTGCATTGTTGCTTGAAAACTGCATTTCCAGACGATTCATGCCCATCCCAGCGTCTGCAGAGATATAGTCAGCAGTCCGGCGGTTCGATCGCCCTCTGAAGCAACAGTTGAAGACGAGGTGTGAGCCTATTGAGATTTCCAGACCTGTTTGCTGCACTCACGGCATCAAAGAGACCTCAGACCTGAGGCTCAAATGCATCGCTAAAGATCAGTAATGATACATCTCCCAACAAATCGACTCACTCATGCTATCAGCACACTCTCCTTCTTCTCGCCCTCTTGCTGTGCCAAGTCCGAAAGCTTTGTTTCAGTCGCGGCCTCTTCCTCCAGCGTTCGTGTCACTTTGACAGTCTGTACCCGTACCTGGCTTTCCTCAGACCTGGTCTGAATGGGCTGAGCAGGCTCTTTGCCTCTGTACTTCTTGCGTTGCCAGCCAGTCTTGAAAAGCTTACCGAGCTGGAAGCGTGGGAATGGATGGGCCTCGGTGTTGAAGACCACGTCTGTTAATGGGAGAATATCGTCATTCGAGAAGAGAAGGTAGAAGTATTTCAGCGTTTCGGCCTGTTAATACGTTAGTATACAGTCTCCCCCGAATGTGGCCGTTACTTGCCATCCAGAAGCTCTCCATGTTGTCCCTGAAATTGACCGGAATCTCCATCACGTTGGAGATACTGGAGAAGCCCTCACCATCTTCGACAGCGGTGTACTTGATCCAGGCTTGGAACATCTCCCATCCCCACTTCCGGTAGATCTCGTCTCCGGTGATTCGCCACATGTAGAAGAGCGACTCCACCGTTTCCGGTCTTTGCAAGTTGTGCAAGTCGGCTGGTTTGAAGATGTAGTCATCGTGTCCGACCTCTTCAGTCTCAGAGCACCTCGAGTCCTTGCACTTGGCAAATTCAGCTGGGCTTTGAGGCTTGGCATTCTGAGGGAAGTCGTTGTACATGATAGGCGGCTCATGTATCTTGAAGTGGGCAATCTCAGGCGCGAGACCGGTAGCTGTGCGGTACATGCCCATACACGTCTTCGTAAGCTCGTGAGCAAGTCGCATGTCTTCCTCCTGCTTCTCACCCCAGGGTCCATCCTTCTTGGCCTGTGCGACAGGTTTGCCACCAGTGGTGCCCAAGGCAAGAGTACCGCCCATAAAACAGACGAGATGGTCCATCTTCGCCGAGATGTCCTTGTGCAGTCCGTTTGGTCGTTCGGCGAGCACAGTGAAGTTGTTCGGATAGCTGTAGGTGATCAAGTGCTTCTTGACGCCATCCAGAGTCTGATTCCACATTTCCTGGTAGACTGGCTCTTGCTGGCTGGTCTGCAGGTACTGCTTGATGAGATACTCGTAGTAGCTGTCTCCGCGACTGCCGAGACGGATATTGTCGCCTCTGAAAGTGCCGCGATCTGCATAGATGAAGATAGGCACAAGGCCGTCCTCAGCTTCGTTGTCGTCTACAACCTTGATGACCCTTTCAGCATGCTCCCAGTAATGCGTCTCTCCAGTGAGTTTCGCAAGGTATTTCATCTCGAGCTGCAAACTTGTCGCCTCCGCGGTCGACGATGCTCCGCCATCGGCGTGAGACGGGATACCTGCTTGGGTGTGCAAATTCACACTTGCTAACGGCACTCCCGAATTTGTCTCGTATGCGCCGAGGAGTCGATCGGCCAAGTCTGTCGCCTTTTCCACGTACATGTCGTCGCTCAACCCGTCTGACACAGGCGCGTATTTGCCGTTGAACATGGTACTCAAGTAATGAGCGGAAAGCAGACCACCAAGCATTCGAATCGTCGTTTCAAAAGTATTGACATCATGGTCCTGATCGTAAGTCAGGTTAGAATGTATCCACTGTCTCGCGTGCGTCAGTTCAGTGGTCAGATTCATCAACATCATAGTGTCCAAAGCATCCACAATGATCCAGCCCAAACCAGTGGGCGTCATAAATCTTCCAGTATGGCTAACAGGGTGGTATTCATCGTATCCTGCGAATCGTCAGTCAGTCCTCGCGTAGCTTCTGCTCCCTGGAGGGAGGCATACTACTCGTCTATACATACCCCAGCCATACTTCTCATATCCTGACCACGAGATCTTGAAAGCATCTTTTACCCTCTCTGCACGATCTGCCCAGTCCACGTCCTCTTTCCAGCCAAACAAGCTCCAACCAGATTTCCCGCTCGATGAAGGTGTATTCTTCGTTTCGCCCGGATGTACTTCTCCACCACCAGTGAACCATGACAGCGGACTGAGTATGCCAAACCACCAACTGAAAAGCGCCAGACCAGCTAGCACTCCTCCAAGCACTCTTTTACGCCGCATCCATTGATGCATCTTTCTCCCACCCGGTCCATAATAATTCCTAGGCTTATCTTTGTACATGGGCAAGCTCTGCCTCTTAGAATCCGAGAAGATGCCAGCAACCTTATCCGTTATGCTCTCATCCTGCGAGCTCGAAGTGTGATGAAACCGCGATCGTCCAGAGCTCTGCCACATATCGACATTATGTGAGGCAGCCGTGCCATTGGTTATGCCATATGCAGACATATTCGTATCGATTCTCATGTGAGTATCACTGTCGTGTGAAGATGCTGCCGAAGGGAATGTTTCCCTCCCCCGTTCGAACAGCGCTTGTGCGCGTTGCGCGGATTGCTGGACGCCGTTGATTCCGCTTCTGAAGAGTTGTGATGCGGGAGAGGTTCGTCGTAGGCCAAACGGGTCGCGATTGGAGTTCATACCCGCATTGAAGCGGTCGAAACGTGAATGCGTATGCAGAGAAACGAAAGGTCGCCGTTTCGTACAGCTGTCCCCCACCCATCCACTAACCTCTCCTTGTCCAGAACTGCACGAAGCCACGCAAGGACCATATGGCCGCTGCAGGGTTCATGATGCTGGGGTAGCACCTTCCTGCACCGCCACACTCGTCCATCACCACATCGATCAACATATTTGTTATATCGCTGCCTGGCGTGAATGTGCGGGACGTATTGCGGCCTCCCAATACTCCCACCAGCGATCCCTAGCAATCCGCCCGCAACACCGTCTTTCACGAAATACGTCGGCCGACTATTCGTCATCTTCTGCTGTCCTTGTGCCAGCATTTTACTGCTCTCCGTAACACCTTGCAAGAGAGCTTATTACTCCTGGAGCTGTCCCGTCGAGCGACCACATCTTCACGAAAAGATTGCGAGGCATCGGGAGAAAATTTAGGATCGAAGAGAGTCGGAACAATGCCAACGCCACTCGACAGAGCACTTAATTCGAAGGTCAGCAGACCATTTTCCTACTGCCGATGTGTCGACATGATCCACGAAGCGATTGTCTGCTTCATTGCTGCTTGTGTCGGCACTTATGCCTCGGTCTACTTTCTCAGGGTAATAATGAAGCCAAGACCAAACGCCACGCAACGCAATCATCTTTATCTTTCACCCCTTCCATCGAGAATGATAGATTACTGACATCTATCCTCCCAGAACCTCTTCCTCGGCTTCACAGCCCTCGTAACAGCAGCCACAGCATGGAGTATCTGGGGTCAGAATATGTTCCCCAAAGAACCTGATCCGACTGGAGAGCCTGAGACTTGGACTGATACCGAGATGAGGAGGTGGTTGGACAATGTAAGTTCTCGCCTTCCGCTGATACACACTTGCAACTCGCTAATGTCCGCCCCCATAGCGCAATCTGATGGCCGGCTCAACAGCGACTAGAGAAGAGCTTCTGGCGAGAGTCAAGGCAAACATGAGGGCGCCGAGAGTTTAGAGGGCCTTGCCTTCTTGACTGACTTGGCAAGGGCGAAGGCGGTCATGACACTATGGGCGGACGAGTATTTGTTTTGGTCAATTTTACGGACGAGATACCCTACTACGAGAACAGAACGATTGGATGGGTTTGATCAGGATACTGTTTTCATGTCATTGCACATTGCTTTTGTGATGCTGAATCTCACTCGATGCTATGCTCACTCAGCAGCTCAGACTGCCGCGCGCTAGGCTCGTAACTTATGTGCCTGATTGACGTCGCCCAGGAAGACCATTCGCAGCTCCGATGCCCAGATGCCCAATCCACTCTCGCTCAGTCGAGCTACAGTCTCGTCTGGAGCCGACCGCATAGCTCGCGGATCTAGTCTTCCTCACTCTCCTCCTCCGAATCAGAATCGCCAACACCTTTAGCTTGCTTTCCACCCACCTCAGGCTCACTCTCCCTATCACTCTCATCACTCTCGTCATCGTGCTGCTCAATTTCCACATCAAGGCCCATGAGATCGTTCTGGAGGTTCTCTTCTTCCTCCTCGAGTCTCCTACGATGTGCAGCTTTACGCTGCTCTTCTTCTCGGGCCTCCTGCTCGGCCTTCTCCCGAGCCTTGCGCTCCTTTTCAGCCTTCTCAGCTGCCTTGGCGGCCTTCTTTGCCAGCTTGGCGGCACGAAGCTCCTCGAGCTTGGCTTTCTTTTTGGCGATCTCGGCTCTGACTTTTTCGAGGCGGAGTTCACGGGCATCGAGGTCTTCGTCGTCGATCGGTACAGGATAAGGCTCGGCCTTTGGCGCAGGCGCAGGCGTGACCGAGGTCGGTGCAGAGGTAGGTCCAGTCTTGCAAGGGGTAGTGTTGGCCTTTGGCACTCTGGCCTTATCGTCCTTCTTCGGTCGCTTGGTGGAGGACTCAGCATAGGCTGATGCGTTTGCAGCCCGCTTCACGCCAGAAGCTGGCGTTGAGGAGTTGGACGGCATCTTGGGCGGCACCTTGGTTGGCGTGATATCGATCTCGGTACTGCGCCTCACTGCTGTCCGGATGCGTTTCGATGATCCAGTTCTGGGTGTAGAGGCTGAGGAAATGTTGTTTGCTCCAACAATACCCGACTTTATGGTGCTGTGTGATTGTTGAGGCGATTGTTTGTTGGACGAAGAATGCCGACGAGGAGTGGTAGAAGTGTCGCGAATGTGAGTGTTGCCACGACCCTGCATGTGATTGCCGGCACTGCTCAGTTCGCTAGATGGCCCGAGCTCGATCTTGTCACCATGCAGGTCTGCTGGACCTGGACTGGACTGATCGACGAAGGCATCGGTGTCGTTCAAGTTCGATTGCTTGGTGTATGCAGCCTTCAAGCTGAAGATGTTGGTGCCGATTTGGTCAGCGACCTCGTAGAGTTCCTTGTTGAACGCCAGACGACTCAAAGTATTGCTCTGGTAGGGACCATGCCGGCCAAAGAGGGCCGTTGCCTCGACAAGTGTCAAAGTGTCATCTGACGAGAATTCTGCTAATATCTCCTCACGAGTGGGGAGCTGACCCCATTCGGTCCCATTGCTTGGACTCGTCTCTACGTCGATGTCTGAAGTTCGTTTCGAGTTGGTGACTTGGTCAGTCTTGTTGATAAGTCTTGTAGATGGGTCTGACGCTGCCGGGAAGGGTTCACTACTGTCGTGGTGATCTCGTGAACTCAGTGCTGGCGGTGAAAGCTGTCCAGCCAAGTTGAGGGGAACGAGAAGGTCGCCGATGAGCGTACTTCGAAAGTTGTCAGATGATGGTTGAAATCTCAAAGGTTTTCGTGGGCTTCTTGCATCGTTTTCGATGGTCCGCGCCAAGGTGTTCACTTGACGCGCTGGATTTGATGTCGCTGGTAAGGTGAGGTCATGGGCATGTGTCAGAGCGCGATCTGTTGTATCTTCGGCGCCCAATTGAGCTTCGTCAAGATCGTCTCGCATCATGTCTCCGGTCGCTTTAGTAGACTCTCGAGCGCCAACGCCGAAGGGTGCATCAATTCCTATCGTTGTTTCGACAACAGCGTCTGCGCCTGGGCCGCTGTGCGGACTGTTTCTCGTGTGCTTGCTGTCGCCCACGGCCGCATCTCGAATGTGCTCTAACGAAGTCGAATCCTCTGCGCTCGATGCGCTCTTCTCATACCCGGTGTCGTTCGGCGACATTTGGGTAGACGTTCCAAGAGCAAGGCTCAAAGGACCTCCCAGTCTCTGCAGCGCCTTGTGATTAGGAAGTCCACTTTGAAGCTCATTTGCGGTTTCCACGCTAGGGTCCTTTTCCTCTCTGTCAATTACATCACCTTGAGCATTCTCGCTTTCACCTGCATGTTCTTCTTCGGCCTCCTCGTCGTCGCGATTGACAGATCGTGGCTTCTTGAACCCTTTAGCTGGGGCTTCACCCTCTTTGAATTTGCCGTGTCGACGACCATGAAGCTCGGCGTTCTCATTCCACTGCTCCAGTTTTTGTTCTTCATCCGCTCGCAAAATGCAACCAATGGCATCAATCGCAGCCTGGCTTCGATAATAGAAGATGAATCGCGCGACTTCGTCGAACCCTGGACGAGTGTTGTCATGCCAGTGCTTGTAATGGCCCGTACCTCTCTTTGCTGTGGCCTCCATCGTATTCTCCAGCTTGACCTCGAATTCAGGCTTAATGCCACTCTTTCGTACGTCCTTCTTCTCCTGTCGCTGAGAGTCCTTCCAGACGCCGAGTGTGATGTTCCATTCTCTATCTTGGTGACGGTTCATAACATGTTGACTGGCGTAGATGACAACTTGAATGCTTCCAACTCCAGCGCGACGACTGCCAAACGTCGGATTCTCGTAAGTCGACAGGTCCGCAACAAAATTCTCTTCGATCTTGTCCACGTGCATGTTTCCCTCCACCCCACTCTTCGGATGCTCAATAGAAGACCAGTCTTTAGGGAATGGTATCGTCATTGCCTTGTCGAACTTGATGTTGTGATTCTTGGTTACGAGTCCATGGCTGCTGTTTGAAGAGGTTTGGCGGAGGAATGAGCCGTCAACGATGAGATCAGCGACAAAGTTGGTCGTTGATCCAGCGAAGTTGCCGTGAATCGCAAGTCGTTGACCAGGCTCAGCTGGGACGAAGCACTCGAGGATGTTAGGGTGGTCGCTGTTCTTGTCGGGCAGCACATACTCCGCACCAGGTTTGCCATTGACGCGAAGGAAGACGGTCGCAGTCCAGTCGGTACCTGGCTTTTGCGCCTTCATGGTCGCGATGGTGGTACGGTGTGGTGTGGCGAATGTTGATGTTGTCGTGGAAACTTCACTTGAAAGCAAAGTCGCAGGTCGCTGTCGAGAACCAGTGGATCGCAGGGTTCTCATGCGGGCCGCAGAGCGTCAAGCGGCTGCGTTTGGAAGAGGTGAGTACCTTAGTGAGGAACATGTAGTGACTCAATTAATTACCGCGATGGCTTAATTGTTGTCTGCGTATGACATGATGCTTCGAGTGCGACTTCGAAGCCGAGCGAATAGATGAACTTCCATTCATTTGAGATCAGTCGAGTACAGTGTGGTCGAGCCGAGTGGAGCCCAATGCAAAGCTTGGTGCATGGACTTGGGCTCATCTTCCACAGGTAATGATTGTGCTAGGAACGCTTCGAATGTGAGATGGAAGCCAAGCGAAGAGTGCCTTTAACAAAGATCATGGAAGAGAGGCGCTACTCCGAGAACAGAGTCGCAAGGAAGGTGAGCTTCGACTTATATAAGGTCGTCGGTATGCCGTAACGCTGGGTCTTTGCAAAGCTGGGTGGACAGACTTTTCGTTAGACGACGTGCCTGTCTCGATTAATTGATGCACCGGGCTTGTGAGAGAACAGTCAAGTAAGTTGAAATGATGGTAGCCAGTAAAATATGGCATCGGAATCGAGTGAAAGCTTCCAGGTCAGTTCCAACGATGCTGTATCCGCTTTGAGTATCAGATGCTTCACTAATGAGGCTCGACAAGACAGCCAAGGGCGGAAGTCCCGTACAGCCAACCAGATAACGCCGGAAAGAATGCAAGAATATGAATGTCCAACGTGTTGGCATGCTTTCGTTGAATTCCTTCCTGTTAAACCCCATCTCAAAGGTTCCTCCCATTCCATTCCATCTCATCCATGGGTATCTCTTAACAGCCAGACTCCATGCTCCTCATTATTCATTTCCACCTCAGAATTTCTCACAATGTGCCTCTTCTGACGATTTCAAACCACAAATCGAAAATTTTGCGTCTGAATCAGCCACTGCCTCCCCTCGCCCGTCTTCCCTGTTCCTTTCCCACCAGCAGCCTCCTTATTGGGCACAATTACCATATCATCCGAAAAGCCCCTTAGTGGTCCCTCCTTCCTCTCATTGAGCCTCACGTTTCCGCTGACCTGCACAGCCAGACTCATGTTCCTCTCAGCCTCCTTCCTCGATTTGGCTCCATTCGGGTCGATGCAAGGGTTCAGAACCTGGACATTTACGCTCTGCGCTTCGTAAAATGCATATGGCATCTCGCTGAACTTCGTTTGAAATGTGCTGCCATCGTTGGAGAGGTCACCGTTGTAGTTGATGATGGGCAGATTTCGGGATGGTGTCGTGCCTGGTATGGGAGGGATGTAGAACGATGCGATTGTGTTGCGGGCGGAGGAGCTGTTGAGGGCAGTGTAGTATGCTTCGATGAACTCTTCGGCGACTTCAGTGGAGACTTTGACGCGATCTGTATCGGACAATTGAACCGCCATTTTCGCTGCAGATGGAGTGGTTCGCTTGCTTTCACAAACATGCAAATAGCAACCGCGCCTGCCAAGATTTCCGTCCCAGTAGTTTCTTTTCCCGGCTCAGACCCGCACTTTCCAAATTTGACCTCGACCACGACGAATACACATCCACGCAATTCGCATACCATCAATCGCCCAGCAACAATACCGCCAAGATGCCTAAGGAAGTCACCGACATCAAGTCCTTCATTGAGATCTGCCGCAGAAAGGATGCCTCCTGTATGCCTCAATGTCGAGCCATGCAAGACCAATCCGTATACTAACGATATTCTCCAGCTGCGCGGATAAAGAAGAACAAGGTCGGCAACAAGGAGCAGACCAAGTTCAAGGTCCGCTGCCACCGCTTCCTCTACACTCTCGTCCTCAAGGACTCCGACAAGGCCGAGAAGCTGAAGCAGTCTCTCCCACCGGGTACATCCAGCCATAATGCTTCCTCGTTTTCCACCCATACTGACTCTCCGTCGTCCAGGTCTCACCATCTCCGACACCCCGAAGAAGAACGCCAAAGGCAAGCGCGTCGCCAAGTCCTCATAGATGGCATGAATGGGAGAAATAGCAATGGCGTTTATGGCGAGGCATTGATCAAATCGGATATCAGGACTGACGGAAAGTCGGTCGCATGAGATAGTGCTACTGCTACGTGAAATGGACAATGCGAAATTCTCAGATCCTGCACATGAATCAAACTCTTTTCGTCATGAGTTTTGGTTTGATGGAACTCGCTGCATGGGGTCCTGCTGGACTTTCTGCGCGGCGTTGGGTCTCATTCAGGCTGGTGCGAAGGTGAGTCGGTGCATGTTCCTGATATGGATGTGACCACGACGCTTTGCTCGATACTTCGTAGCAACTTCACGCACTCACTGGAACTTGCGTGCATGCGCAGTAGCATGAAGTGACCCCAGTCTGGATGGCCACAGCACAGCGCAGCACAGGACCTGCTACCAGTATCTGGCTGGGCAGTACTCGGCAAGTATGCAACATCCGACAAGAGCGATTGAGGTACAGCTAATTCGACTACCAAGCTCTGACTCGAGAAAAGATACAGGTAAGCCACTTGATCATAGTCATTGTCTGCAAGGCCAGCGGTACGTCGTTTTCAATCATCATTATATATGGATTGAAACAAGCAGCGATAATCCTCTTACTGCTTCACGAAGCTCCCTCCAGCAAGTTTGTCCCTACCTTAATCTCCCACATCACGACTTCCTTCCGCAGGCTGTGTCGCCGGGTGTGGGTCACGCCCGTGTCCGACTCTTGTCCAACTCTCAATCACCTCTGGTGTACGAGAGATTGAAAC
This sequence comes from Pseudocercospora fijiensis CIRAD86, assembly GCF_000340215.1. Classification (NCBI taxonomy): domain Eukaryota; kingdom Fungi; phylum Ascomycota; class Dothideomycetes; order Mycosphaerellales; family Mycosphaerellaceae; genus Pseudocercospora; species Pseudocercospora fijiensis. The sequence continues at coordinate 3,255,354 of NW_006921538.1, forward strand.
GAGTGGATCACCAAGTCGCACCGCTAGTGGAAGTGCATCGCTTCCTGCCGTCGGGATGGTTACCGTGAGACAGTTCTCAGCCGACTCGATCGCTTCCGACACGACGCAGCTTCAATGACTGGACAAGAGCGTATGACGACCAACGAAAGATAAACTACTCAAGACGGCTCACTGCTGCAACATGTAGTCCTACCTCACATCACACGATTGGCGGGGTCAACCTCAAGGCTAATGGATGGCTGCAGAACCCGTACCTGATGTCGACGAAGGCTTTACAAGGTCAATCATCCATTAAGCGTGCTCCCCGATCGAAAGGATTGCAATGAGTGGATGATGCTCAGGAAGAGCTAAGGAATGTTCCCTGCCGGCCGTGATGATCGAGAGAGCGCAGATGTGCGTTGATGGCTGTATCCATGTTCGATACGAAGGGCTGCGTGAACTTCGGTAGAATGGTGAGCTGTACGAGCCAAGAGCTACTTGAAGGCGAGCTCGAAGCAGATTACGCGGGCCACACCTCAGCACATGATCGTTGCTTGAGGTCTTGATTATTGCAGTGTGTATTTATCGACCGATTCGATGACGGCTGACGGCTGACGGCTGACTGACGTTTGGTGTCTGAGACTACATATCACAGCATGAGAGCGAAGAAAAACTGAAGATGCTTCGGCGGAAGCAAAAGAATGACAACCGCCCACAGTCGGATAGGGAACATCAGACCTCACCAGCCCCAAACGACGACACAAGGAATCGTCATCTTGAGCCAAGGGAACCGATTTCAAACGCTGCTTGTGAGACAGCAGGCTTACATTGACCAAACCGACCGTGAATGGTTGTCGATATTGCTGAAATTCTAGCAACCATTTATACCCTCATTCTGGACGCCATCACCTTCACGAATTTCTCTGCTTCATTCTTGACGTACGGATACAGACCAGCAAGATCCAAATACAGGCTCAGGTTTGACCATATCGACGATCATTCTTCGTCCAAGACCTGCCTCCTCTGGCGCAGGTGAGACGGCCGAGCTGAAGGCACACGAGCGAAGATCTTCCAGCTGTTTGAGACTCATAGGTCGAGGTTGTTGAAGGGTTGTCGTTGCAAAGGTCTTGGATGGAGGACGATTGTCATACTTTGCTGTTCTTTAGCGAGAGCCGAGCAAGCAGACGATTTGCATACCAGGTCTCAAAAATTTCGGTCAACCATTTCATCGGTGATCGGCCCTACAGACCATCCCGCATGGGGACAGGCCACACTCATACACAAGACCAGCCATCACCTTTATGTACACCCAACTCTCAAAACCCAACTCTCCCTCCCTCTCATTGGCCTTCAAAGTAACACAACCAGTAAAAGACCGCAGGACAGTTCGGCTTGCGCGGACATGGCAAGAAAAGAAAATGTTGCACAGACCAGGATATGCTGCAAGCTTATCCATTCACGCTGACGACGAACAGTGGTGCACCAACTTGTTTTGAAGAGGACTTGGTGCATGTTTCTTGGTTGATGATGTTGTGCAGCTAGATCGGGGCTGTAGGACGAGATGTATCTACACATCGTCCGATCCGAGTTGAGGTAGGACGAAACAAATCGCCCTTGGGGGCTCAAAGGGTTGACCTAGGTGGCAATGAGACGTGCAATTGAGTTGCAATTGGCGCTGTCGAAGTAGTACTCCAGGTTTTTTCTGCTGACTATTGCACGCTGGATTATTGAACAAAGAGTGATTGTGAAATAAAAGTTCGCTTTTGTATGCTGCTAGTGCACGTGAAAGTTACCTGGAGTAAAAGTCATTCAAGGCTGGCGGAGGCTGACTGTCGAGCCTAGGAATCCTCTGGCCAATATTCTTTTCAGGCAAGTCTTGAGGTAATTTCAATGCCGACATTAGTTCCACAATTAGTTCCGCCACTTCTCGAGATCGATCGTGTTTCAACTATCGAAAGCACGTCACTAGCTATAAGCGAAACTGCAAGGAAGCCCTCTTCTATCGTTTATGGTTCAGATCAAGTTCTATACCAAAGGGATCCATGTCAATTTCCAAGGAATTCGAACGAGCCCAACCTTTGCTATCAATGTGCTGATTTCTATGTCTCCTCGCTGATACATCTCGAGATCTCCACGCCGTCCTGAAATCATTAGCTGAGTCGCCATTGAGATGTAGTAGGATGCTGAACTCACTGGTACACCGGTTGGCTCAAAGCTGTTCACCAACTTCGAGTCATACACAAGATTCGGGTTACCTGTAGTGTGGCCAAGACTCTCCTTCTGGATTCGTTTCGCATACTGCGCGACTTGCTTCTCGCCGAATCGCTCGTCGATACCATTGACACCACGATTCGTCTGCTTGGCCTTCTCCCGCTTCTCCTTGACGCTCGACCGGACATATTCCAGGTAAGGTGGATTGCCAGGCTTGATCACATTGTCCGCAGCGAGCACAGACCCAGGCGTAATCAACTTCAACTCCTCGCAGAGCTTCAAATCCGTTGTGTAAGCTGGCTTGTAGTGGTCCAAGAACATGAGATCAATGTGAGTCAGTGCTCCCTGCTCGTGAAGGCGGGCTATTGAGGCATCTGACGAACCAACTTCGACCTTGACGATGTCGGACAGACCAGCGAGGTTGACGAGAGCCATGATGACGGCAGCAAACTCCGGACTGCGCTCTAAACTGTAGTAGCGCTTGCCTCCAGCCTTTCGTACAGCATCGCCGAACAGAATGCAGCTGTAACCAATGTAGCCGCCAAGCTCAACCTGGTGAAATGTCAGTTTTGATTCCCACCCAACACCTGGTGGAGGACTCACCATAGTCTGAGGCTTGACTTCTGCGATCAGATCTGAAACTATCCTGCCCTTATCCTCGCCGACATTCATCAGATACTTCTTCGTCCTGCCAAACAGATCGATTGCATCGAGGACTTTCCGAGGAGAGCCTCGTATGCTGTTAATGTCTGGCAAGTCGTAGATGAAGTGAAGCAGCTCAATCTCGCGTCCGTCGTCAAAGAAGACATCTCCCTGCTCAGCATATGCCTTGTTCTGGTCAAATTGTGGTGCTTCTGAAGGCATCTTGGCTTGATCGGGGTTTGTTATAGTTTGACGTTGTTGAGGAGATCAATGAACACGACGAGAGTTGAACGAAGGCAAACTGCGTGGGGTGCACCGGATGTACGGCGGGAAGAAGTGCTTGAGAATCTGACAAGTGGTCGCTTCTTCCGAAAGGTGTGAAGAAGTGGTGAAGTGCTGCAATTGCGGGTCGGCATGTGTGTGGAGCAATGCTGGGCGGAAGAATGGGAAATGGAAGCGTCATCGTGACTTTTCCGCGCAGAGCTGCAGATACACATCATCTACGTTTTCCCTCAACACCAGGTGGCTTGTGTGCCGTGCAAGATTCTTCGCCTGACTTCATCGCAATTGCCTTGGTGCATTGCATTCGCCGAGATATAATAGTCGTCAAAGCTGGAAGAGCGTACTTGCGCCTATGCCGTGACAGTCGGCCGGCGCTGGGGCGTGCAGATTGTTGCTCCTGAGGAGCACGTCGGAGGAGATCTCGACTCGTGTTATATCGATCGCCGTGCACAGAAAGAGCTTCCATCCCAATACTGTATGTCATGCAGGATGCAGGGCTCAAACGTCGTCTGAAAGCTCATCTCATCTCCGCCATCAGTGCTCCGTCTCAGACGCTGCAACCTTTGGTACTCCCTCCCCACAGCGGAGATATCCCTGGCTGCCGTTGGTACGCTGGGTGTGCTTTGGCTCAAAGCACTTTGTTCTCAGCTTTGGCTCGGGAGTGTCAGTCGGGTGGTTGCCCGCCCCTACACCAGCCCTGGAGCTCCCATATCATGTAAAGCCATGAGCTGGTTCCTGGGTGGATCAACGACTGCAGCGTCGATCAGGCGCCTTGACACCTCGCTCACGTGCGTGTGACATATCTCTAGATGGTCAAATGGCGCTCACATAGCAGCGCATCAGCAATCATACCGATTCAGGGTCGTGTCATGGACAGTGTTTGCAGTATCGGTACGGACTTCTCGATCTCGATGCAGCTCGTCGGCAAGAAAGTTTGATGGGGATGAGCTTCTGCCAATTGGAAGCTGTGCCTGGCCTGTAGAATATACGGAGTACAGGTGGGCGGGTGAGGGAGTCAGCGGCAAGCGTCGTTCCTGCATCGGCTGCATGTGTTCTACAACTTCATCACTACTACCGGTAGATGTTGGTCTTACGGAGGCAGTGAGTGAGGCATTATTATTGCATTGGCTGTGACGTTTCGCTCCTGCGGCATCAACAACACAGAACCATGCGTGGCCTCATGTAGCCCCTATAAGCTGCTGGCCAGAGACTGGTCTCCCAGTATTATTCACACGACCGCAGCGCTGACAGCTGTACTGCTCGGTGTGCACCATGTCCTTCGCGTCACTTGTCAATTGTCTCTTGGCTCGCTCGCCTTTCCGTGTGCCGGGAGGTCGGCCGAATGGGCCGAGGTGCACAAGCCCAGGCGAAATGTCATGTCATACTCATACATACTATGCAAATGAAGAGGCAGCTGATCCTGGCTGCGGATCTCTGCGCGAACGCCGAACGGCGTGTGACGGTCACAAGCAACGTGGAGGCGTTGTGGTACAGAACGATAGCCAGGGCACAAGGTCTTCGCACACCACTCCTACTATGCTACCTTTTGATTGCTTTGGCTCGCTGGCCAGTGCCCACGGGGCCATACATACGGTACCGGCATATTAAGCTCTCTCCCACCCCCAGGAAAGCGTCAACGCCAGGCCGTGCCGGGCGAGCTTGATACCTTGTCTCAGGGGTTGAATATGGGTATATGCATGAGAAATTTGGCTAGCATGCTTTAGCTCGTGCCGTTCACAGGACTACTGCCGCCTGCGAAAGGGTCAAGCCGTCGCTAACTCCCTACTGACTGTTGTGGCAGCGAGGCGCGAGCATCGTGCATTCGTGGGATCGTGGCATCGTGCTTCCTGAGCGGAACGGCAGAGCCATGTCGCTGGACCACCATCCCATTCTGCTCTGCCACTACCCCGACCAGTCTTTGCGCTGAGACTGCCACGATTCGCATTCGCGTCGCAGATGGAAAGACGGACTGGTCAATCAGCAATCGAAGTCAGCATATCCATCCCATACTGCTCTGTGCGCAATCTCTGGAGCAGGCATTGGTCCGCACTTGTTTCTTGGCCCACGCCTGGAATCCCTGCATTCAGCAGCTTGCACAGACCGCTGGTGTTGTGCGACGCCGGATCATACCCACTGCCCCGAGCCAACCTCGATCTGCTTTGACAGCAAGCCAGCCTGGGACGCAGGGCCCTTCTTCCTCCGCCACGACGACCACGGCGACGGCGACGGCGACGGCAGCGGCGGCGGCAGCGGCGATCAGCTCGACGGGGGCATTCGGGACACCGCATGGCAACCACAATTGCTGGCCCCTTCAGCTGCGACGACGCGACGGGCCTCACGAGGCATTGATTGCAATCTCAGAGAGCGTCGGATACGTGCAGCAGAGTGAATAGAGCACGGCTAATGGCGTCTGCCACCATGACATCCACTATCCCGCGCACTGCAAGACCACCTCCTCCCACAGGCCCTCTGCCAGCTCTGCCCCTCCCCAAGACTCGCAAACAGTCCGACGACACCTATGACTCTCCCCCAGATTCTCGGCGAACCTCCACCGCCTCACAACTCCCCACATCAACCCCGAAACGGACAGCCATTCCTTCACGATCAGTCACCGTATCTGGACTGCCGACACCAAAGCCCTCCAAGTCCAGTTCCACTCCTTCGATTCCTACATTAAGTTCTACTGCAGCAGACACGCCTGGAACCTCTCCTTCACCACCATTGCCAAGCACCGGCATCCCGAAGACCTTGCGGAAGACCACTAGCATTGGTTCCTTCCCACTGCCTCCCAAAGGTGGTCCACGCGTGACCAGTCTTCCCCCCAGTCCGCTTTCCGCATCTCCGTCATCCAACGAACAACAGAACTCACGACCGCTGCAATCCAAGAGCAAACGCGATTCGTCGAAGCACAGAAGTGCAGAGAGTGGACTGAAGAAGTCCAAGCCGCGCAGTTCTGGCTATGGCTTGCGTGCTCGCGCTTCCCAAGGAGGCCTCGGAGGTTCTCCCAGTCTCTTGAATGGGACAGGCGACAGTAACTTGATCTCCAGTGGTCGCGGGACAAGAGTCTCCGACAGCCTTCTCAGCATACCGTCACCTCCCGAAAGTCGAAGCTCCTCTGCGAATGGCTCGTATCAGACAGATGCGACCGAGGTTGAGGATCATGGCGACCGAGGGAGGTCGCGCAAGACGAGCTCAACGGAGAAGCGAGAGTCTGGAGGCAAGGACATCAAGGGCAACGTCATTGTCAGCGTGCGTGTACGACCAGATGCAGGCAGCGATGGAGATCGCCCAGAAGGAGAGTGGCTGGTCGACGGAAGACGTTCACTGATATCATATCGCGGACGAGAAGGCGGCGACTACCGCTACGACAATGTCTTCTCGCCCCACGACCAGAACGCCCGAGTATACGATAACGCTGCGAAGCGGCTGGTGCGACGGGTGATGGAAGGCTATCATGGTACAGTCTTTGCGTATGGTATGACTGGAACGGGCAAGACCTTCTCCATGCAAGGAACTGCACAACAGCCTGGTGTCATTCCTTTGGCCATTACTGATATTTTCTCCTATATTCGCGAAAACCCCAACCGAGAATTTCTTTTACGAGTTAGCTACCTGGAAATTTACAACGAGAAGATCTACGACTTACTGAATCAAGCTGTTCCTGGACAGCAGCAAGAAGAAATCAAACTTCGCGAAGATAGTAAGCGTGGAGTGTACGCTACACCTTTGAAGGAAGAGATTGTGCAATCCCCGAACCAGCTTCTGCGAGTCATCGCCAGGGGAGATCTTGCGAGACGAACTGGTAGTACGCAGTTTAACGCACGGTCTTCTCGTTCGCATGCTGTGGTTCAGATCGTGGTTGAATCTCGAGAACGCACTCAAGCTTCAGACGCCAGGCGGCCAGACAAGATCATACCTGGTGGAGTGCTGGTGTCCACTCTTTCGCTCATCGATCTTGCTGGCTCCGAGAAGGCGGCCGAGAACAAGGAGCGGCGAACGGAAGGTGCGCACATCAACAAATCACTTCTCACTCTGGGTACTGTAATCGCACGACTGTCGGGCGAGGATGAAAAGGATGAAAAGGAGGGCGGCGCGAAGCCCGCTGACCGAGAGAAGGCTCTCAAGCACTTACCGTACAGAGACAGCAAGCTCACGAGATTGCTGCAAGGTGCGCTGTCCGGCAACTCCCTCGTGTCCATTCTCTGCACCATTCAGCTTTCTTCGGCCGGCACAAGCGCTGCATTAGCGAGTTCACACACTGGCGAAACACTCAACACGCTCAAATTCGCCAGCAGAGCGAAGAACAACATCGTCAGTCACGCCAAGAAGAACGAATCCAATCCAAATGGTGGCGATGCAGGGAGCCGAGCGCTTCTTGACCGATATCGAATCGAAATCCAGGACCTTCGCGCGCAGTTGCAAGAGCAGAACAAGGCGAAGGAAGAAGCGGAGAAGAGGGAAGAATTGGAGAGAGACCGCCAAGTGGAGCAGCAGCTGGAGAGGGAGGAGCAGGCCAGGCATGAAGAGCAGATGCTGGAAATGCAGCTCGCCCGGACGGCACTCAAAGAGCGCATCGGCCACCTCAATCGCTTGATCCTGTCGTCGAGATCGATCGGCGTCAATTCCGGTCGCTTCTCCAGCTCGAGCCTGCCTTTTAATCCTCGACTGAGCAGCTTCAGCACGACACAGTCCGAATATGGGCGCCCTGTCAGCGCTCGCAGTCGTGACAGCAATATTCGGGACAGCAACGCGACTCTCGAACTACCGTCACCTGAAGAACGAGCCGGCCGCACTCTCTCTGGCGGATGCGTCACCATGGGGTCCATTCCTGCTGCACAGGTGTCGCACATGGTGACCGAAGACGAAGGTGCAGACGACGACGAGAACGATTCTGGAGGTGCGGATGGCAACGGTAACGCGAGCTTGGCGCAGCAGGTTCGAATGCTGCAGGCAGACCTAGCGGATAAGGACCGGTACATCCGCACGCTTGAGAAGCGTCTTCTCCAGGCTCGGCGCACCAGTCACAGCCGAGTCAGCGTGCAGTTCGCATCTCGTGTCGACATTCCTGAGGAGGGCAGCTTGGAAGCTCTCGTGCGCGATCGTGAGCGCGAGATCGAGGATCTGCGACAGAAGCTGGACGACCAGACTCGTATGGTGACGGCACTCCGAAGTGCGGCGCGAAAGCGTGAGTTGGCTGATCGCAGGAAGAGCCACCAGACTGCCACTAGCGAAGAGACTGCTCGACCTCCCACTTCGCACAGCGTTGCCGATAGCGTGCCTGAGCTGCCAGATGCTTTCGTGCGGAACTCTTCGCGCATCTCGAAACACTCCTCACGAGCAGCGTCGGCAAACGACCACTACCGGCTGTCTGGACATGGCAGCAGTCCTTCGAACGCTAGCCATTCTAGCAATGGTGTCGTCAACTTCTCCAAGGCTCCTCTTTCGCCCATGGCAATCCTCAGCCCCACTCATTCTTCCAACAACTCTCGAGAGAGCAACAGCTATGCCGACAAGGGCAAGGGCAAGGGCAAGGGCATGCGGGCGACGCGCCGCAAATCGGTGGATGAAATGACACAGCTACTCGACCAGATGATCCAGGACAAAGTCGAGAGTGGTCACGTCGTGCGAGGCGAGCGAGGTTCGTTGAGGATTCGAGAGCGACACGATACCGTTCTGCAGCAAATTGCTGATCATGGCGAGGAAGCAGCAGACAGTCGTGCGGGTGCGAGCACGAACGCGACGGCCGAGAATTTAAAGCTTTCCATCACCACAGCTTGGTGATTGCAATTGTTGATGAGATCCATCACATCAAGGCGTTGCTCGGACTTGACTCTGGTTGGGAGATCTGATTGCGTTGATCGATAGTGTGCTGCAAGTCAGGGAGGGACGCGCGAGCATGTGCCTTGTATGCGCGCGCGCTAAACATGGTTCATGGCTTCACGATGAACGGATGCAGTGGCACGGCGTTTGGTTTTTGGAAACGCTTGGGAAGATCTATTGCCGTCTTTCCCTCATGGACGCTGTGCCCTGGATCGTGACGAGCACGAGTATGAAACTGTTATTTTCTCTTTCCTGTTGGGATGGCGACGTACGAAGCGGAGCGGAGCGAGCGATACCCTTTCGCGGACGGACAAGATGACTAATTTTCTTATTCATTCTATTTTGCGTGGATTCTTCTTTGCATGTACAATAATGGCTTGAGATGGTCGATTTGAATATTGAGATATGGTGGATGAGCAATTGAGATGAGCAAGCGGCAACGGAACGGACCAGCTAGAAAGAATGTACGAAGACGACGTCTCCAACGAATCTTTCTTTCATTCCTCCCTGCCTTCAGTCTGTCTATCACCTATCAGAGAGAGGATGTAGTGCGGACTTTCGCACAGTATTCTGTGCTGGAACTTGAAACGTGCAGGTGGCATGCACGCTATTCTACTGTATCCCCAACTGTACTTGTGGAAGGCGGGGGATGTATGTGTGTGTATCCGCAGCTGAATTGGAGGCAAACGCGGCTCGCTACGCGAGCAGTCTACACCCATCCGTAAACCACTAACTAAACCTATTACCTATCCGGAAATGACCTATAGTCGGTGAAAACAGGTGTTTTACATAGTAAATAGCCCTCTCGCTCGATTCTATATTATTACAATAGTGCTAGAACGTTCTATTACTATATAAGGTAATAGGGTTGTTATATAGTACTAGCAATTCGAGTTCTTGCTAGCTTTATATAATACTACTACCGCTATTCACCTACTATTTATATTACTACTACGCATCGTATACATATAATTTTTATATTATATAAAAGCCCGGAGTAAGTAGATTAATACCTCGTATCGCATATATATATAAGTAGCTAGTATAGGTAGTGTTTAGTGCACCTTCGTAAAGCCCGGTATCTCGGGCTTAGCGGGCTTTAAAGGACTCGAATACAGACTTCTTACTTTCTATACCTATATAAGAGATAGCGGCTCTACCGCGATAATACTATATATTTAGAAGCATTAAATAAGGTAGTATCTATGTATATTCTACATCCTCGGGTATCTCCGGCAGCTCCGTATCCTCCGCGAGTAATAGATCGAGTACCTACCCTAAATCTATCTCCTAGTTATCTAACTTATACGGCTATAACTAAGAACTAAGGCCTATAGTTGTATTAAACAGGTTACTAACGTTACTGTCGGACTCTTCTTTAATAATGTCCTCGTACGTACGCTATTACTATTGCTACTTAGCAATTCTAGCTATATCCTTCGGTTGTATACGTAATAGAAACAGGCTCTTATAATGCTCCTCGTATAGTAGGTCTTCTTTATCCGATAATCTACGCTCGTTACCTTCTAGCCGTAGAAGAGGCTCGTTCTTATAGCGGAGGCTAACTAGCTGCTAGTTATAGCGATAACAACCGTAGAAACTAGCTTCTTCGAGTATATCTATTAGTATAGCTTTGTCGCTCGCTATAAGCTACGCCTATTAACTATCTTCTAGCATTACTCGCTATACTAATAGCAACGGTTTTACTAGTATAAATCGAGCCGCCTTCTTCTTACGTAGTAGCCTCGAAGGTATAGCGGCAGTAAAATAGGGGAAGGGGTTACTAATAGACTTAGTGTTATACTATAGATTTGCTAGTTTAAAGACCTTTAGCGGCGCTCGGTCTTTAAGGTCGTTAGGAAGATAGCGGCTAACTAACTTATATTAAACTAGCTATTGCTTACGCTTCTTAATCTAATATACCTTCTTAATCGGCCTCTGCTTGTAGCAACTAGCGAGCGGTCTAGTCTTATAAATACCTATTAGAAGTAATAGAAATGGCTCAGTTAGTAACTAAATAGTACGCTTAAGAAGGGGCCGCTTCCTGTCTTCTATACGTGCCCTTCTACTTATTATCGTACCGAGCTCCTTCCGTTATCGCTTATAATAGGACTTCTATTACTTCCGTATCTTGTAGGCCTTATTATCTACTAACTTCTAAGCCTTCTTAATAGCAGTAAGCTCTCGATAGGCGACTCGAGTATAAACCTTATACGTATAAGCGATGCCTATCTTCTATTGCTTGCTATTATTAGCCTTGCGTGCCTTCCTCGCCTCTATAGCAATCTCTATCTCCGAGAGGTTATACAACGCCTAAGCGCCCTAGTTAGCATAGAATAGTACTAAGCTCGTAACTCCTTCGAGAAGGCCTTATATTAGAGATAAAGGCGGTCTATGCCTCGTAAGTCGCTTATTAAGGGCATCAATCTGTCGCTTTGTAGTACGAATAGTAAGCGTAGGGTTAAATAGGTCTATATCGACTAGAGGCGGCAATTCTAGTAAATGCGAGAACTCGAAGAGCCGACCGGTTTCTACGCTATTATAGATGCTATTAAGATCCCTTACAAGAAGGTCTGCTTTCTCTACCGCCTTACGCTCTACGTACTAGACTATATACGTGCCGTCTCGTTACGGAGAAAGTCGAGGGCTCGCTATGCGTTAATAGGGGCAATACCGGTCTTCCTAAAGGCTAACCGAATATTACTATTCTTAAAGGTCTTCCGCCGGATACTATCGATAGCGTCTATAAACTAAGCGACGCTAAATTCGCCTATTCCGAGCCTTGTGTATTCAATAACGGCCTTCCGGTAGTAATGCTTATAGACCTAGAATAAGACTATATCTAGCGGCTATAGGAAATAAGAGGTATATAGTAATAGTATAAAGATTAGAATGCGGTATCTACGAGCGAAGTCGACAAACTCGAAGAAGTCGTAGCTTCTAAAGTTGTCTATTATAATGTTAGAGGCTATATGTAATTGGTATATAACTAGGCTAAGTAAAGCTAGGGTCTTAGTGCCTTAGGCAGGGCTTGGCGCTTAGTAATAGGCTAACTTGCCTGCCTTCCTCCCTCTCCTCTTAGTTCCTTATCGAATACTACCTATACCTACTACTACCCTATCTACCTGCTAATATAACCCTTCTTATATAGTATTCGATCCACCCTTTAAGGGTAGCAGCTAGATAGTCCTTATTTCAAGCTTTTAGCGGTATAGCTACGAAAACCATCGATTTAACTATATTACGCCCGAAGAACGGGACCTATACGTACTATTCTATCGAAACAACCGTACTAATTATTAAGCAAGGCCTTCTATACGGCCTATTACACTAAGTTAAGCATACTAGACCGATACCTACTAATTCCGCTACATCCGCATCTTAGGGGCCTATAATATATTATTAGTGTTACCCCTTATTATAATAGCCGGTTTATTACGAAGCAATAACAACCGTGCTGCCGCTAGCAGCGCTAGCAACGACAACGCTAGTAGCATAGTACCTGCTAAAGTGCCTACTAAAGTGCCTACTAAAGCACCTGCTAAAGTGCCTTCTACTAAAGAGCCTACTACTAGGCCTACCGAAGAACCTATAGTTCTAGGCGATAATCTAGAATTGCCTATTAACGATATTCTTAACAACATTGTTAATCGACGATATAGCTAACCGGCCTTTAGCCCCTAGCTAGTAGCGAGACTCTAAGAAGCTACCTAGAATAGGCTCGCTGCTCTACGCTAAGAACAATAGCTAAAGGAGAACCTCCTTAAAATCCGCCGCCTTTAGGAGGCCCTAACAACTAACACTAAGCCGATAGTAGGGCCTTCCTTACTATTAGTCCTAGTCTAGAAGAAGGATACTAAACTTAAGGACTGCACCGTGTTTAATAGCTCTAGTCGGAAGCAATATAATAACTATATTCGTAACTGTAAGCTCAACTAGCGCAATGCACCGAGAGCGCTACTAGATAACTATTCCTTAGTTGTCTATGCTATATAGTACATTAATAGCGACCTAAAGCGCACGTAGGATAACTATTTCGACTCCCTTAACGATTAGACCGCTATTTAGTAGAAAACCTATAAGACTATTATACTAGATACCCTTAGAAACCCTATACTAAGGCAACAATACGCCTAAGACTAATACCTACGTACTAAACAAAAGGCCGACTAAACCTCTCGATCCTTCGAGGCCTATCTAAAGACCCTAGAGGACGATTTGCTACCTAAAACCGACTCTATCTAGATATCTAAGATACGACCTAAACTAAGATAGGAACTAGTCCTTAAATTAGACCGCCGCCGTGTGTTTAAATAGGCCAACCTAACACGTATTTAATTTATAGTCGAAGTAGAAACTGTTAGGGCTAAAGAGGCTACACGTAATTGGCATGTAACTAGGCTAAGTAAAGCTAGGGTCTTAGTGCCTTAGGTAGGGCTTAGCGCTTAGCAATAGGCTAACTTGCCTGCCTTCCTCCCTCTCCTCCTAGCTCCTTATCGAATACTACCTATACCTACTACTACCCTATCTACCTACTAATATACCCTTCTTATATAGTATTCGATCTACCCTTTAAGGGCAGCAGCTAGATAGTTCTTATTTCAAGCTTTTAGCGGTATAGCTACGAACAAGACTAATCTAACTATATTGCGCCCGAAGAATAGGACCTATACGTACTATTCTATCGAAACAACCGTACCAATTATTAAGCAAGGCCTTCTATACGACCTATTACACTAAGTCAATTGTACTAGACTAATATCCACTAATTCCGCTATATCCGCATCTTAGGGGCTAACAATATATTATTAGTGTTACCCCCTATTATAATAGCCGGCTTATTACGAAACAACAACCGTACTGCCGCTAGCAGCGCTAGTAACGACAACGCTAGTAGCACAGTGCCTACTAAAGTGCCTGCTAAAGCGCCTACTAAAGTGCCTCCTGCTAAGGTGCCTACTAAAGAGCCTACTAGAGGGCCTGCTAAAGAACCTATAATCGAAGGAGATAACCTATCGTTGCCCGTTAACGATATTCTTAACAATATTGTTAATCGACGATATAGCTAGCTAGCCTTTAGTCCCTAACTAGTAGCGAGACTTCAAGAAGCTACTTAAAATAGGCTCACTGCCTTACGTTAAGAATAATAGCTAAAGGATAATCTTCTCGAGATTCGCCGCCTCTAGGAATCTCTAACAACTACTGCTAAGCTAATAGCAGGACCTTCTTTACTACCTATCTAAAAGAAGGATGCTAAACTTAAGGACTGCACCGTATTTAATAGCTCTAGTCGGAAGCAGTATAACGACTATATTCGTAACTGTAAACTCAACTAGCGCAACGCACTAAGAGCGCTACTAGACGACTATTCCTTAGTCGTATACGCTATATAGTACATCAATAGCGACCTAAAGCGTATATAGGATAACTATTTTAACTCCCTTAACGATTAGACCGCTGTTTAGTAGCAGACCTACAAAACTATTATACTAGATACCCTTAGAAACCCTATACTAAGGTAACAATATGCTTAGGACCTGTATCTTCGAGCTAAACAGAAGACTAATCAATCGGCTCGCTTATTTAAAGCCTATTTAAAAACCCTTAAAGACGACCTTCCGCCTAAGACTAATTCTATATAGATCTCGGAAATACGCCCTAAGCTTAGATAGGAACTTATCCTCGAATTGGACCGTCGCCGTATATTCGAACAAGCTAATCAGATACGCATTTAATTTATAGTCGAAGTGGAAATAGCCGAACGGGCTATTTAGCTCTAATAACGACTAGAATCGAGGATCCGACTAGCTAGTACTAACTGTAGCAACCGTAGCCGCGGAGGAAGCCAAGGTTCCTACTAGGACAATAATACTAACAGTAGGAACAGTAACAATAACCGTAGAAGAGGCCGTAGCCGGCGGCTATATAGAGGAGGCCGCGATAGGGGCCGTAGAAGGGGCTCGTATCCCTATAATACTAACCGCTCTACTAACAATAACAATAGCTACGGCAGTCTACTAACCGGATTGAAGTGCTTTAATTGTAATAGCACTAGCTATCTACTAGGCTAATGCGACAAACCTAAGGACTAGGCCCGAATTAACCGTGCTTCCGCTAAGTACAAGAAACACCTTTTAGCCGCTAATGCTACCCTAGTCGGCTCTTTTAATCAGTCGAAAAAAGAGTAAGCGCCGCACTAACTGTTAGCCTTATACGGCGTAAGACTATCGATATTGTACTAGCTATAATACGCTCCTACCTTATATAGGATACGAAGGGCACCTACTATTAAACTAAGGTTATGCTAGATCTAGGAAATTCAGTTAGTGCCCTTATTAGCTATCGCCTAGCTAAGTAGTTAGACCTTCGACAACTGCCGAGGACTAACCTGCTAACCCTTGCTTGGTTTAATAACGCTCGGTACTTGACCTATAGGGCCTACTATATTCCTATAGCTCTAAAGGACGACCTCGGAAATAAACGCCTACTAGACTTTACTGCCTACGTAGTAGATATAGACTACCTATATAGGGGAGCTACTATTATTATTAGCAACCCTGTTCTCAAGCACTATACTATAGTTATAGACTTAGGCAGTTAACAATAGCGATTTAGAATCGCTAGGAGAGAGGACATTAAACACATCGACATTAGCGAGTGTCCTAATAATATTAGGGTCCTGTTTATTAGCAACCTAACACCTGCCTTAGCTAATCCGATAGCTAATCTTCTCGGTAGAGATAACGATGAACCTATGCCCCCTAATAGTATAGATCCTAAACAACTTAAGCGCATACTAGAACCTATTCGAGAGACCTATATTAATATATTCAAACACTACTTAGCATCGATATTGCCTATGTTTAAAGAGACGGATTATAAGATTAATATTATAGAGGGTAAGGAGGTTCCTTTTAGCCCCCTCTATAACCTTAGTAAACGAGAGCTTGCTATATTACGTAAGTACCTAGAGGAAAACCTAGCTAATAGTCGAATTCGGTATAGTAACAGCCCTACTAGTGCACTAATCCTGTTTGTTCTAAAGAAGGATAGTAGCCTACGGTTATGCGTTAATTACCGTAGACTTAATACTGTTACTATTAAAGACCGCTATCTACTTCCGCTTATTAATAAGACCCTCGATCGCCTTTCTAGTGCCTACTACTATACTATATTAGACATTAAGGACGCCTATTACCGCATCCGTATTCGCAAGGGCGATAAATAGAAGACAGCCTTTCGCACTCGCTATAGCTATTTCGAGTATTTAGTTATACTATTTGGGCTAGCAAACGCCCCTACAACATTCTAGTCCTATATCAATCGGGCCCTTTTAGGCCTATTAGACTATCTCTATATAGTTTACCTAGATAACATCCTAGTTTACACACATTTACCTAACATTGCGGAGTACTAGGCTATAGTCCGCAAGGTACTCGATCGCCTACGAGCCTATAGCTTATATTGCAAGCCTTCTAAATGTACCTTTGCTACTAAAGAGGTGTCCTTCTTTAGCTTCCTCGTATCAACCGAGGGTATTAAGGCTAATCCTAATCGGATTAAGACCATTACTAAGTAGCTAACCCCTACTAGTATTAAGGAGCTTCAATTATTCCTCGGCTTCGCTAATTTCTATCGTCGCTTTATTAAGAGCTATTTACGATATGTAATACCCCTAACTAAGCTTACTAAAACTAAGGCTAACCTAACTAGAGAGTTCAAATAGACTAATAGAGCATAAGCCGCTTTTGACGGTTTAAAGAAGCGCTTTACTAAAGTCCCCTTATTATACCATTTCGTACTAAGCAAACAGATCTATATTAAGACTAACGCTTCCTAGTTCGCTGTATTAGCTATTATGTCACAACAGGCTAATAACAATTACTAGCACCTAATCGCCTTCTTTTTATAAAAGATAATCGATGTAGAACGTCGCTACGAGACCTACGAGTAAGAGCTCCTAGCTATTATCGAGGCCTTTAAGCACTAGAGGCACTACCTCGATAGGGCTTAATATATAATACAGGTCTATATAGACTATAACAACCTCCGTAGAATCACGAAGGTTACTAGGGTTATAGGTCGATAGGCTAGATAGGCCGTCTACCTCGCTAGGTTTGATTTTAATATATTATATCGGCTAGGCGTAAGCAACCCTGCTAATAGCCTATCGAGGCGACCTAATTACGACGGCGAAACCTAACACATTAATTCTTTGTTTCTAACCCTATAGCATAAGATTGCTATAGCCCGTATTGTTAATAAGCAAGCGTAGGATAAGCGGCTTACCGGACTCCGCGACGGCTTAAAGCATATTAATGCTCTTGCTGTATTAATAGTGCGTGTTAAGGCAAGGGCTAAGGATATAGATAGGAGAAGTTATAATAACTCCCTAGTCGATATCGCTATATATAGTAACAGCGATCAAAGCACTAATGCAGTTAATCCGGCTGCTAGTGCTATTAGATGTATATAATGCGTACCTCGTTTAATAGCGAGGGTGCTATTAAATAACCTTGCAAATAGGGATAGTTAATCGTTTATAGATAAGCTATTACGGGCTTAGTAGAGGGACGCCTTTGCTGCTAAACGTATAGACAAGCTTGTAAGTAGGCGAAAGACTCGATCTAGTAAGAGTAATTAGTCGATCGACGACAAAGGTTACTTAAGGTTTAAGGGCAGATACTATGTCCCCGCTAAACAATCGATTAGATAAGAACTTCTTAAGCGATACTATAATAGTAAGCTTGCCGGTTACTATAGTATAGAGAGGTCGTACGAGTTACTATCGCGTACATACTACTAGCTAAATAGTAAGCGGTATATAAAGGAGTATATATAGACCTATATAGTATACTAGCGAGTCAAAGCACCGAAGCACTTGCCGTTCGGCGAGTTATCTTCGCTCCCTGTTCTAAAGAAGCTATTTACTAAGCTAACAATAGACTTTATTATAGGCCTTCTACCTACTAGGCGCAGGGGCAGCAAGGACGTGTATAATGCTATCCTTGTTGTAGTAGATCGATTTACTAAAGGCGCTCGATATATCCCGGCGCGTAAGGATTGGACTACTATTAATATAGCAGAGGCGCTATAGACTAACATCTTCTGCACCTATTAGGGAACCCCTAAGGGGATCGTGTCCGATCGTAGATCGACACTAATATCTTACTATTAGAGCGAGATTTGCTTATAGCTAAGACTAAAGCATCGGCTATTAACAGCCTTCTATCTATAGACTAACGGTTAAATAGAGAGGCAGAATGCTACTCTGTAGCAGTACCTGCGTAGTTATATTAACGAGAACCCTAACGACTAGGTCAACCTCCTGCAACTAGCTAAATTCGTATATAATAACAGTATCTACTTATCGACTAAGGTGTTACTATACATAGCTATAATAGGCTAGAACGCTGCTATGCTATAAGACCTACTATCGCTCGAGGCCGAGCGTAAGGAAAGGGAAGCGCGTTAAGTACTAGAGACACTAGCGGCGATAGAACGTATCTAGAAGATGCGAGAAATCTACGCTAAGATAGCTAAGAAGCTAACAAAGGCTTAAGAGTATTAAAAGGCCTACTACGATAAGCGCTATATACCGATAACCTTCAAATAAGGCGATATAGTTATACTTAGTACGAAGAACCTCCGTATCCGCAAGCACCTATTACCTAATAGCAAAACAAGGCCTAAGCTCGTACTAAGATACATTAGCCTATTCCGCATTCGAGAAGTTAAGGGCTCTTCCGCATAGGCCTATTAGTTATAGCTTCCTCCTTATTACACTATCTATAATACCTTCTATATATCCCTCCTTAAGCTATATTACCTACGCGAGGGGGATAAAGCCCCTATAGAACACGAAGACATACTAGCGGATAGCGAAGAGCTATAGTCTATAGAACGTATCCTATAGCACCGGACTAGGAAAGGCAAGAAGGAGTACCTATTAAGATAGTAAGGCTATTTACCTAAATAGGACTCGTAGGAAGCTAAAGCCTCTTTTAAAGATATAACCGAGTTGTTAGATAAGTATTAGACTAGTATAAAGAATAAGAAGAAGGCTAAGGGCCTATAGTGTCGCCTAGGAATAATACTACCCCTAGGGTGCTATTAGCTAACTAATTAGAGGCAAGCAATTGTTAGCAACAAAGGACAACAAGACTATACTAGGCGCGCTACGACGCGTTAACTAATCGCCTGCTCTTTTAAGGAATCTACCTCTTTACTAGCGTACCCTATAAGGCCCTCCTCTTAGCGCCCCTCTTATTTCTATGTCCTATTAGGACTCTAAGGCCTAGGCGGTCGATAGAGGCGCGCGCGCGCGTAGGCGAATAGTGCTAGTAATAATAATAGTAACGACGGCGTTACGCTCGTGCTAAAGGGCAACACGGCCGGCGCGGCTATATTAGTAACGGTATTGCCGAGTTATTACTAGTCGAAGAAGGAAATCGAAAGCAAGGTAAAGTTAGCGCTAAGACGACTAGCGCCGCTATTGTCGACATTACTTGCTATTATTACCGCGCCTATAGATACAACCTTACCTATACTACGAGCCTAAGGCACCTTAATTAAAACTTTAATCAAAACTTTAAGGCTAAGTTAAAACTTTAAGCTACCTAAAAGATTAAGCGACTAATAGACTAACTAAGGGCAAAACTATAGAGCTAAGCTAGCCGGGGTCGATCTTGCGGACAATAGGTTACTCCTCGATCTATCTAACCCTTTAAGCGAGGCGAACCTCTACTACTACACTTATAATAGCCTTTACCTATAGAAACTAGACGAGCTGTGTTTTTTCTAAAAAGATAAGATAAGATTGACAATTAAAGGCTGCTAAACCTAACTAATTAGAGCTAGCGAAACCACGAATAATAATAGCCCTTGCAATAACAAGAACAAACCCTCGGAAGCGGACAACCCTCGGAAGCGGACATAGCTAGGTCTTTTAGAGTAGACGCAAAGAACTCGGTACGATATTACGTAGAACAGGGGCAGTACTACAATACCCCGTATACCTACCTATTATAGTAGGGAAGGTGCGCTCGTATTATAATTAGTCGATAGTCCTCAATTCTTATAGTTATATATCACTTTATTATATATAGATAGATAGATAGATAGATATTTCATTTGCCTGTTATAGTGCCTTTCGGCCTATATAGGTCTGTTTCTATGTATTGTTTTAGGTAGGAAACCAACTTAGTTAGTAAAAACCTCCCTCCTATCCTATTTATAAGTGTTAATCTTCCTCGTTTCCTTGTTTTCCTTCCTCTAGGGTGTACTAGTATTATAGTTGTTACCCTCTAACTACCTTGCCTGCTGCCCTGCCCTTCTTTCCCCCTCTTCTTCCCTCCTTCTTATCTACTCTTTAGTTTCCCTTACTAGTGCGAATTGTTATACAAATCCCTATTTAATAATCTACTTTACTATCCTCTTTAGGTCTTCTTTGCTCTAGATTAGCTTGTCGTATTCCCTTTCTATTGCTTTGAGTCTCTAATTACTTCTGCCTTCTAACTATTAAGGGCAGACTAGCAGTATATACTTAGGGTTCTAAGATTGGTAGCTATATTGGCACGCCCTGCTTTTAATTCCTAGGACGTTTCTTCTAAACAGGTAAGATCTAAGTCTAATATGCTTAGATCTAATTTAGATAGCTAGGCTTGCCTCGGCCCTGTTTAGGTCCTTATAGAGCTAGTAGTTGTATTAACTAAATTTGATCAGTGCCTTTAGGGTTCCTAGTCTAACTTATGTTTTGTTCTATTCCTGCTCCTATAGGTATCTAGCAATTGATTCTACTAGGCTTTGCTTCTCTCCCTTTAGCTTGTTTTCCTTTAGCCTTATGTTTAGACCCTAAAGCTCTTTCTCTAGCATTTCTCTTATTAAGACTCTATATTGCTCTAGGTCTTTAACTTTCTAGGGAGTTATTTATAGTCTGTCTCGCCTCCTAGTCCTAATGCACTAGGCTTTTATCTTGTCTAGTGCCTTTTAGATAGTCTGTTAGGCTAGGTATTCTATTGTCTTTGCTGTATATTAGTGTCTTAGTCCCTTAAAGTATTGTTTGACTAGTGGGATCCCTGATTCTATTTCTACTACCCTTGTTAGTATAGTTTTGTATGCTCCTAGGATTTTCTTTAGGCTTTAGGTTTAGGACCTACTAACTAGTTGCTTAATCCTCTTTAGTGTTTTCTCCTAGGCTGTCTATATCTATGCTCTATATAGTATTGCTAGCTTAACAATTGCTTTGTATATAACTTTAGCTTTCTCGAATATAGCCCCCTATATAGAGGCTATAAGCCTATTAATGGATTGTATATTAGTATCTGCCCTCTGCTTTGCCTTCTTTACTTATAGTCCCTAATTCAGTTTTGGATCTAGCTAGATCCCTAGTACCCTAAGCTCTGCTAATAGTTGGGTTTTAAAGCCTTAGATAGTAATTGATTGCTTTATATTGTAAGTTGATTTAGCCTTACTAAAGTAGATGAGCTAGTACTTTTCTAGGGCGAATTTTGCTCTATATCTCCTTACCTATTTTTTATACTCCTAGTGCTTCTCTTCTAGGATCTTATAGTTGGTTTCTATTGTCTTAGACTAGGCTAGGATGTTTGTGTTATCTACAAACCCTAATACTAATGTGTTTTTTAATTCTAGGAGTAGGAGTAGGTCTGCTATAAAGATAAGGAAGAGGATTAGGGAGAGTGTTAATCCTTAGGGGATTCCCTTTTCAGTTAGTATTAGGTCTGATTTGAATTTGCCTAGAATAAGCTATATTGATCTTTCCTATAGGAAGGACTGGATAAATTAGACTATCTAGTTTAGTATAGCTTTCTATTTAAGTATGTATAGGAGCCTATTATAGGAGACATTATTAAAGGCTCCTAAGATGTTAAGGGAGAGGAGGGTTGCTACCTAGTTTTAACTATAGTGCTAGATATACTTGATCTGCTCTATAATTAGTTCTATAGCTGTTAGTATTAACCTCTTCTTTCTTCCTCCTATCTAGCTTTTAGGAAGGATGTTCCTTTCCTCGGTAAAGGTTGTTAGCCTTTTAGCGACAATTTTTTCTAGTACCTTGCCTATTATGTTAAGTAGGGCTATTAGTCTATAGGCCTTGAGCTGTATATAGTCTTCCTTCTAGGGCTTCCTTAGCACTACTGTTAGGGACTTCCTAAATGGTCTTAGGTAGTGTCCTAGTGCTAGGCTTTATAAGAAGATATTAGCTAGTACTAGGGCTAGCTCCTTCCTGTATACTTTTAGGAGTTTGTTATAGATCTTGTCTTCTCCTAGTGCCTTGTTACCTGGAATTTTCCTTAGGATCCTTTTAATAGTTTCGGGTTTGACCTAGGTGTCTCTTAGTATGCCTAGTAGTAGAGTCTCTTGTTCTTTCTCCTTTATATCTAATAGGTCTGCTTGTACTTTTCTATAGAAGAAGTATTAGCCTAGGGCTCTTGCTTTCCCTTCTATTATAGTCTGCATTTGTCCTTATTAGTCTATAATGTCCGGGAATTGTAGTAGTATGTCCTTATCCTATTTAGGTCTCCTTGCCTATTTGGCTATCCTCTATATCTCCTCTAGTTTCTTTATAATTATTCCTATTATAGATCTCTATTCTTATATCTTGTCTTTCTTAATCTAGATCTTCTTTTCCTAGTAGGCTTTGTTATAGTTGTCCTATGCTTCCTAGGTATAGGTTTATATCTACTGCCTCCTAGCCTTCCTTACTACTTTAACCTTCCTTATACACTCGCTAGTCTAGTATAGTTGCTAGTATAGTGAATGTTTCTTTGCTAGGGTATACTTTCTAGCTACCTGTTTTAGGATTCCTATTAGTTCTTCTACTGCCTTATTAATGTCTTCTAGCCTTAGTAGGTGCTTTGTTAAGAGTTCCTCTAGTTTTAGGTCCCTTTTTAGTTCCTCCCTAATCCTGCCCTATTAGGCACCTTTCTAGTTAAGCTTCTCCTCTAGTTCCCTTTCCTAATTAGCTTAGATATTTAGCTTAATCTGTACCGGGAAGTAGTCTAATAATTCTTCTAGTTCCTAGTTGACCCTGCATCTTGTAATCCTGTTCCTAATCTAATGTAATGCAAAGTATAGGTCTAGTATGCTACTGCTTCCTCTTGCCTCCTAAGTAATTAGTCCCTTTAGGGTAACAATTTCTATTCCTTCCCTCTCTAATATATTAATTAGTCTTCCTACTAGGAAGTAGTAAGCTAGGGTAAAGTCTAAGCCCTAGAGGGGGTAGCAGAGGTTGAAATCCCTAAGTAGGATTTAGTAGGTGTTCCCCTAGATAACTCTAGGTAGTCTTTCTAGGGTTTTCAGTTAGGTACTGCTTCTTAAGTCTAGTAGTAGGTTGTATATGCAGTAGACTTAGAGTGTACCTTAGGATGTCTCTACTTAAACTAATGTTAGGTCCCTATCCTCCTATAGTATAGCCTACTAGGTTTCTGTATCTATCTCCTTGCTAATATAGATATATATCCTTAGGGCTCCCTAGTTGTAGATAATTAGGTAGTATCTTAGGTCTTTAACTGTTGCTAGTCTCTTTATATATAGGTTGAGCTAGGGCTCTTAGATTGCAATAATATAATGTTCTTTTAGGTTTAGTGCTTAAAGGAAGCTCCTCTATACCTTGTCTTTGCTCTTATTAACATTGTACTATATAATGTTTAGTAATGTTGCAATGTTTATTAGGTTTTATCTATATTATTTCCCTATAAGTTTTCCTTTAGTCTTCCCTTACTTTAGACTAGCATTTAACTGAGCTTTGTCTGCCCTGCTTCCTTCCCTACAATGTTAAGGTATCTTAGTCTCCCTAGATACTAGTAACTCTCTTGTACTAGTAAGGCCCTAAATATAAACCTATTATCTTGTCTAGACCTCTTTTATAGCACTTAGCTAGGTTGCTTCTACACCTAGCTGCCCTAGCTTATTATATATCTTTTTAGTGTATTGATTCTAGCTTCCTTTGCCTTCCTAGCTGCCTGTATTCTTACTAGACATTCCTTCGCCTAAGAGGGGTGTCTTTTAGTATAGCATATATATCTTGCTTCTCCCTTATATGCTTTACATTCTTTAACCTAGTAATCCCCTATATAATAGGAGCAGGTATTAGTTGTCTTTGTATACTTAGCTGCTAAGTGTCTATAGTGTTGACATTTAAAGCACTACATTATCCTATAGTTGCTTCTATATATCTCTGTTTCTAGTCTTTTAAAGTCCTAGAACAACCCCTAGTCTAGTACTATATTGGCTTGCTCTGCACTCTCTACCTAGATAATTAGGGAAGACTACTTCTTAGTCTCTTCGATTTTCCTTTTAATCTATACCACTTTTGTAATCTTTAGGCCTAGGTATATAGCTTGGTTTTGTCTCTATAGGCTCTTAATGTCCTATTCTTCCTTAAAGCTTCTTATTATACTATAGGCTATAATTATAAATTGCTGTTAGGAGACCTTTACTGTTTTCCCTATCTTAGTTGTCTATTCTTTTTATGTTTCTAGCTTCTTTTTGTCCTGCTCTTGTGCTATAAACAGCTTAATTACCCCTTTACCTTCGTTCCTAGCCCTAATTACCTCTTTAACTGTAATTCTTTCTACAATCTCTTTCCCTATAAGTCCTTAGATTTCCTTTTGCTCCTATAGGTCCGTAATGTAGACTCTAACTACTATCCTCGGGGGTTTTAGCGCCTCCTAACTAGCTACTGCTGCCTAGGTGCGGTAGTTTAGGCTTGTCTCCTATTGTTTCTTCGTAATCTTTGCTGCGACTATATTAGCTACCTTTGTAATTACGTAGCTTACCTAGCTATAGATTGCTTTCAGTCCTCTAAGGAGTTCTAAGATTATTATCCTGTATGCCCTCTTAGGGGTTCTTCTATCTTCCGCCTTTAGTACCTCCTCTGCCCTAGTATATAGTGCTTTCTATTCGTCCTCCCTTCCTTCTTAACTGTCTTCCCTTCGTCTCTAATTGTTCGCTGCCATTTTTTACGCACGGTATAGACAAGATATATAAGTCTTTATTATATATAAGGATAGCGTAGTTAGAGTTAGATATTGTGTTAGAAGGTAAGGTTTGATATAGTTACATAATCGGTAGTTGTGCGTTCAATTTAGCGCGGACTAAGCAGCCTACTAGACCTACTAGGTTAGCAGCAATAGAGGTTAAGACTAGAATAAAGACCGGCTACGAGGGCGCGGCCTTTAGAAGGGAAGCGTGTATTAGGACTAAAGAGGTTATACGTAATTGGTATATAACCGGGCTCGAGTAAAGCTAGGGTCTTAATGCCTTAGGTAGGGCTTAGCGCCTAGCAATAGGCTAACTTGCCTGCCTTCCTCCCTCTCCTCCTAGCTCCTTATCGAATACTACTCGTACCTACTACTACCCTATCTACCTGCTAATATACCCTTCTTATAAGGAGCTAGGAGGAGAGGGAGGAAGGTAGGTAAGTTAGCCTATTACTAAGCGCCAAGCCCTGCCTAAGGTACTAAGACCCTAGCTTTACTTAGCCTAGTTACATGCTAATTACGTGTAGCCTCTTTAGCCCTAATATACGCTTCCCTTCTAAAGCCCGCGCCCTCGTAGCCTGTCTATATTCTACGACCTCTATTGCCGCTAACTTAGCAAGTCTAATAAGCTGCTTAGCCCGCGCTAAATTGAACACTTAACTACCTAATTATATAACTATATCAAACCTTACCTCTAAACAACACAATGTACAACTCTAACTGCGCTATCTCTATATATAATAAACTATAAAGTAATATATATCTATAAGAATTAAAGGCCTTCGACTAATTATAATACGAGCGCGTCTTCCCTACTATAATAGGTAGACGTACGAGGTATTGTAGCACTGCCTCCGTTCTAAGTAATGTCGTATTAAGTTCTTTACGTCTACTCTTAAAAGACCTAGTAATATCCGCTTCCGAGGGTTGTCCGCTTCCGAGGGTTTGTTCTTGTTATTACGAGGGCTATTATTTACTTTTTAGAAAAAACACAGCTCGTCTAGTTTCTATAGGTAAAGGCTATTATAAGTGCAGTAGTTAAGGTTCGCCTCGCTTAAATAGTTAGAAAGATCGAGGAGTAACCTATTATCTACAAGATCGACCCTAGCTAGCTTAGCTCTATAGTTTTGCCCTTAGTTAGTCTATTAGTCGCTTAATCTTTTAGGCGGCTTAAGGTTTTAACTTAGCCTTAAAGTTTTAATTAAAGTTTTAATTAAGGTACCTTAGGCTCGTAGTATAGGTAAGGTTGTATCTATAGACGTAGTAATAATAGCAAGTAATGTCGACAATAGCGGCGCTAGTCGTCTTAGCGCTAACTTTACCTTGCTTTCGATTTCCTTCTTCGACTAATAATACACTCTGCAATACCGTTACTAATATAGCCGCGCCGGCCGTGTCGCCCTTTAGTACGAGCGTAACGCTGTCGTTACTGTTATTATTACTAGCACTATTCGCCTACGCGCGTACGCGCGCCTCTATCGACCGCCTAGGCCTTAGGGTCCTAATAGGACGTAGAAACAAGAGAGGCGCTAAGAGGAGGGCCTTATAGGGTACGCTAGTAAAGAGGTAGATTCCTTAAAAGAGCAGGCGATTAGTTGATAGTTATAGTGCGCTCGTTGGTACTCGTTGCGCGTTCGTTATCGTAGTATAGTCTTATTGTCCTTTACTAACAATTGCTTGCCTCTAATTAGTTAGCTTAATAGCACCCCGGGGGTAGCATTGTCCCTAGGCCCTAGTAGTAACATTATAGCCTCTTAGCCTTCTTCTTATCCTTCACACTGGTCTAATACTCGTCTAACAACTCAGTTATATCCTTAAAAGAGTCTTTAGCCTCCTACGAGTCCTATTTAGGTAAATAGCCTTACTATCTTAGAAGGTACTCTTTCTTGCCTTGTCTAGTCCGATGCTTTAGTATACGCTCTATAGACTACAGTTCTTCACTATTAGCTAAGACTTCTTC
This sequence comes from Pseudocercospora fijiensis CIRAD86, assembly GCF_000340215.1. Classification (NCBI taxonomy): domain Eukaryota; kingdom Fungi; phylum Ascomycota; class Dothideomycetes; order Mycosphaerellales; family Mycosphaerellaceae; genus Pseudocercospora; species Pseudocercospora fijiensis. The sequence goes on from NW_006921538.1 coordinate 3,282,249, forward strand.
TAACTTAGTAGGCGCTTTATCGCCTTCGCGCTAGTAGTATAGTTTAAGGAGGGATACGTAGAAGGTGTTATAGATAGTGTAATAAGGTAGGAGCTATAACTAATAGGCCTATACGGAGGAGCCCTTAACTTCTCGAATACGGAATAGGCTAATGTATCTTAGTGCGAGCTTGGGCCTTATTTTACTATTAGGTAATAGGTGTTTGCGGATGCGGAGGTTCTTAGTACTTAGTATAACTATATCGCCTTATTTAAAGGTTATTAGCGTATAGTGCTTGTCGTAGTAGGTCTTTTAGTACTCTTAAGCCTTTGTCAACCTCTCGGCTATCTTAGTATAGATTTCTCGCATCTTCTAAACCCTCTTAATAGCCGCTAGTGTTTCGGGTACTTAACGCGCTTCCCTTTCCTTACGCTCGGCCTCGAGCGATAGTAGGTCTTGTAGCATAGCAGCATTCTAGCCCATTATAGCTATATATAGTAACACCTTAGTCGATAAGTAGATACTGTTATTGTATACGAATTCAGCTAGTTATAGGAGGTTAACCTAGTCGTTAGGGTTCTCGTTAATGTAACTGCGTAGGTACTGCTATAGGGTAGTATTCTACCTCTCTATTTAACCGTTAGTCTATAGATAGAAGGCTGTTAATAGCCGATGCTTTAGTCTTAGCTACAAGCAAATCTCGCTCTAATAGTAAGATATTAGTATCGATCTACGATCGGACACGATCCCCTTAGGGGTTCCCTAATAGGTATAGAAGATATTAGTCTACAGCGCCTCTGCTATATTAATAGCAGTCTAATCCTTACGCGCCGGGATGTATCGAGCGCCTTTAGTAAATCGATCTACTATAATAAGGATAGCATTATATACGTCCTTACTGCCCCTACGCCTAGCAGGTAGAAGGCCTATAATAAAGTCTATTATTAGCTTAGTAAATGGCTTCTTTAGAACAGGGAGCGAAGACAACTCGCCGAACGGCAAGTGCTTCGGTGCTTTAACTCGCTAGTATACTACACAGGTCTGTATATACTCCTTTATATGCCGCTTACTATTTAGCTAGTAGTATATACGCGATAGTAACTCGTACGACCTCTCTATACTATAGTAACTAGCGAGCTTACTATTATAGTGCCTCTTTAAAAGCTCTTATCTAATCGATTGTTTAGCAGGGACATAGTATCTGCCCTTAAACTTTAAATAACCTTTATCGTCGATCGACTAATTACTCTTACTAGATCGAGTCGTTCGCCTACTTACAAGCCTATTAATGCGCTCGATAGTAAAGGCGTCCCTCTACTAAGCACGTAACAGCTTATCTATAAACGATTAACTATCCCTATTTGCAAGGTTATTTAATAGCACCCTCGCTATCGAACGAGGTACGTATTATATGCATCTAATAGCACTAGTAGCCGGAACTACTACAACCTCTTCTATAGTGCTATCGCTATATAGGCTATTACTATAGATAGCAATGTCTTCAATCGAGTTATTATAGCTCGAGCGATCTACGTCCTTTCTTTTAACGTATACTAGAAGAACGACAACTCCGCTATAGTATTTGTTGCCGCCGCGGGGTCCGGAAGTCCGCTTATCCTGCGCTTGCTTATTAACAATACGGGCTATAGCAATCTTATACTATAGGGTTGGAAACAAAGAATTAATGTATTAGGTCTCGCTGTCGTAATTAGGTCGCCTCGATAGGCTATTAGTAGGGTTACTTACGCCTAGCCGGTATAATATATTAAAATCAAACCCGGCGAGGTAGACGGCCTATCTAGCCTATCGACCTATAACCCTAGTAACCTTAGTAATACTACAGAGGTTGTTATAGTCTATATAGACCTAAATTGTATACTAAGTACTATCGAGATAGTAGCGCCAATACTTGAAGGCTTCTACGATTGCTAAGAGCTCTTACTCGTAGGTCTTATATCGACGTTCTATATCGATTATCTTTCGTAAAAAGAAGGCAATCGGGTACTAGTAATAGTCATCATCTGATTGCTATAATATAATACCCGATATAGCGAACTGTAAAGCGTTAGTCTCAATTCGGATCTGCTTGCTTAGTACGAAATAGTGCAATAAGGGGACATTAGTAAAGCGTTACTTTAGGCCGTTAAAAGCGGCTTGTGCTCTATTAGTCCATTTGAACTCTCTAGTTAGGTTGGCCTTGGTTTTAGTAAGCTTAGTTAGGGGCATTATATACCGTAAATAGCCCTTAATAAAGCGGCGGTAGAAATTAGCGAAGCCGAGGAACGATTAAAGTTCCTTAATAGACGTAGGAATAGGCCATTTAGTAATGGTTTTAATCCGATTAGGATTAGCCTTAATACCCTTAGTTAATACGAGGAAGCTAAGGAATAATACCTCTTTAGTAGCAAAGGTGCATTTAGAAGGCTTGCAATACAAGCTATAGGCTCGTAGGCGATCGAGTACCTTGCGGACTGTAGCCTAGTACTCCGCAATATTAGGGGAGTATATATAAACTAGGATTTTATCTAGGTAGACTATATAGAGGTGATCTAATAGGCCCGAAAGGGCCCGATTGATATAGGACTAGAATATTGCAGGGGCGTTAGCTAAGCCGAATAGTATAACTAAGTACTCGAAATAGCTATAACGAGTGCAAAAGGCTGTTTTCTATTTATCGCCCTTACGGATACGGATGCGATAGTATACATCCTTAATATCTAATATAGTATAGTAGTAAGCGCTAGAAAGGCGATCGAGGGTCTCGTTAATAAGCGGAAGTAGATAGCGGTCTTTAATAGTAACAGCATTAAGCCTACGATAGTCGATATATAGGCGTAGGCTACTATCCTTCTTTAGTACGAACAGGATAGGTGTACTAGCAGGGCTGTTACTATACCGAATTCGACTATTAGCTAGGTTTTCCTCTAGGTACTTACGTAGTATAGCAAGCTCTCGCTTACTAAGGTTGTAGAGGGGGCTAAAAGGAACCTCTTTGCCCTCTATAATGTTAATCTTATAATCCGTCTCCTTAAATATAGGCAATGTTAATGCTAGGTAGTGTTTAAATACATTAATATAGGTTTCTCGAATAGGCACTAGTATACGAGAGAGCTAATTAGGGTCTATGCTATTAGGGGGTATAGGTTTATCGTTATCTCTACCGAGAAGATTAGCTATCGGATTAGCTAAGGCAGGTATTAGGTTGCTAATAAACAGGACCCTAATATCGTTAGGGCACTCGCTAATATCAATATATTTAATATCCTCTTTCCTAGCGATTCTAAATCGCTACTTCTAGAGGCCTAGGTCTATAGCTATAGCGTAGTACTTAAGAACAGGGTTACTAATAACAATATCGGATAGGAGGCTGTCTATGTCTACTACGTAGGCAGTAAAGTCTAGCAGGCGCTCATTTCCGAGGTCGTCCTTTAGAGCTATAGGAATATAGTAGGCCCTATAGGTTAAGTGCCGAGCGTTATTAAACTAAGCAAGGGTTGGTAGGTTAGTCCTCGGCAGTTGTCGAAGGTCTAATTGCTTAGCTAGGCGATAGCTAATAAGGGCACTAACTGAATTTCCTAGATCTAGCATAACCTTAGTTTAATTAGTAGGTGCCCTTCGTATCCTATATAAGGTAGGAGCGTATTATAGCTAGCACAATATCGATAGTCTTACGCCGTATAAGGCTAACAGTTAGTGCGGCGCTTACTCTTTTTTCGACTAATTAAAAGAGCCGACTAGGGTAGCATTAGCGGCTAAAAGGTGTTTCTTATACTTAGCGGAAGCACGGTCAATTCGGGCCTAGTCCTTAGGTTTGTCGCATTAGCCTAGTAGATAGCTAGTGCTATTACAATTAAAGCACTTCAATCCGGTTAGTAGACTGCCGTAGCTATTGTTATTGTTAGCAGAGCGGTTAGCATTATAGGGATACGAGCCCCTTCTACGGCCCCTATCGCGGCCTCCTCTATATAGCCGCCGGCTACGGCCTCTTCTACGGTTATTGTTACTGTTCCTACTGTTAGTATTGTTGTCCTAGTAGGAACCTTAGTTTCCTCCGCGGCTACGGTTGCTACAGTTAGTACTAGCTAGTCGGATCCTCGATTCTAGTCGTTATTAGAGCTAAATAGCCCGTTCGGCTATTTCCACTTCGACTATAAATTAAATGCGTATCTAATTAGCTTATTCGAATATACGGCGACGGTCCAATTCGAGGATAAGTTCCTATCTAAGCTTAGGGCGTATTTCCGAGATCTATATAGAATTAGTCTTAGGCGGAAGGTCGTCTTTAAGGGTTTTCAAATAGGCTTTAAATAAGCGAGCCGATTGATTAGTCTTCTATTTAGCTCGAAGATACAGGTCCTAAGCATATTGTTACCTTAGTATAGGGTTTCTAAGGGTATCTAGTATAATAGTTTTGTAGGTCTGCTACTAAATAGCGGTCTAATCGTTAAGGGAGTTAAAATAGTTATCCTATATACGCTTTAGGTCGCTATTGATATACTGTATAGCGTATACGACTAAGGAATAGTCGTCTAGTAGCGCTCTTAGTGCGTTGCGCTAGTTGAGTTTATAGTTACGAATATAGTCGTTATACTGCTTCCGACTAGAGCTATTAAATACGGTGCAGTCCTTAAGTTTAGCATCCTTCTTTTAGATAGGTAGTAAAGAAGGTCCTGCTGTTAGCTTAGCAGTAGTTGTTAGAGATTCCTAGAGGCGGCGAATCTCGAGAAGATTATCCTTTAGCTGTTATTCTTAACGCAAGGCAGTAAGCCTGTTTTAAGTAGCTTCTTGAAGTCTCGCTACTAGTTAGGGACTAAAGGCTAGCTAGCTATATCGTCGATTAACAATATTGTTAAGAATATCGTTAACGGGCAACGATAGGTTATCCCCTTCGATTATAGGTTCTTTAGCAGGCCCTCTAGTAGGCTCTTTAGTAGGCACCTTAGCAGGAGGCACTTTAGTAGGCGCTTTAGCAGGCACTTTAGTAGGCACTGTGCTACTAGCGTTGTCGTTACTAGCGCTGCTAGCGGCAGTACGGTTGTTGTTTCGTAATAAGCCGGCTATTATAATAGGGGGTAACACTAATAATATATTGTTAGCCCCTAAGATGCGGATATAGCGGAATTAGTAGATATTAGTCTAGTACAATTGACTTAGTGTAATAGGTCGTATAGAAGGCCTTGCTTAATAATTGGTACGGTTGTTTCGATAGAATAGTACGTATAGGTCCTATTCTTCGGGCGCAATATAGTTAGATTAGTCTTGTTCGTAGCTATACCGCTAAAAGCTTGAAATAAGAACTATCTAGCTGCTGCCCTTAAAGGGTAGATCGAATACTATATAAGAAGGGTATATTAGCAGGTAGATAGGGTAGTAGTAGGTATAGGTAGTATTCGATAAGGAGCTAGGAGGAGAGGGAGGAAGGCAGGCAAGTTAGCCTATTGCTAAGCGCTAAGCCCTGCCTAAGGCACTAAGACCCTAGCTTTACTTAGCCTAGTTACATGCCAATTACGTATAGCCTCTTTAGCCCTAACAGTTTCTACTTCGACTATAAATTAAATGCGTGTTAGGTTAGCCTATTTAAACACACGGCGGCGGTCTAATTTAAGGACTAGTTCCTATCTTAGTTTAGGTCGTATCTTAGATATCTAGATAGAGTCGGTTTTAGGTAGCAAATCGTCCTCTAGGGTCTTTAGATAGGCCTCGAAGGATCGAGAGGTTTAGTCGGCCTTTTGTTTAGTACGTAGGTATTAGTCTTAGGCGTATTGTTGCCTTAGTATAGGGTTTCTAAGGGTATCTAGTATAATAGTCTTATAGGTTTTCTACTAAATAGCGGTCTAATCGTTAAGGGAGTCGAAATAGTTATCCTACGTGCGCTTTAGGTCGCTATTAATGTACTATATAGCATAGACAACTAAGGAATAGTTATCTAGTAGCGCTCTCGGTGCATTGCGCTAGTTGAGCTTACAGTTACGAATATAGTTATTATATTGCTTCCGACTAGAGCTATTAAACACGGTGCAGTCCTTAAGTTTAGTATCCTTCTTCTAGACTAGGACTAATAGTAAGGAAGGCCCTACTATCGGCTTAGTGTTAGTTGTTAGGGCCTCCTAAAGGCGGCGGATTTTAAGGAGGTTCTCCTTTAGCTATTGTTCTTAGCGTAGAGCAGCGAGCCTATTCTAGGTAGCTTCTTAGAGTCTCGCTACTAGCTAGGGGCTAAAGGCCGGTTAGCTATATCGTCGATTAACAATATTGTTAAGAATATCGTTAATAGGCAATTCTAGATTATCGCCTAGAACTATAGGTTCTTCGGTAGGCCTAGTAGTAGGCTCTTTAGTAGGAGGCACTTTAGCAGGTGCTTTAGTAGGCACTTTAGTAGGCACTTTAGCAGGTACTATGCTACTAGCGTTGTCGTTGCTAGCGCTGCTAGCGGCAGCACGGTTGTTATTGCTTCGTAATAAACCGGCTATTATAATAAGGGGTAACACTAATAATATATTATAGGCCCCTAAGATGCGGATGTAGCGGAATTAGTAGGTATCGGTCTAGTATGCTTAACTTAGTGTAATAGGCCGTATAGAAGGCCTTGCTTAATAATTAGTACGGTTGTTTCGATAGAATAGTACGTATAGGTCCCGTTCTTCGGGCGTAATATAGTTAAATCGATAGTTTTCGTAGCTATACCGCTAAAAGCTTGAAATAAGGACTATCTAGCTACTATCCTTAAAGGGTAGATCGAATACTATATAAGAAGGGTTATATTAGCAGGTAGATAGGGTAGTAGTAGGTATAGGTAGTATTCGATAAGGAACTAGGAGGAGAGGGAGGAAGGCAGGCAAGTTAGCCTATTACTAAGCGCCAAGCCCTGCCTAAGGCACTAAGACCCTAGCTTTACTTGGCCTAGTTATATACCAATCACATATAGCCTCTAACATTATAATAGACAACTTTAGAAGCTACGACTTCTTCGAGTTTGTCGACTTCGCTCGTAGATACCGCATTCTAATCTTTATACTATTACTATACACCTCTTATTTCCTATAGCCGCTAGATATAGTCTTATTCTAGGTCTATAAGCATTACTACCGGAAGGCCGTTATTGAATACACAAGGCTCGGAATAGGCGAATTTAGCGTCGCTTAGTTTATAGACGCTATCGATAGTATCCGGCGGAAGACCTTTAAGAATAGCAATATTCGGTTAGCCTTTAGGAAGACCGGTATTGCCCCTATTAACGCATAGCGAGCCCTCGACTTTCTCCGTAACGAGTACGGCACGTATATAGTCTAGTACGTAGAGCGTAAGGCGGTAGAGAAAGCAGACCTTCTTGTAAGGGATCTTAATAGCATCTATAATAGCGTAGAAACCGGTCGGCTCTTCGAGTTCTCGCATTTACTAGAATTGCCGCCTCTAGTCGATATAGACCTATTTAACCCTACGCTTACTATTCGTACTGCAAAGCGATAGATTGATGCCCTTAATAAGCGACTTACGAGGCATAGACCGCCTTTATCTCTAATATAAGGCCTTCTCGAAGGAGTTACGAGCTTAGTACTATTCTATGCTAACTAGGGCGCTTAGGCGTTGTATAACCTCTCGGAGATAGAGATTGCTATAGAGGCGAGGAAGGCACGCAAGGCTAATAATAGCAAGCAATAGAAGATAGGCATCGCTTATACGTATAAGGTTTATACTCGAGTCGCCTATCGAGAGCTTACTACTATTAAGAAGGCTTAGAAGTTAGTAGATAATAAGGCCTATAAGATACGGAAGTAATAGAAGTCCTATTATAAGCGATAACGGAAGGAGCTCGGTACGATAATAAGTAGAAGGGCACGTATAGAAGACAGGAAGCGGCCCCTTCTTAAGCGTACTATTTAGTTACTAACTGAGCCATTTCTATTACTTCTAATAGGTATTTATAAGACTAGACCGCTCGCTAGTTGCTACAAGCAGAGGCCGATTAAGAAGGTATATTAGATTAAGAAGCGTAAGCAATAGCTAGTTTAATATAAGTTAGTTAGCCGCTATCTTCCTAACGACCTTAAAGACCGAGCGCCGCTAAAGGTCTTCAAACTAGCAAATCTATAGTATAACACTAAGTCTATTAGTAACCCCTTCCCCTATTTTACTGCCGCTATACCTTCGAGGCTACTACGTGCCCTTCGTGTCCTATACAAGGCAGGGACGTATTATAGCTAGCACAATGTCGATAGTCTTACGCCGTACGAGGCTAACAGTTGGTACGGCGCTTACTCTTTTTTCGAAGGACCGACAGGGGTAGTATTAGCGGCTAAAAGGTGCTTACGGTGCTTAGCGGCAGTACGGTCGATTCGGGCCTAGTCCTTAGGTTTGTCGCATTAGCCTAGTAGATAGCTAGTGCTATTACAATTAAAGCACTTTAATCCGGTCGGGAGATTATTGCTATAGCTGTTATTGCTACTATTGTTAGTTAAGCGATTAGTACTATAGGGATACGAGCCCCTTCTACGGCCCCTATTACGGCCTCCTCTATATAGCCGCCGGCTACGGCTTCTTCTACGGTCGTTGTTACTATTCCTATTGTTAGCGTTGTTGTCTTAGTAGGAACCTTGATTTCCTCCGCGGCTACGGTTGCTACGGTTGCTAGTAGGTCGGATCCTTAATTCTAGTCGTTACTAGAGCTAGACAGCTCGTTTAGCAGTTTCGACTTCGACTATAAATTGAATGCGTATAAGATTGGCCTGTTTAAATACACGGCGGCGGTCTAATTTAAGGACTAATTCCTATCTCAATTTAGGGCGTATTTCGGAGATCTAGATAGAATTAGTTTTAGTCGGGAGGTCGTCTTCGAGGGTCTTTAAATAGGCCTTAAATAAGCGAGCCGATTGATTAGTCTTTTGTTTAGCTCGAAGGTACTAGTCCTAAGCGTGTTGTTGCCTTAGTATAGGGTTTCTAAGGGTGTCTAGCATAATGGTTTTGTAGGTCTACTACTGAACAGCAGTCTAGTTATTAAGGGAGTCAAAATAGTTATCCTAGGTGCGTTTTGGGTCGCCGTCAATGTACTGTATAGCATAAACGACTAGTAAATAGTTATTTAGTAGAGCCCTTAGTGCGTTTCGTTAGTTAAGCTTACAGTTACGAATATAGTCGTTGTATTGCTTTCGACTAGAGCTATTAAACACGGTGTAGTCCTTGAGTTTAGCATCCTTCTTCTAGACTAGGACTAATAGTGAGGAAGGTCCTGCTATCGACTTAGTGTTAGTTGTTAGGGCCTCCTAAAGGCGGCGAATTTCGAGGAGGTTATCCTTTAGCTATTGTTCTTAACGTAGGGCAGTAAGCCTGTTTTAGGTGGCTTCTTAAAGTCTCTCTACTAGTTAAGGACTAAAGGCTAGTTAGCTATATCGTCGATTAACAATGTTGTTAAGAATATCGTTAATAGGCAATTCTAGATTATTACCTAGAATTATAGGTTCTTCTTTAACAGGCTCTCCGGTAGGCTCTTTAGCAGGAGGCACCTTAGTAGGCACTTTAGCGGGAACTGTACTACTAGCGTTGTTATTGCTAGCGCTGCTAGCGGCAGCACGGTTATTGTTTCGTAATAAACCGGCTATTATAAGGGGCGACACTAATAATATATTATTAGCCCCTAAGATGCGGATATAGCGGAATTAGTAGATATCGGCTTAGTATGCTTAACTTAGAGTAATAGGCCGTATAGAAGGCCTTGCTTAATAATTAGTACGGTTGTTTCGATAGAATAGTACGTATAGGTCCCGTTCTTCGGGCGTAATATAGTTAGATTAGTCTTGTTCGTAGCTATACCGCTAAAAGCTTAAAATAAGGACTATCTAGCTACTACCCTTAAAGGGTGGATCGAATACTATATAAGAAGGGTATATTAGTAGGTAGATAGGGTAGTAGTAGGTCCAACCCGTATTCGATAAGAAGCTAGGAGGAGAGGGAGGAAGGTAGGCAATTTAGCCGATTGCTAGGCGCTAAGCCCTGCCTAAGGCATTAAGACCCTAGCTTTACTCGAGCCCGGTTACATACCAATTACGTATAACCTCTTTAGTCCTAACACTTTTTATCGAATACTACCTGTACCTACTACTACCCTATCTACCTACTAATATACCCTTCTTATAGAAACGGCTAAACGAGCTATTTAACTCTAATAGAGACTAGAATCGAGGATCCGACTAACTAGTACTAGCTATAGCAACCGTAGAGCCTATAGGGGAAACTAAGGAAGTACTCCCTAAACGAACACTACTAATAATAGAAACAGCAACGACTACTAACGTAGAAGAGGTAGGGGCCGATACCGCGGTAGAAACCCCTAGCGAGGAAGAGGACAAGGAAGGGGCTTATTTCCCTATACCCCTAATCGTTTATCTAGTTCTAGCACTAATTCGAGCGGACCTAGCAGTGCCCTAACTAGATACAAGTGCTTCAATTGTGACAGCACTACTTATTTACTAGGCTAGTATAATAGACCTCGAGACTAGGCCCGAGTCGACCGTACTACCGCTAAGTACCGAAAGTACCTCTTAGTAGCTAACGCTACCCCTATAGGCCAACCTTCGAAAAAAGAGTAAGCGCCGCACTAACTGTTAGCCTTGTACGGCGTAAGACTATCGACATTGTACTAGCTATTACGCGTACCTGTCTTATATCTAGGCACGACGCTAACTATAAAGCTAAGGTTATACTAGATCTAGGAAATTCAGTTAGCGCCCTTATTAGCTATCGCCTAGCTAAGCAATTAGACCTTCGACAATTGCCTAGGACTAACCTGCTAACCCTTGCTTAGTTTAATAACGCTCGGCACTTAACCTATAGAGCCTACTATATTTATATAGTCCTAAGAGATAACCTCGGCAACGAGCGCCTACTAGACTTTACTGCCTACGTAGTAGATATAGACAACCTATATAGGGGAGCTACTATTGTTATTAGCAACCCTGTCCTTAAGCACTATACTGTCGTTATAGACTTAGGCAGTTAACAATAGCGATTTAGAATCGCTAGGAAAGAGGACATTAAACACATTAATGTTAGCGAGTGCCCTAACGATATTAGGGTCCTATTTATTAGCAACCTGACCCTAGCTAACCTAATAGTCGACCTATTAGGGGATAACGATAAACCTGTACCCCCTAATAGCATAGATCCTAATTAGCTCGCTCGCATACCCTAGACTATTAGGGAGACCTATATCGAGGTGTTTAAACACTATCTAGTATCGACATTGCCTATATTTAAAGAGACGGATTATAAGATTGATATTATAGAGGGCAAAGAGGTCCCTTTTAGACCCCTCTACAACCTTAGTAAACGAGAGCTTGCTGTATTACGTAAGTACCTAGAAGAAAACCTAGCTAATAGCCGGATACGGTATAGTAATAGCCCTGCTAGTGCCCCTATCCTGTTTGTACTAAAGAAGGATAGTAGCCTACGTCTCTATATCGATTATCGTAGGCTTAATACTATTACTATTAAAGATCGCTATCTACTTCCTCTTATTAATAAGACCCTCGATCGCCTTTCTAGTGCCTACTACTATACTACATTAGACATTAAGGACGCCTATTACCGTATCCGTATTCGTAAGGGCGATAAATAGAAGACAGCCTTTCGCACTCGCTATAGCTATTTCGAGTACTTAGTTATACTATTTAGGCTAGCTAATGCCCCTACTATATTCTAGTCCTATATTAATTAGGCCCTATTAGGCCTATTAGATCACCTCTATATAGTTTACCTAGATAACATCCTAGTTTATATATACTTACCTAATATTGCAGAACACTAGGCTGTAGTACGAAAGGTCCTCGACCGCCTACGGGCCTATAGCCTGTATTATAAGCCTTCTAAATGCACCTTTGCTACTAAGGAGGTGTCCTTCCTTAGCTTCCTCGTATTAACTAAGGGTGTTAAGGCTAATCCTAATCGGATCAAAACTATTACTAAATAGCCTATTCCTACGTTAATTAAGGAGCTGCAGTTATTCCTCGGCTTCGCTAATTTCTATCGTCGCTTTATTAAGGGCTATTTACGGCATGTAATGCCCCTAACTGAACTTACTAAAACTAAGGCTAACCTATCTAGAGAGTTTAAATAGACTAACAGAACACAAGCCGCTTTTAACGGTCTAAAGCAACGCTTTACTAAAGTCCCCTTGCTATACTATTTCGTACTAAGTAAACCAATTCGCATTGAGACTAACGCTTCGCAGTTTGCTGTTTTAGCTATTATGTCTTAGCAGTCTAACAAAGACTATTATTAGCACCCGATTGCCTTCTTCTTAAGGAAGATAATTGATATAGAACGTCGCTACGAGACCTACGAGCAAGAGCTCTTAGCTATTGTCGAGGCCTTTAAGCACTAGCGCTATTATCTCGATAGTGCCTAGTATACTATTTAGGTCTATACGGACTATAACAACCTCCGTAGGATTACGAAGGTTACTAGGGTTATAGGTCGATAGGCTAGATAGGCCGTCTACCTCGCTAGGTTTGATTTTAATGTATTATATCGGCTAGGCGTAAGCAACCCTGCTAATAGCCTATCGAGGCGACCTAATTACGACGGCGAAACCCAATCTATTAATTCGTTATTTCTAACCCTATAGTACAAGATTGCTATAGACCTCGTAGTAAGGCAAGCGTAGGATAAGCGGCTTACCGGACTCCGCGACGGCTTGAAGCATATTAATGCTCTTACTATATTAATAGTGCGTATTAAGGACACAGATAGGAGAAGTTATAATAACTCCCTAGTCGATATCGCTATATATAGTAACAGCGATGGCACTACTGTAGTTAATCCGGCTGCTAGTGCTACTAGATGTATATAGTACGTACTACGCAAGATAGCGAGGGTACTATTAAGCGAACTTGCAGACGGGGATAGCCGAGCGTTTATAGATAAGCTGTTACGTGCTTAGCAAAGGGACGCCTTTGCTACGGCTCGTATAGATTAGCTTAGAAGTAGCCGCAAGACTAGATCTAGCAAGAATTAGTCGATTAATGCTAATAGCCATTTGCGCTATAAGGGTAGGCTCTATATCCCTACCGAGCATTCGATCCGATAAGAGCTTCTTAAGCGACACTATAATAGTAAGCTTGCCGGTTACTATAGTATAGAGAGGTCGCACGAGCTACTATCGCGTATATACTACTAGCTAAATAGTAAGCGGGACATAAAGGACTACGTAAACATATATACTATGTGTTAACGCGTTAAAGCACCTAAGTACTTACTATTCGGGGAGTTGTCTTTACTTCCTATTCTAAAGAAACTATTTGCAGAACTTATAATAGACTTTATTATAGGCCTTCCTCCCGCTAAGCGCAGGGGTAGTAAGGACGTATACGATGCTATCCTTGTTGTAGTAGATCGGTTTACTAAAGGCGCTCGTTATATCCCTGCTCGGAAGGATTAGACTTCTATTAATATAGTAGAAGCGCTATAGAACAACACCTTCTATACCTATTAGGGGACCCCTAAGGGGATAGTTTCCGACCGAGGCTCGACATTTATATCTTACTATTAGAGTGAGATATGCCTATAGCTAAGACTTAAGCATCGGCTATCTACAGCCTTCTATCTATAGACAGATAGCTAAACCGAGAGGCAGAATGCTACCCTATAGCAGTACCTACGCAGTTATATTAACGAGAACCCTAACGACTAGGTTAACCTCCTATAGCTAGCTAAATTCGTATATAATAACAGTGTCTACTTATTAACTAAGGTGTTACTATATATAGCTATAATAGGCTAGAACGTAGCTATGCTATAAGACCCCCTATCGCTCGAGGCCGAGTATAAGGAAAGGGAAGCGGGTCAACCTAAAACACTAGCGGCTATTAAGAGGGTTCAAAAGATACGAGAAATCTATACTAAGATAGCTAAGAAGCTAATAAAGGCTTAAGAGTACTAAAAGACCTACTACGATAAGCGTTATATACCGATAACCTTTAAGCAAGGCGATATAGTTATGCTTAGTACAAAGAACCTCCGTATCCGCAAACACCTATTACCCGATAGCAAAACACGCCCCAAACTAGCACTACGGTTTATTAGCCTATTCCGAATCCGAGAACCGAAGGGCAATAGCTAGGCCTATTAGTTATAGCTTCTACCCTATATTGGCTAGTAACCGGCCCTATACACCTAGGCTGAGTTTTGAGCCTATATAAGAGGCCTCCTTCTGCATTATAGATAGAGCACTAACCTCGTACAGTACATTGTTTATATCACACTTCTACAATGCCTATGTTGTAGGGCTCTAGTCTTCAGCCTAAGCAACCGTCTTGTTATCCTATTATGCTAAACATAGCTGCCTATATTGCTATAGGTTATGTTACCCTTAGTAGCCTATACTATTACTGTAGGTAGTAGTAGTGGTTTTGGTTTCCGTCCTTTATTAGAGCCGAAGGTAGGGCTATCTCTTTATATCTAATAGGTTCGGGTATATTGAAGGTGGTCTCTAGGCACGAATAGCTATAACTAAAGCGAGGGCACGATAAGAGCCTACGGTACGGACGATACCGAAGTATCTTAAGGGGCTATTACGACAAGTAGAGAAACCTCTTAACGAGGGCATCGCTTTAACCCCGAAAAGCTGCAAACCCTTAGGACTATTACAGCTTAGGGCCTAGTCTATAGCTATAGCTAGCTTCTAAGGACTCGGCTCCGGGTCGAAGACCTATTTAGCACCGCTTGCTCGAGATAAGCCCCGCCTAAGAAGGAGATAGACTAATCACCTATCGGCCTTGCTTAGTTTGCTAAGACTATTAATTAATAGCAAATACGGATTGTAGGTCGGATAGCCGGGGAGTCCCCTGTTAATCGGGTAGGGCGTCCCTAGATTCGCAGCCTCGCTTAGATAGTGCTTAGCCTTCTACTAGAAAAAGAAGGCTACCGCCCCCCTATCTAGCTAAAGGAGATACGAGCTAGTTTCTAGGATCTAGGTGTAAATAGAGATTGCAGTCTCTCCCTCCGAGCGGCTTTTGCCTAAAATCTACTAAACTAAGCTCCTAGAGGTAGTTAGGCGACCCCTAGGAGGCTAAATCCTAATACTACCCCGGGGGTAACACTAGGAGAAACAGCCTAATATACCACTCTCTCGTATAGCAACATTACAACAAACTAAACAGACCAAAGTCACTAAAAATACATTCATATAGCATTCTATTTCAACTTTATATAGCATTCTATTTCAACCATTTTAACTATTTCATAATAATCGAATAAGCTCTAGCTCTAGCGAAAACGAATATCGAGAATTAGCGGAATCCTCTAAATCCGAAAACGCCCCTAATCCTATTAACGAAGAAATCAGGCGGCGACTAGTTAATATAAGTAAGCCTCCTACGCCCTCTACGCTAGAGGCGCTCTATACTATCCTTATAAAAATGATAGAGAAGCAAACTAAGCTTCTCCGTTAAAACAAGCGTCGCCCGCTAGAGCTAGGGAGTAGGGCAAATCCCCTGTTCGAAGGGTAGAACGCTATAGTACATATTAAGCGCTTTAAGGAAGGCTTAGTTAATTACGAGCTCGACAGAGAATCCGACTAGTACAAGATTCGGTCCTTTACGAGGACCACCTCCTCTAAGCTTTACCGAACCCTTAAAACCCTAGTTAGCTACCTAGAAAAGGACGACAAGTCTAATACTAACTAGGAGACCTTTAAGATAGCCTTTATAAGGGAGTATCGGGAGCGCGATAGCCGTCGCATTAAAGGCAGTCGTGCGTAGCTCGAGTCCCTCTGCTTAGTAAGGCGTACTAAGGATAACGACCTAAAGGGGTATGTCCGCGAGTTTGTCGAGTTAGCGGATAGCATCGAATAGAGTAACCTCGAAAACTCTTAGAGAATAAGGCTACTCCTCTAGGGGTTGCCGTAGCCTATAGCTTAGCGTATCTTCCGTCGCTATAAGCTTAGCGAGGCCGATCCTAAGAGCTTTAGGAAGTACAAAGAGGTCCTAGTGTATATTAAGGCCGACATTAATAGCGTAGCCGATGCGAGGAAGTTTATCTACGGCGAAGACCGGAATAACCTAGCGCAGGTTAGGAAAGAAGCCTTAGTAAGTAAGGGACCTAAGTTCCTTCCTAAATCGCAAAGTGGTCCTAAGACCGTAACTCCTACTATTACTAAGCACTCTTAGGATGTCGCGGACTTAGCTAAATCCCTAGCCTAGCTAAACCTAAATGCGAAAGCATTATAGCGAGTTAGGGAGGTTATTAATGCTACTATACTAGGCGAAGTACTACTAGTCTACTAGGTTTTAGATCCCAACTACCCTAAAGCCCCTTTAGTAGATGTCTACGCTATGCGGAAGATCTATTCTAACTTAGATAGCAAGTGCTAGATATATAGCGGGTTCAAACATGTCTAATCGTCCTACCCTATCTAGAAAGAGCTTCTTAAAAGGAAGCTTATTATGCAAGTAAATAGCCGATTCTACTATATAGACACCGGCGACAAGATTGATTTCGAATGGGATCGGAGAGCCCCGAAGCTGCCTTAGCTAAAGACCCTTCTAGAAAAGAAGTACGGCGGCAAGATCGAGTTTAAGGACACTAGGAACAGTACCCTCGCCGCTATTACTAAACGAGAAACTTAGAAGGTTAGGGCAAAACAGGTTAAGGAGCGAAGCAGTAACGGTACTACTAAGCCTATTAAAGTTAACTTTGTTTCTTAGGATCCGGACGCAGTTACTAATGTTTACGCGGTTACTAAGAACAGTATAGATGTCTACGCTGCTATACGGTCTTAGACCTAGTCCTAAAGCAAGGGCAAGAGCCCTTAGAACCCCACTCGCCCTAGTGCGGCAGCCTCTACTAGGATACTAAAGAACAAGGCGGCCGACAAGGCTAAGTAATAGCGAGAGTCAACCGCTAAAACTAAGACTCTCTAAACAGCTACGGACCGCGCTGCCCGATCTAGCACCGCACCTAGCACCGCACCTAGTACCGCCCCTAGCACCCTATCTATAGAAAGCCCAGTCGTCCTAGAGACTCTAGAGGTCGACATAGAGGATGTTACTACCGATATTAGTAGTACCCTAGGCTTAGCTAACCTACCTACCTACAAACGGAAGTTATCCGACCTAAAGAGCTTTCGCTTTAATAGGTATATGAAAAAGTATAGTACTAGCCTAGCTAACTCCTTAGACACAAAGGTAAACGCTCTCTTCTAGGCTTTATAGTTTCTAGACCTTAAGTCTAACGTATCTATAGGTAAGCTACTAGTATACGGTTTGCCTACTAACCTGTTCTAGAGCCGAATCCCTAACGATGCTACCTTTATAAAAGACCTCGCTATCCTCCGACGGAAACAGGGACGAGAAGACTATATCGACGTCTCTTCCCTATAGTTCCTTCCTAAATTTTTAGGTGCCTAAGAGTTAGTAGAAGGCGAATCGGTAACCTACGAGAACCAAGATACTATCGATAATGCTAACGAAGAGGGAGTTAAGGAGATAGGCCGAGGGGATAGTAATAATCCCGACCCTACTCCAGTTTCAGTCTCTATTAAGGCTATCCGGTTTACTAGCTAATAAATCGGTCGAGTAGGACCTCCTCGACCTAAGGAACTTTATTCCATCCCTAATAATATAGACCTTTCCGTAGTTACCCGTTCCTTCGCCGTCGTTCCCGCTATCTATATTTAGGTTACTATCGGGAGCTATAGTTAATAGATGCTAGCAATGCTTGATAATAGTTCGGAGTCACTTATTATAAGTAAGCGTTAGGCTAAACAACTTAGGCTGCCGATAAATAGAGACATTTCCCTCGGCATATAGGGAGTAAATAGGGAGGTTGCGCTAGTAGGTGCTTGCTATAATATTATAGTAGACGCTTTCGGTATATGCTTTTCCTTTACCTTCTAGATTGCCGCCGACCTAAATACGCTAATCATTCTAGGTCGGCTATAGTCTCGCATAACTCGTAGTATCTAGCGCAACTGCGACGATGGCTCCTAAGAGGGAACTATCGCTAACTAGAAGGGCAACCGAGTCGTATTTACTAGTTATGTCGGCAATACTAGCTACAAGTCCTACGAGGATATCCTTGCTGCTTCTAGACGGTCTTCGGGAAACGCTACGGCGCGGTTATAAGACCGGCAATCTGCGCTATAAGTTAGTATAGCTTAAATAGGTTATTTCTAGAAGTGCGCCGCTCCGTACGTTAAGGCAAGTTTCTAGGTTCTGCACTAAGAAGACAAGTGCTCGAAGCGATAGCGAGTATAACACAACGACTACCTATACCTGCTATATAAGTCAAGGTAATAATGCTATCTTATACATCGTCGCCGGAGGCATTACTACCGGACGCGGGTCTACCCGAACTAACTAATCAGAGCGCGAGTCTAATACTACCCCGGGGGTATTATTACGAATCCAACGTTTTCGCCGGCGTTATAAATTAGGACTACTAGCTGTATACCTATCGACTTAAGGAAACTTCTAAAGAAGTTTACGCGCTGTTTTGTTGCGCCAATCTCTAAGCCTAGCGACAAAGGGAGCGAGCTCGGATTCGACAATCGATTAGTATATATACCCTATATAAGAGGGTAGCTAACAAGATCAAGCCTATAAAGGGTAGCGTATACATTACCGATAGGTCCAATCCTAGCGGGAATCCTAACTAGCGACAAAAGTGCCTTAATTGGGAGGCGACACTACTACCTAGGGATAGTCCGTACGATTAGAAATATATTACAAAAAAGTTCTCTACTATCCCTAGGGAGTTAAGGCTAATAGAGGAGAGGCTTGCGAAAATCAAACCTAGCATCGAGCTTTCGGATCGTAAGCTAGATTTGCTATACGAGCTTCTATACAATCGCGAGGCCGTGTTAGCATATAACTTTACTTACCTAGGCAGAATAAACCCGGAGGTTGCCCCTCCGTAGAGGATCCGAACGATCGAATATAAGCCTTAGGCCTACCTAGGTTTCAAGCTAAACCTAAGCCTGCGAGGTATAGTTAAGGACATAATACGACAGCGTATAAAGGCTAGCACCTTAGAACCTTCCTATGCCTCGTATCGTAATCTATACTTCCTAGTTCAAAAGAAAACAGCTCCTAGGGAACCAAAGAAGTACCGTCTGATTAACGCTGTATAAAAGTTTAACGCAGTTACGATTAGAGATACTAACCTCCCTCCGGAGACTAATAGGTTCTCGGAAGCTTTTACTAACTGTGTTGTAGCCTTACTAGTTGATGTTTTCTCGGGCTACGACTAGATCCCTCTCTACCCTAATAGCCGCGACCTTACTAGTTTCGAGACACCTCTTAGGCTATATAGACAAACTACCCTTCCCTAAGGGGCAACCAACTCTATAGCCTAGTTCGTTCGTATTATAAACTAAGTCCTCGCGGCCTATATCTCCTATATAGCGATACCTTTCCTCGACGATATCGGCATTAAGGGCCCTAAAACCAGGTACGACAATAAAGAAGTAGAGCCTAGCATCCGTAGGTTCTTTCTCGAATATATTTAGAACCTCGATAGTGTCCTCTACGACCTAGAGCGAGCTAACCTAACGGTGTATAGGGAAAAGCTTTAGCTCCTATACAAACGAATAAATATTGTCGGGTTTGTAACTAATAAGAACGGCCGCCATCCTAATAATATACGGGTCCTAAAGATAGTGTCCTAGCCGGATCCTACCTGTTAGAAGGATGTCCGAACCTGGCTTAGAGTAGTCTCCTACTTCCGTATCTAGGTCGAGAACTTTGCATTAGTATATAAGCCCTTATACGCCTTGCTTAAGAAGGATACTAAGTTCGAATAGACCTCCGTTTACTAAGCGGCTAAGGACGCGGTAACTAAGGCGCTCGTTAGTGTACCTGCCCTAATATCTATTAACTACTTAGAGGGTATAGGTTTAATAATTGTTGCTGTCGACTCGAGCGGGGAAGGCTATAGCGAGATACTAATGCAGTATAACCGTAAGGAGCTATCCTTGCGTTATCCTATTAGGTACGACTCCGGACTATAGAAACCGATCGAGGCCCGATACGATACTAGCAAGCGAGAATGCCTTAGAGTCTATAAGGCTCTTAAGAAGTTCTAACTATAGCTCTTTAGGGTATTCTTTCGTCTAGAAATCGATGCTTAGACGCTAGTCTATTAGCTTAACCGTATAGCCTCCGACCTACTAAACTCTGCGATAGCTCGGTAGGTTGCCTAGATCTATTTGTTTGACTTCGACGTCTTCTACGTTCCTAGCAAGAAGCATACTAGACCGGATAGCCTTTCTAGAAGGCCCGCTATAGAAGAGGACATCGCCGAGATAATAGAAGAAGAGGATGTCGATGCGGTAATTAACCGCACCTTCTTCGCTGCCTTCTGTATTAATGCTATGCTAGCGATTACTAGGCCTACTGCTAACGACTAACCTAGCGACTAACCTAGTAACTAGCCCGACGAGAGCCCTACTGCTAACGGTAACGACTAGACTAAAGCTAAGGCGGATAAACTAGAGAGGGATAATATCCTTAATAGGGTCTACTCCGACGACTCCTATTATATCGCCTACTTCCTAACCTATACGAGGAAAGCGCCTAGCCTATTAAAGAGTTAATACCGTCGGGTTATTCGCTATTCTCGACGATTCCTAGTTAAAGATCGAGTCCTTTAGCGATAAGCGATAGTTAATATACCTCTCTAGCGTGTTATTAACGACCTAGCAGCCCGACAAGAGATCCTTCGTTCCGTTTACGATAAGCTCGGCTACCGGGCGGCGGAGGGCACCTTCGATGTCCTTCGTCGGCGCTACTAGTAGGATAGCGTATAGGCTAATGTCTCCCGCTACTATAAGAGCTGTCCTAAGTGCAATTTTAGGAATAGCTACCGACGTCTAGGGGAACTGCGTATTCCTACTACCTAGTTAGTCGGAGAACGATAGTATAGCGATAGGGTCTATCTTAGTCGTAATAATAGCTTATATGTTATTCGGGAGGGTCTTTCTCGATAGCTAGAGGCCTATCATTTCTACAAGGGCTACGGCGCTATTAATGCTCGTAATATAGCTACCTTCCTGTTTAAAGATCTGTTTTGCCGCTAGGGAACACCTTACGAGATTATCTTAGACAACGCTACGAACAATATAGCTAAAGAAGTTTAAGTACTACTTGTTTCGTATAGGGCGAAAAACGTTCGCATCTCCCCGTACTATCCCTAGTCGAATGCTATTGTTGAACGTAGCTATCGGTCTTTAATTGATGCCCTATCTAAGATGACTAATAGAGGGGATAGGTCGGTTCCTATCTCTACCCGGGTCCCGGCCCTTCTCTAGGCGGATCGAACTACTATTGTCGATACGACTAGACTTACGCTAGTAGAGCTTATAATTAGGAGGGACGCCGTTCTTCCTATTAAGTTATCCTATCGCACGTATAGCGTTTACGATTAGGGGTCTGTTCGTACTAAAGCGGATCTCCTTGCCCTACGCGCTAAGGCTCTTAAGGATATAACTACTACTTCTTAAGAGGGACTTGCTCGACAACGGCGCCTTCGTAAAGAGGCTAAGTAGTATTTTAATAACTATAATACTGTTAATTAGGAGCCTCTAAAGGTTAGCGATATAGTTCTCCTATACCGGTCCGAGTTAGAGTATAGTTACTCTTATAAGCTAGCCTTTAAATAGAAAGGGCCTTATAGAGTATAGGAGGTCCTTTACGATAGTTCTACGTACCGACTTTAGGAACTTGATAGTGCCACTTTAAAGCACTCGCACCCCCGGGCTAATCTAAAGAAGGTCGTCGAGTTAAGAGAGCCTACCCGTTCTCCCCCGACCGAGGAGGAAGTTAATGCCTCTATAGGCCCTCTACCGACCTTAGATGCCTATCGAGAGGAGGATCCTACCGCGATTATAGATCCTATTCTACCCGACAACTATACGCATCCCTAGATATATCTTAGTAAGCTATTAGGAATAACTTATAAACAAAGGGAGGGTTATATACGTGTCAATTGCGCGTAGAGTATTTCCGATGTTGATTCCGATAGTAAACTAGACTTCTAGCTATCTAACTCTAACTCCGAGGAGGAGCTCGACTAGTCTAGCGACGAAGACCGCCTAGAATTATAGCTAGATCCCGAGACTAAATGATTGCTTGTCTTTCCCTGCCTCTACTGCGTTGTTTTCCTTGCCTTCTCCGCGCTATTAATATAGTACCGCCCTATAGCTTTAGTCCTTACTACTTATTCCTACGGATATTAATGCTTATAGTTGCTACCCTCTTTTGCTTTTACTTTGTCTATTGTGTTGCTCTTTTGCCCTCGAGATATTGCTGTAACTTTATTCCTTTGCTCTTGTTTTTCCTTAGATAGAACTATACGAGGCGTATTTTCCTAATAATACCCCGGGGGTAGTATTAGGAAGATGGCCGAACCTAACCCCTCTACCCTTTTAGGACTACTTCCCTCTAGATTCCTAGACTCTAGCAACCTTCCTCAAGTGACAACGACAATAAGATACTCTACTAGAGACTGTTCCTGCCCTAATTAGCACTAGTTACGTAGGATACTAAGAAAGGGAGGTTCCCTATCCCTCTCCCTTCCTAGCTCTTAGATAGACATAGCAACCTAGGCCTATAGCCTCTAAGAATAGGGACTTTAGGCTATCAAGCTTAGTATTTAGAAGAAGGAAGAAGGTAAACGCACAGACCACCCTTACGTGCTTACTAATATAAAAGGTGATGCTACATCTACAACGGCAGTACTATAAGCTAATACACCGACGAATTAGCTGCGCTAGGCCTAGGCGACTTGCTTCTCGCTACCGAGCATCTCTAGAGAAAAAGCTAATACTACCCCGGGGGTGTTATTAGTCCCGCTAGCTTTACTACTATAGATTTCTGCTAAGGACTCGAACTAACTGGTTACATTTCGAGTACGCGAGAATCTACGATAGCTAAAGGTTAACAAAGGCGCGTAGTCGCTACTAGCAATTAGCTAGATCGATTGTTAAACTTTAGCCTACCCTAACAACAAAGAAGTCTCGTATATAGCTTTACTTTTATATATAGCCGTTATCCGTTTGCTTTACTAGCGCGGAATATACGGACTACGTTACCTTCGCACTATATTTAAAGCGAGCTCCCTAAGCTCCTTCTTCTACTCGGTTACTAACTAGCTCGCTACCGCCTAAAACCCCCCTTCTATCTAAACCCTTTAATTATTATTATTAAGCAACGAACACACTTTGCAAACGCGTTTCTAAACCGCCTCGGTCGACTATGTCTTCCGGCGCCCCGAATCCGCTAGGCGCTAGTAGTAGCAACGACCTACCCGCCCCTATTAACCTAAGCCTAGCCGCCCTAGTTCCGATCGAAGCCCTATCCGACAGCGCCTTAGCTACTGCAACTAGCCTCGAGCACTGCTTCTAGATCGTTACCGCCCTTAAAGACCCTTAAGAGAAGATCTAGAACGCTCGTACCCTACTACGCGTTATTAATAGGAACATTAAGAAGGCTACTATCTTAGTTGCGTACGGTATAAACAACTTACGTTAGTCTATCGGTAAGCGTATCTTTAAGCGCGAGGTTCTTAACGATATAGATATTAAACAAGCCTTTCCTATCGTCTATAGCCTCGAGACTGCCGGTACCTAGATTCGTTTGCGCTTTAAGACCCTCGACTAGGCCTTTAAACACTAGGGAGGACTAAGCAGTCTTCCTAAGAGCCTTATTAACTTCGCCTACGGTAGATAAGAGCGTACTAAGTAGGTCTCTTCGTTCGTTAATAAGTACAAGGTCCGTCGTTAAGGCGCCGAGCATCTTTCTCGCACTATAATCTATCGTATGTCTACCGCTAGCAAGAAGGTAGGCAAGCAGTTGCTTAACTTATCCTTTACGCTTAACGACTTTACGACAGCCTACTAGAAGAAGTACTACGATGCGATTGTCTAGGTCGATCTTAACGTATAGACAACTAAGGACCTACTAAAGGAGAAGGGCTGTCGCATTAATAGTATAGGCTTTATTGTTAAAGGTTAAGAGGCGCCTATCGTTAATGTTCTTAAACGTAAGGCTCTTTGCCTAGAAACGGAGGCCGATACGGCTACTAGTCTCGCGCTCGCTACGGAGATATAGGCTAAGGATCGTCGCTCGACCCGTAACTATAAGGTCCCTTAAGAAGTTTAAGACGAGCGCGCTAAGGCCGAAGCAGCGCGTAAGAAGGCATTATATGCTCGCTAGGCCCTCCGTAAGGCTACTAAGAAATACAGCGCTCCTTCTAGTACCGACTATAGTACTAACTATAGTACTGACTATAGTAACTCGGATGTTAATATGCTAGATACACTACTAGAAGATGTCTCCTCCGAAGGCTCCTTTAGCGAGCGTAGAAATAGAGGCTTCTCGCTAATCCTGTTAACTAAGAACATTTGCGGTTCTTGTAAGGGCGACTCTATCGCGCACCTTATTACCGACATCGATATAGTTCCTAAAGCCGCAATAGGCGAAGCCCCTACCGCCCTCTCTATTTGTTAATAGCTCGACGACCTTAGCAAGCTAGGAGAAGAGCCGTTCTCTATATATACCAACTATATTAAGAAGGCCGCTAAGGTCTGTAGTCTCTATGCTAGTGCTAAGGCGAGTGTCCTCGTCGGTCGCCTATTAAAGATTAGTCGCGAGGTTCCTAATTAAGACGCCTTCGCTGCCCTTAAGGCTAATTAGGCCTATGCTAACTAGTTTCCTAGACGCCCTATTGCCGCCCCGACATCTCTAGGACTCTACGCGTTCAACCCTACTAGTACTATTACTCGCGCCCTTACGCTAACGGATCGCTAGAGCAAGTTCGTTACCGGCATTCTTAGCTAAGGCACCTCCTTCGATCGCTTTCGCTAGACTAGCAATGCTATCTTCCCTTAAGTCTTTAGTTAGTTATAAGAGCCTCGTAGAGCATATCTTCCTTTCCTTATCGACCTAATGTAGGAAGAGTTTGAGATATACCTTTAGTATATACGTAACATGCCTAAGTCTAAGCAAGAAGGCCGCAATGCCCTTTAAACTTATAGTATAAGCAACTAAATCGTCCGCTAGTACCCTACCCTATAGCTCTTAGCTGTCGCCCTTCGACCTAATTACGTATACGAGCTTATCTCCGTCCCTAAGCCTACTAAGTTCTTTAAGGTTAGCGGTACTTACGAAAACTATCCTTCTAAGGAGTCTACTCGTCTCGGACAAGATATAGTTAAGCTCGCAGCTAGCGAGGGTGCTAGTTACCTACGCATTAAGGTCTGTCTTATATCTAAGGATGAGACTAGCTGCTCTACTATTATCGAAGGTATGTATTAGCCCGAGGTCTTTGCGAACTAGGTTGAGAAGCTTAAGGCTCGTAGCCTAGTCCTACTAAGCAAGATCGGTAAGCTTACTAATAAGCACCTTACCGACGACGACCTCGACTATATATTCGATAGTTAGCCTAATAGTAAGGGGCGCAAGGCGGAGTAGATCCTTAACCTTCTAAAGGAGTACGAGGTCTCTGTTTAGATGCCGCACCTACTATATAGTAATCTAAAGACCGAGAGTAACCGTATATTAATTAACCTAGGCTACTCTCGCGTTATTAATAGCACTAAGGTTAAGGGTTACGAGAACTTAACAGTCTCCTAGGTTGCTAAAGCGTACCGCAATCTAACCGCCCTCCCGGCCTCTAACTCCTTCGTACTATTCGCTTTCCCTACGGCGATCTTAGTCGAAGGCCTCGGCTATATCTCCGACGCTCTAGTTAGTAGGATTCCTTAGTTAAGTTACGTTGTTTAGAACGAAGTTAAACAGATCCTCTAGCTTAATAACGAGGGACTTAAGGAATATCTATATAATTAGGAGAATGCTGCGACGGAAAAGGCTATTAACCTCCTCGTTAATTAAGCTTTCTATAAGGGATAGTACTTCGGTGCTAATAGCTTTAACGCATACGGAGGAGATTTCGAGAGCCGACTAGCAGATAAGGTTATTGCTAGTAAGGATTACGGTGTATTAAAGCAGCAGTAAGTTAGCGTAGTAGATTAGATGCTTAGGAAGTTGATTTTGTATATTAATAGAATCTAGGAACAATGCTACCCTAGGGGTGTTATTGCGGAGTCTCTAAAAGATGGCCTTAGCTAAGATGCCTAAGGTTACTATATAACTGTTTGTTTTAAGCGCGCAATGTGAAGCGTATCTAGTTAGATACGAAGAAAGGGAGGGATATTAGCTAGTAACCGGCCCTACACACCTAGGCTAAGTTTTGAGCCTATATAAGAGGCCTCCTTCTATATTATAGATAGAGCACTAACCTCGTATAGCACATTGTTTATATTACACTTCTACAATGCCTATGTTGCAGGGCTCTAGTCTTTAGCCTAAGTAACCGTCTTATTATCCTATTATACTAAACATAGCTGCCTATATTGCTATAGGTCATATTACCCTTAGTGGCCTATACTATTACTGCAGGTAGTAGTAGTGGTTTTAGTTTCCGTCCTTTATCTATTATACTATCTATAACACCTTCTATATATCCCTCCTTAAACTATACTACTAGCGCGAAGGCGATAAAGCGCCTGCTAAGTTAGAAGAAGTCTTAGCCGATAGCAAAGAGCTATAGTCTATAGAACGTATCCTATAGTACTGGACTAGGAAAGGCAAGAAGGAGTACCTATTAAGATAGCAAGGCTATTTACCTAAATAGGACTCGTAGGAAGCTAAAGGTTCCTTTAAGGATATAGCTAAGCTATTAGACGAGTATTAGACTAGCGTAAAGAATAAGAAGAAGGCTAAAAGCTCGTAATATTACTAAGGCTTAGGATTAATGCTATCCCCGGGGTGCTATTAGCTAACTAATTAGAGGCAAGCAATTGTTAGCAATAAGAGACAATAGGACTATACTACTATAGAATCCACCTCTTTACTAGCGCACCCTATAGGTCCCCCTCTTATTCCTTCCTTCTAACGAGGCCTCGAAGCCTAGGCGATCGGCGAAGGCGGCGCGCGCGTAAACGGATAGTGTTAGTAATAATAATAATGCCAACGGCGTTACGCTCGTACTAAATAGCGACACGGCCGGCGCGGCTATATTAGTAACAGTATTACGGAGTGTATTGCTATTTGAGAGAGGAAGGGTATAGCTATATTAGTAACGGTGTCGCCGAGTTGTTATTAGTTAAAGAAGGAAATTAGAAGCAAGGTAAAGTTAGCGCTAAGACGACTAGCGCCGCCGTTATTAA
Organism: Pseudocercospora fijiensis CIRAD86; assembly: GCF_000340215.1. Taxonomy (NCBI): domain Eukaryota; kingdom Fungi; phylum Ascomycota; class Dothideomycetes; order Mycosphaerellales; family Mycosphaerellaceae; genus Pseudocercospora; species Pseudocercospora fijiensis. The sequence goes on from NW_006921538.1 coordinate 3,309,442, forward strand.
TATATCAGAGTCTAGAGGTGCAGGCTGAGGCTTAGCGCTAAGACTTACGTGACTTCTAGCCTATAAGTGCGCCCGAGATCTGTGCTTATTAAGCGCGGATACTTCCGATCTTTTGTCGCGGCGTAAGACGCTAGTAAACGGGCGCACTAGTGCAGCGGTCTGACACAGTATCCGCGCTTAACGGTCTACAGGTTCAACGGTCGCGCGTTCGATTCTCGGCGAGTCGGCGCACGCTTATTGGCCGACTAGGCTGATCCTCGGTAGACGCGGCTTCGGAGGCGCCTGATTGCCTCAGGCGCGCGACTCTGCTGCAGGCGCACCTGCCTTGGAGGGGTCGACTTATAGGCAGTTGAAAAAACGTCGCTACACCGTCGTGTGTGCAAGTTCAGATTGCGACAGTTGTTTGATTGGCTGCCTCGAGTGTGGGGTATGCCAAGGCGTTGCCTGGCTGCATGTTCGGGTGCGGGGTATGCCAAGAAGACGTTCGTTGCCCGGCTGCATGTGAGGGTGCGGGGTATAACGTCATAGGCTGCGGGGGCCGCAGCCAAGAAGAGGGAAGCGCGTATTAGAGTCCAGAGGTGTAGGCTGAGGCTTAGCGCCAAGACTCACGTGACTTCTAGCCTATAAGTGCGCCCGAGATCTGTGCTCATTAAGCGCGGATACTTCCGATCTTTTGTCGCGGCGTAAGACGCTAGTAAACGGGCGCACTAGTGCAGCGGTCTGACATAATATTACCTGCTCGCTACTATTGTTAACCTTACCTGCACTACGAGCCTAAAGCACTACACTAACTAAGTTAAAAGATTGAACCTGTTAAAGGTTTAATCAAAACTTTAAGACTAAGTTAAAATATTAAGGCTTAAAAGACTAAGTTAATAGACTAACTAAGGGCAAAACTATAGAGCTAAGCTAGCCGAGGTCGATCTTGCGGACAATAGGTTACTCCTCGATCTATCTAACCCTTTAAGCGAGGCGAACCTCTACTACTGCACTTATAATAGCCTTTACCTATAGAAACTAGACGAGCTGTGTTTTTTAAAAGATAAGATAAGATTGACAATTAAAGGCTACTAAACCTAACCAATTAGGGCTAGTAAAACTACGATAGTAAATAATAGTCCTCGTAATAATAAGAACAACCCTCGGAACGGACAAACCCTCGGAGCGGACATTTCTAGGTCTTTTAAGAGTAGACGCAAAGAACTTAGTACGACATTACTTAGAACGGAGGTAGTGCTATAATACCTCGTACGTCTACCTATTATAGTAGGGAAGACGCGCTCGTATTATAATTAGTCGATAGCCCTCAATTCTTATAGCTTTATATCCCTTTACTTTATTATATATAAGGATAGCGTAGTCGGAGTTAAACATTGTATTGTATTAGAAGTGAGGTTTAATATAGTTATATAATTAGGTAGTTAAGTGTTTAATTTAGCGCGGCTAAGCAGCTTATTAGACTTGCTAAGTTAGTAGTAATAGAGGTCGAGATTAGAATATAGATAGGCTACGAGGGCGCGGCCTTTAGAAGGGAAGCGTATATTAGAGGCTATATGTAATTGGCATGTAACTAGGCTAAGTGAAGCTAGGGTCTTAGTGCCTTAGGCAGGGCTTAGCGCTTAGCAATAGGCTAACTTGCCTGCCTTCCTCCCTCTCCTCCTAGTTCCTTATCGAATACTACTTATACCTACTACTACCCTATCTACCTGCTAACATAACCCTTCTTACATATAAGCAGGCGATATTGTGTCTTATCTATAGGCTTCGTAAGCCTCTCGAAGTGCTAGATCTAGTAGAAGGCCCTATCGTCGTTTAAATAACTAGACTTAGTTACTCTAACTAGATAGTGCGCTAGCAATTTATTAAACTATGCTTCTAGTAAGACCTTGCCTTGTGCTAGAAGCATTAGCTTAATGTATCGTCTATAAGCGTTAACGGCTTCTACTAAAGTTATATGCTTCCGATAGGTGTTAGTTATAGCCTATAAGCGGCGCTTTAGGTCTATTATAACTACCTATTCTATGCCTCTAATTCTAATCTAGAAGCTAGTCTCGTCTATATTCTAGCAGTTATCGAGAGTAATCTTATAGGTCTATATTAAGCTATATAGCTTCTTAAACTAAGCACCGATAAACTAAGGGTCGTATACTTCCTTCCGTACTACTTCGATATTCTTCCGCTTAATCTCTTTAACCCTATTCTTCTACATTTATCTCTTATGCTATATCTTACTTAATAGCTTAAATAAAGCCTGTTTATTATCTAGGAGGCCTCTTCGTATAATTAACTCGGCGGTAGCGCGGATTAGTAATATAGGAAGGCTTAGGTCTATCTGTTCTCGAGAACGGTAGTATTCGAGAAAAGCGAAGCTTTAAAATAGATTAAGTCGAGCGTATAAAGCGGTACGGTTACTACGGCTACTATAGCTATTATAGCGGTAGTAGAGGCGAGAATATATATCTTTATATCGGTTATCGCGGTACTATACCTTTAGGTCGACGAGTGCTTAGTAGGTGCGCTTATATACTTGTATTTTAGTCAATTCGATCGCGACTCGGGCGTCTTTATAACGATTCTCGGTAGTAGATTTTTGCTAGGGCTATATAACGCGTTTCTTCGACTTTCGCTTTCCTAATAGCATTGTAATAGTATTAAATAATTTATTTAATGCAGTATATGTAAATTTACGGATAGGTGATAGGTTTAGAAGATAGTTTACGAATAGGTATAGACCGCTCGCTTCGCGAGCGGCATGTGACTCCACCAAAGCCGCGGATATATGCTCTCATCAACATGTCACGTTTCAGTTCAGTCCTGTTTGAAGCAAGGAGTGCCAAGTCACGCATGTGGAATTTTGTGTCGGCCTTTTTGCATGCACCATTCACTATACTACATGATGTTTCGTCACACGTTTTGAAGATGTGATGGTCGTCGCGGATCGGGATGGATGTTTGTGCCTTTCTTAGAAGGTTGTTTGTCACGAGGCATCTCTCATCATGAGAGGCAGCATTATTATTACCATTCTGAATACTCAGAGGTCGCTGGCCAAAATTCGAGGCTTCCCTTCCCGGTCCGAAGAAAAAGAAAACGGTGGATTGAACTCACTGCAGGGCAGGGCAGGGCGTTCTGTCCTCCACCTCCATATGACTGCAGTGCAGGGAGAAACACTACACTGACACTGACACATTAGCTCGGTTTCACATGGAAGCACTGCATGCCTTCTTCCCGCAGCACATTGGTTCGCCCTCATCAGCTTCAAACTCCGTCGATCGTGTCGGCCCGGCGTTTTGGACACGGCACGACCGGATCTACCTTCGACACTACGACGCTTTCCTGCAGTGATATCACGTCCGCACCTCACACCCCTACCGTTGGGTGTACTGTAGCAGATATGATGATGTCGTGTCGTGCCTCCTCCTCCCCCCCTTCTGCTGCTGTACAACGTCTCCGCTTGATTCCTTCTTCCACGATATTTGTTTGCACAGAAACCGAGCTGGGCTCGGTTGTGTTGGAGAGAACGACTGCGGCCGCTTTCTTGTTTTTATCGTCGATACTAAGGTACTCCTGCAGGCTGGTCTGTTTTCTGCAGCTTTTCAAGTCCCACGTCAGCCCAGTGGACCTGATTTCCGGATTGCACAGCTCTTTGCATGCTGAAGGAGCTGCACCTTCGCTTATCTATTTTCGAACCTCGAAGCTTGCTTTCATCGCGCGGGCCGCGCATGCAACATTCACGACAACGAACGAAGATGCCAATTTCGACTTTTCGAGCGGTTATTGTTGTAGCATAAGTTTCTGCTGCCTTGCTGGATGTATAAGCCAAAGTTGCCGAAGATGAGAGATCGACGGAATACCAATTTGTCAATTTCTTCGACAGATTCCACCAATTCTGCGGTGTCTTCTAGATCTGCAAGAGACAGTCTCAATGAGAAGCGTCACTCCAGCCCGCCGCCGCCGCCGCCGCATTCTCCGACCTTGCCTGCTCCTGTGATAAGCAGAATCAAAGCACAGCCAGTATGGAGGCGATCAATGGCGCTCAGGCTGGTATTGTTGGGTTGTGCTGTGTTCTTGCTGTGGCGCAACATCTTTGGGCGGCCATGGGCGGAGACTCGAGTGGAAAGGCCAGTCGAGCAGACCGAGGGTCAGACAGAATGGGTTGCTGGTAACGATCTGCCTGGCGAACCTACAGCATTAGTGGTGACCGACCCGACTGGCAACGAAAAATGGACGATATCCATACCTCACAACTGGACATTTCCTCTGCCGAGCCGGTACTACAAGGATATGTGCTCTCAAGGCAATGCGTTGAGGAACAGCATGAACGTCGATCGAGGGCGAACGGGAAGCAGCCACTGGTGGCGTAAGTCCGCATATTTCTCAAAAGATCAAACATTCCTGGATGTGACCGATGCAGAGGATGTCGGCGCTCTTCCGAGATCAAAGGAGATCACCTCTAATGTCTGCGAGCGAAGCATGACGTTCGTCCTGGAGTCTGACGACGCCAGCTTCGGGCAGACTTTGCTGAGACTCTGGCTGACTTACGGATTGGCCAGGGAGGAAGGTAGAAGCTTCTTTCTGGATGACTCGAGATGGGCATGGGGAAGATATACCTCATACTTCGTTCCCATTGCGAAGCCGGCATGCTCCCGTCCTCCGGCGCACCACGTTGTACCTTGTCCGCACAGCGCGAAGCACCTAGTCGTCTCCTCGGCGACAATTCCATGGACATTTGGCTCCCCATTCCAGAAAGAATTTCAAGGTCACCATAAGCATGGACTCACTTCCCAGCGGCGCATTTTCGAGCTTATACGTACAGGGTACGAGAGCCTGTTTCATTTGACGGGTGAAGACGCCCTATACGCCGACTCGCGGATCGCCAAGTTCAAAGACGACGCTGAGCGGTCGAATGGTCTGCTTGTCGGTGTGCAAATCCGGCGCGGCGACCTGCATCCTTACGAATACCAATATAAAGGAGACTACCTACCTCTCGAGCGGTATGCAGATGCTGCACGATCCTGGCTGCAATCCCAACGAGGCGCCTCATCTGACATCGGAAGGAATTCGCCTGCGGACCTCGCCAGATCGTCTTTGGTGTTGGCTTCTGACGATCCAGATATTCTCGAAGATCCAGAACTACTCCAAGCTGCCTCGCCACTTGTGATCCAAAAGGCACAGACTCGGATCCAGCTCGCTACCAAGGCGACTCTCGACCTGACATCACCTGTGCGACCTCCGCGGGAGCCAGGTTCAGCGTACGTGAAGCACATGGACGAGAATACCGGTTGGGAAGGTGGCTTCTACCGCGCGTTGTTCTTCTCGTTGGGCGGTGCCAAAGCCGGCGATAACAAGACGCTGCCTGAACAAGCTCTTCGGTTGCGAAACTTGGTTGGTAGAGCATATTTGTTGGACTTGGCAGTGCTCGGCGAGAGTGACGGCGTGGTCTGCGCAGTCAGCAGCGCCACCTGTCGTGCATTGGCGGTAATGATGGGCTGGAATGCCTTGGTCGAAGGAAGATTTGTCAATGTGGACGACCATCGGACTTGGTCCTGGGACAGCCAGAGATAGAGGGGCTTGATTCCTCGCAAGCGATGTCCAGCGCCCGCTCGACTGGACGTTCGTACACTTTTCCTGATTAGCATAGCGGCTGGCGTCACACAAGATACCCCTTGATAATGAATTGTCTTTTTTTGTGAGAGTGCCGGTGCATAGTGTTCAATCTTTCCAACGTTGCCACAATTCTGGAATTCTAGCGCTGGCTGTCTTGCTGATACACATGGCAGGATCTACTTCTTTGATGCCGTCTACGCCAATCATGCCGAGTGCAGCGAGCCCAAGGCAACTGTGATATAGATCTGGCAAATCGCCAGGAAACTTGCCGAAGCCGCCCAGGGCTGGATGCTGTGTCTTACCCAGCAAATATCGCTTCAGTGCAATGTGATTGAAAAGTCGAGGTTGATCCATCATGAAGAACGACGCGCCTGCCCACCACGCGTAGCAAGTGTCTGCAGCCTTGTTCATGCGGCCGTTCATGCCCGCTTCCTGTGGCTCTGGGCCAAACGGCGCAGTTGGTATCGACTTGTCAGGACTCTGGTGAAGTTCGCCAGCCATGGGATCAGGCTCCACGCTGCCTTTGGGCACACCATCTTGATGTGGAGCATCTTCAGGCACTTCTGCTTCGGGCCCATCTGTGGCCGCAGCATCGACATCGACTTCATCCTCAGGTTCTTCCATGTCGGTCTGTCTTTCCACAAGCCAGCGGATTGTCATGTTTGGATCGCTAGGGCCATGGTGCCTGCTCTTGTCCAGACTTGCTGTTGCTGGGGTCTGCAATCGGTTTACAAAGTTCAGTGCTCCAAGGGCGCAGAACTCGTAGCCGGCGTGCGGCTCGTGGAAAGGTTGATCTGCTATGCCACCATCATATGACTGTGAATTGTATTAGCGACATGTCTGGCCTCGTACATTCAAGCTCCCACCTCGGCCAAAGTGATGCATCGAACAAGCGCGTCAATATCAATGTCATCAATCATCGCATGATCAATCTTCAGCGGCCCTTCCGTGTCGCCTCGGAGGATGTAGCGGATGCCTGCTGCACAATAGCCAAAGCGAGGGTCCATGCCGCCTTCCACATTACCGTCTACCAGAGTCTCCCCGAATGAGCCATCGTCACGCTGCATCTTCTGGATCCATTCTAGAGTCTTCCTGCGCTTCACACGCTCGAGATCATCTCCGCTGGCCAACAAAGCGGAAAGGGCAAAATAGGTGGCAGGCACATTGGCCGGATCCCACTTGGCATTGGATCCATTCCGCAATGCACCAAAGTCGGTGCCGGGCCACATGCGAAAGCCACCATCAGGATGCTGGCAGTGGTAGATCCAGTTGATATAATCGTTCCGTTCTTGCTCGTGCGCGACGACCGTCCACGAGTCAAGAAGGTCCAGTGCCGACAGGATGAAGAAAGCGAGATACATGCGATTGCTCTCGTTGCCCGTGTAGTGATGTGGCAGGTATGTCTTCAAACATCGCGTCCAGTATGCCACATGCCTCGCCTGCGCTTCCAGAGTCAGCAAGCATGTTTCCGCGAGATGGCGTCAGAGATTCACCTTGGCCAGCACAGGCTCGGGCTCGGCAGACACACCGTCGCCCATGGCAGCGAGCAGAGCGGAGGCGAAGGCTTGGCAGATCCATGCACATGCGATGTGCTTGCAGCAACGCCGCCTCCCAAACGCCGTCGCCGTCGCCGTCGCCGTGGCCGTGGTGACCTCGCAGGTGGATTGTGCTTGGTCCTCACCAAAGTCTCCGCCACCAGGAGAACACAGCGTAAGTCCGAGATGAATTTAGAGTTTCGCTTGCGGCCCTTATCGATAGAGAGCCGCCATGTGCTGCCTCGCCTATCAACCATCGCTCCATCTCCACCACCACCACCACACTTCAACCCATCTTTCTCTCGTTACACCTTTTCCTTCGCCAAAGCGTCGCTCGCCAGACGTCCGACGATGGCGCCTCGACGAGAGCATGTTGTGACAACCGTCTTCTCCACTCAGGTCCAGTCTCACGACCACAGGTCCATCCTGGTCGAGGCCGGAGCCTTCACCCCAACGCGCTGGTTTCTCGAGCATGGCGCGCGACCCAACAAGAATCAGGAAGAGGACGGCGAGCCGCCAAAGAAGCGACGAAAGGTTCAGCCAATAGAACCCCCGACACCGGTTGCTGAAGAAGTTCCACTGTTCGATGTCGCCATCGATCTGCACTTTCCAGAATCTGTCAATTCAAAATCGGCCTCACCTTCCACTGTACGCGAAGATGTCGACTTTGAGGGAATGCCCAGCCTTCCTGTGGCACTATATGGCATCGAGACGGATCGGGAGGGCACGAGGCTGAGGCTTAGTCTGCCCCAAGGCAGGAAACCGGTCTTGCTCATCGAGTGCGGCGAGGTCCCGGAGAAGGTTCTCGCATTATTGCGCAGCATTGCTCTACCCGTTCAGCCGAGAGCCACCACATCCAGACAACAAGATCGACCGGCGTCTCTGACCTCATGCTCTCTCACTCGCTCGGCCGGACCCACCTTCACTGTGGTGCGTCTGCATGCATCTCTGAAATGGCGATCTGGGTTCTCTGCCTTCCCAGCTGGAGCTCCTGTCGGCGCTGCACGTGTCTATCCAGACTATCAGATACTACTTGACGCATATCCGGACGCCGAGCGAGAAGCCTTCGACCACAGTCAGCCATTTACCCCGCAAGATTTTTACGAAGGTGTCCACGCACCTTCCAAGGACGTAGATACACCCGAGCACCTGTATCGGGACGTTCTGGAGTCAGATCTGTATCCATTTCAGAAGCGAGCTGTGACTTGGATGCTGAATCGTGAGAGCGTTGGGCCTTCGCGTGACGTCTCACCGTTCACAGATGCGGGCATTCAGGCTAAAGATGATCCAATGCCAGACACGAGATTCTTCCACCGAGTTATGGATGCTAGCGGTCAAGAATGCTGGGTGAACCATCTTCAAGGCGTTGTGAGCCGCATGCCTCCCCAGGATGGCGCTGCCAGACTTTCGGGCGGCTTGCTGGCTGAGGAAATGGGTCTCGGAAAGACAGTCGAGCTCATGGCACTTGTTGCCCTGAATACGCGACCAAGAATGTCTCCTGGCATGGTCTTTGATCGGAACTCGGGCACCAAGATCTCTCCATCGAAGGCCACCCTAATCGTGACCCCGAGCTCTTTGACTCAGCAGTGGAAGTCGGAACTTGAGCGCCATGCTCCCGACCTCAACATCTTTCATTATGAAGGCATTTCTACGGGTCACGGCAAGAAGAAAGATCGATCGGACGCGACAGTGATCCGAGAGCTCTGCGAGGAATACGATGTGGTCATCACGACATATCAGGTCTTGGGGCGGGAAATTCACTTTGCTGAAGATCCTCCTGATCGAGCTATGCGGCACGCAAGGAAGCACGAACGGAAGCGCAGCCCGCTAGTGCAGATTGAATGGTGGAGAGTGGTTCTTGACGAAGCCCAAATGGTAGAGAGTGGTGTCACAGCGGCTGCACGTGTCGCCTGTCGCTTACCACGAGTTCATTCCTGGGCAGTCTCTGGCACTCCGCTTCGCAAAGACGTCCAAGATCTACTTGGTCTACTGATCTTCCTGCGCTACGAACCATTCGCCAACAACGGGAAATTGTGGAGTCATCTAATCACCAATCATCGGCATCACTTTCGAAAGATATTCGGCGAGATTGCCCTTCGACACACAAAGGCACAAATCAGAGACGAGCTTCAACTGCCTCCGCAGAAGCGTGTAGTTGTCACTGTGCCTTTCTCCGTCATCGAACATCAGAACTATACCGAACTCTTCGATCAAATGTGCGAAGAGATTGGCCTGAACAAGAGTGGTGAGCCGATACGAGGTGATTGGGATCCGAGCGATCCTCGTACAACTGAAGCCATGCGCTCATGGCTAGTACGCTTAAGGCAGACCTGCTTGCATCCGCAAGTGGGTGGCAAGAACAGAAGAGCCCTGGGAAGAGGCACGAATCCGCTGCGTACGGTTGCGCAAGTGCTGGAACTTATGATCGAGCAGAACGAGACCAGTCTGCGTACGGAGGAGCGGACTCTGGCTGCTTCATCACTTCAACGTGCACACATACTCGGCAACAATCAGGCAGATCAGAATCGCTCACATCAGGCCCTGGAGATATACAATGCCGTGTTGTCCGACAGCGAGAAGTTGGTGCAAGAGGCGAGGTCACGTCTAGCAGCCGCAAAAGCTGCCGATCCTGGTGCCTCCAGTGACACCGAGAATGAAGACTCTGCTACTGAATCTACGCCTTTGATTGGCCGTCTGAAGAGCAATTTACGCACGGCATTGCAGGTGCAACATCAGGCCGCATTCTACGCTGCCACTTCGTACTATCAGATCAAAAGCAACGAAAGCTTGACAAAGGCAGATTCTGACGAGTTCAAGCAGCTTGAAGCGAAAGAGGTAGAACTGTACGAAACGGCCAAGATCATGCGAAAAGAATTGATGCGGGAGACATTTCGCAAGGCGGAAAGCTTCATGCGAAGACTCCGAGATCTCGACGCCGGGAACGTGAAGAAGTTCACTCAGCTGCCAAAAGTCACGGACCTACCAAGCACAGGCGGCATCGAGAGCAGACGTATTGTGGAGAAGAGCGACGAACTGTTTGATGTCATTCGAGAACAGGTCGCCGTGCTGAAAGAATGGCGAGCCAAGATGACTGACTTCCTGATCAAGCCATTGGTCGACACAGACGATGGCCTCGTTGAAATCACCGGTGACGAATACGAAGACTCTACGAAACAGCAAGATGAGCTCTACGTCTACTTCGATGCCTTTAAAGCTGTGCATGCCGATCTCAACGCTCTTATCACGAACGAGAGAACCTCGCTCATTGATCACGAAGTTAAGGAGGCTGTCAAGAGAGCGGAGTGGGTGCTTGATCCAGACCTACCCGTGGAGCAGAAGCCGGAAGAGGTCCATGCACCCCAACTGAAACTCGACCTCTACACCATCCGGAACAAGCTCAGAAGTCGCAGGAACATGGTCGGCTCGATACGTTCTCTCATTCAGGAGGCTCGCTCACTGGAGGTAACATCGCAATTCGGCGGCGGCTCTCGGTTGGCGACCGAAGGAGTGTTGATCCAAGGCCACATCGATGCGCTCCAAGCCGTCTTCTCTGCTTATACCAAGGCCCTCGCTGGTCTTGACAAAGAGCTGCAGCTCTTTCGCACGACACAAAACCAGCGAGTGGAATTTTACAAGCAGCTGCAGGATCTGTCGGACTCGGTCGCGCCATACAAGGACGAACTAGACACTAATCTTGATCAAGATGCGCTAGGCGTTGCAATGCAAAAGGAAGAGCAGTCCTCGAGCAAGCTTCAGCAGCTTCAGATGAAAGGACGTTTCCTGATTAACTTGAGGGAGGAGGACAGTGGGCAATCTGGACCAAGGACCTGTATCATCTGCATTTCCACTTTCGAACGCGGCGTACTCACGATCTGTGGCCATACCTTCTGCAAGGAATGTCTCCAACAATGGTTTCAACAAAAGCGGTGCTGTCCCACTTGCAAGCGCAAGCTTGGTGCTCACGATCTTCACGACATCACATTCAAGCCGCAGGAAATCCGTCTCCAGGAGGAGTCGGCCCAAGCCTCATCCCCGCAGTCACCTGGAAACACTGCTGCACCATCGACGAAATCCATCTACAGTGACGTGGACTCTCGTCTCATGGATGAGATCAAGTCGATTGACCTACCCACATCATATGGCACCAAGATCGATACCCTGGGAAGGCATCTTCACTGGATTCGCGACAATGATCCGGGCGCCAAGTCCATCATTTTCAGTCAGTATCGTGAATTTTTGGACGTGCTGGGAGGTGCGCTGAGAGATTTCAAGATCGGCTTCGCTCGCCTCGGCCGCTCCGGTGCTGTCGAAAAGTTCCGCAATGATGCCAGCATCGACTGCCTTCTTTTGGACGCGAAGACAGACTCCTCTGGCCTCACACTTGTCAACGCCACTCACGTCTTTGTATGTGAGCCTCTCATCCAGACAGCCGTGGAGCTTCAAGCCATTGCGCGTGTTCACCGAATTGGACAGACTAGGCCAACCACTGTGTGGATGTATCTCATCAATGACACAGTGGAGGAAGCAATCTATGAGACATCAGTGGCTCGCCGACTTGCTCACGTGCAGTCTCGCGAGCAAAGGCAGCGAGAGAGTCAGAAGAGCAGATCAGCGACACCAGCGCCGCTGCAGGAGAACGCGATAGATGCTGCAAACTCGGAAGAATTGCAATCGGCGCCGCTCACCAAGCTACTGGTTGCAGGAAAAAGCGGCGGAGAGATGGTGGCGAATGACGACCTCTGGCAGTGCCTCTTTGGCAAGGCGCAAAAGCTCACTCACAGTGCTGCAGCGCGACAGGAAATTGGTCGGCATCTACGAGCAGAGGCAGCAGAAGCGCGAGCTGGCGCCCAGGCACCAGCGCCAGGTCCAGATTCGAATGAGGCCGAGCGAGAAGCTTTACAGATCGTGAGAAGACACGAGGAATTGTGACGATGTTCGCGCATTTGCATCTGGGCGCCACATTTGATACATGTATAGCTTTGCGGTTTTGTGCATGATGACGGAATGGGTCCTAGACTAATACATAAGATGCTAGATGTCGATGGCACTGCTCTTGCACTGCCATTCTGATTGATGACAAGCTTCCGAAGTTATCAGATGCTCGTATACAATATAGTCTTCAGGCGTCTAGTTGGTTGTTGATCAAAGGCCTGTGTGTGGAAGTCCGGATCCGGATCTGCACCAGGATGGGAGCCTCATCTGTGCGGGCCGGTGGAGCCGAAGATGAGCGAGCAATCCGAGGCGAGGCGAGGCGACGGCATGCTTTTTCCTTTCTTTCATCTCAGCCTTCATTATTCACACAGATACAGCATATGGCATGTGCAGAGACGCAGCCTTGCCAACCTTCTGCCACCGGAAACACGTGTGAAACCACTCCGAGTCCCATCACGGTGTTGCCTCACATCCACCAACCAGACCTCCCTCGCCAACACTCACCTACGATGCAAAAGCAGACGAACAAAGCTCCAAACTCACAATTCCAGATCGCGATTCAGGCACCCTCCTCATCAGATGTGTGAGGATGGAATTGCGCAATGCCAGGCCGGTTGCAAGAAACCTAATAATAAAGTTGTATCCATTATCATCAGGCTTTGTATACTTGCCACCGATTATGGCGGTTATAGAAGCCGCTATAATCTCGAGCGATTATGGTCCACTATAACCGGTTGTTGCTAGACGATTATAGGTTATTGGTATCTACATTTTAAACCTCCGCGGCACCTACGGCTCGGCGCTATTGCCTTCCTTCTCTTTTGCCTTAGGCCTTGTAGTATAAGTCGCATATAGTATACAGTAGATAGTAAGTAATTAATAGCGGTATAGAGCGGTATAGAGGTAATCGTCGTACGAATTCGGAGGGAGAAGTAGTACTCGTTTAGAGGGTAGTTTACCGTATAAATATCGACTCTAAGAAGCAGTTAGTCTCTCGCGTTATTTAGTCTATATAACTATAGTATTATAAGGCACTAATACGTCTACTTCTTAGCTAAAGACGCCTACTGCTAGGCCTCGTAAACGAGCTGCAACTAGTACTGCTCCGGCTACTACTATAAAGGACAATAAGTAGGCTCGGACTATACTATAGTACTAGACTTTAGAGCAGAATAAGTACTTTCTTAAGCAGTTAATCGAGCTAAGGAAGGTTAGAAGAGGCACCGAAGCTAATAACTTTAAGATCGACGACTTAAGGCCTCTCGCTAACCTATTAAACTAGAAGTTTAGTACTAATCGCAATACCGACGCCTTAAAGAATAGATAGTCGACAATTAAGCGAGATTAGAGTATATAGATTGCTTATTTAAAGCATATTAGTAGGTAGAATAGTATGCCGCTAATAGCCGAGTCGGACGTAGAAGACGTCTATTTCGAAAAGAACCCGAAGTATGCTCCCTTCCGCGACGAATTGCTAGAGTATTATAAGTTAATAGACGAGTTAATTAGCTAAGATATAGCTATAGGCGACAATGTAGCTACCGTAGAAGAGTTAGCGGAAAGTAGTACGAGTAAGGAGTCGGAGGTTAATAAGGGTATAGGCGAGCTCGGTAAGGCTATTATAAGGCCGTTTACTAAGGAATAGCTACTAGTTCTGCGAGCGGCGAAGGTACAAGATAAGTATTAAAAGAAGATACAGAAGGAGGCCGATCGTATCTATAAAAAACAGGACGAGGCGAGTAAGGCGAATGCTAATACTACGAGGTCGATATAGAAGGCATTCGAGCCGCTAGTACTAATAGTAGCGGAGGTTGTAAAGGAAGGAAAGGAAGATCGGATTGCGGCGAGGAAATTAGCTAAAGAACAGCGTATCGAGCGGATTGCTACTACTAGCGCTACTGCTAACGCCGGCACTACTATTAGTAAGGTTACGAAGCGCCTATTAGATAAGAAGACATAGGAGAAGATAGACATACTAATAGCAAACCGTATACTATTAGTCCGCGAGTATACGAAGAAGAATAGTAAATACGACTATACTAAAGTCGCTCGTAGTATAAACTAGGCGCAGTTCGAGGAGTATTTCCTTACTATATTAACGGATCTACGGTCTAACGATTAGCAAAATAGATATCTGCAGGGTTTAGACGGTGGATATATACTAATAGGGTATAGATAATATATTATTGTTATTAAGAAGGATTAGAAATAGCAGAAGAAGCTATAGAAGTTGTATTATATTAAACGTTATATATATAGGTTCTAGGTGTTAGGACGACTTTTCGATGTAAATGCACGCTAACGTCTATACTATTAATTTGTATAAAGGTGTTGTTAATTTTTACTAGCAAATATTAGTTACGTATAGGCGTTTATATATATAAGAAAACGATATCCTATTAACTCGAACTCTAACAATGCTAAGACTAAGCGATTTATACCCTACTAGCATTTCGATAGGAGCGATAGTAAAGTCCGAATATAACGCCTCGAACGTAGAAACAGCGCTCCTTACTAAATTCCTTACTAAAAACAGGTCCCCGCTATTTACCTTTGCATCTAGCGACTACCTCTACCCTCTACTATATTCTTCGCTATACTCTAACCGGTGCTTCTTGCTTCTGCGCCCTTATATTAAGACCTGTCCTTATTTAATACGCATTATAGTCCGCAAATATCTACTACGCTATCCTATCGCGAAAGTCTGCGTAGCATTCGTCGTTAATAGCCTCGTTGCCGTGCTTCTCGTTGTCTAGATAGACCTCCGCCGTTATATTAGCGTCCCTCGCCGCATTTAATTTAGCTTTAGTAGGCACTAAATATAGCTCCTTCGAGAGCGGTTGTCGGCTATCGGAAATGATAAAATTATAGATAATAGTATAGGCGATAATAAAGCGGTTTTGCTAAGCTATCGACTAGCTGTTTAGCCTATATTTAATAATCTTAAACCGGCGGTTTAAGACACTAAATACCCTCTCGATACAGTTGCGAAGCTAAGCGTAGCGGAGGTTAAATAACTCCTTATAATTCTCGGGTCTTGCTTCTGCCTTACCCTGCTCTCGGAGGTAATATCTCGTCCTTTAGTATAGTATAAGAAGGCGTAGATCTTTGAAGGAATAACTACCGTCGGCGAGGTAGAAGTATCTATCTAGTACCTCGAAATCTAACTAATAGGCCTTCCTTAATATAGTGCTATCGGTCGCTAAGCCCTCGTAACCTAGTATAATAAATAGGAAGCGTAAGGACGAGTTGCAAGCAGCTATTACATTCTAAGCGATAAATCCCTTCCGATACCGCTATAGATTAGCATTAATCTTCCGTAGACTAGTAATTAACAACGTACTATTAAGGGCGCCTATAACACCCTTAAAGTATAGCTAAAACTTGCTACTATCCTTACCTTCCGCCTACGCCGGTTTCTTAGTATAATCTAGAAGCTTTATCTACCGCTTAGCAATACGATATACGTACTTCGAAACCTCTCGTACGATATACGCCGCTATATCTCTTAAGACACCGATGTTACGGATCTGATTGGTTAGAGTCCTTACATAATCTTAGAGCGACGCTAAGACTAGTAGGCTAAGCTGTCGCTCTATCTTACTAGGAGCGATAGGAGCGGTCGAGAGCGATAGCGTCGCTTACGTCGCTTACGACTATAGACAAGATGTCTCCTTTATATTTAGGAACGCCGGAATGCCCTTATAGCTCGAGGCGTTTAACTTATATTACCTACTCACTGATTGGAATTACCTTTGTACCAATTATTCTGTCTCTGCCTCCCGCTTATATTAGCCTCTCTAAAGAAGCCTCGGCTTACACGTAATAAGAAGTTACCTAACGATCTGTCGCGAGTAACCGTAACACTTTAAACGCCCTTAGGATAAGTGCCTTATTACAAGTCGGAAGGGGAACTCCCGCCCCTAGCGAGACAGGCAGTACTCGACGTACTACCTCTAGTGCTAGCAATACACTCGGAACCTATACCGGAAACGATTCTCTTAAGATCGGAAAGCTAGACTTTTATTACGGCGACCGAGACAAATTCGATACCTGGGTTAGCTAGATAGATATGTATTTCATGTTTAACTAGGTTCAAGATAACTTAAAGCTAGTCTTCGCAACGACGTTTATACGAGGTAGGGCTTAGTATTAGGTTAAACCATTTCTTAGGACCTATCTAGATAGCAACGGGACCGACAATTCGGATGGAATCTTCGCAAGCTACGAAAATCTTAAGCGTACGATAAAGAAGGTCTTTAGATCTTCTAACGAAGTTGCTACCGCAGTTAGGGTTATCTAACATTTAACTTAGAAGGGGTTATATACCGATTACGCCGCTAAATTTCAGGAATACGCCTAACTTACGGATTAGGACGACGAAGCTCTTATAACAATGTATCGGCGAGGTCTTAAGGACAACGTTAAAGACGAGCTTATACGCGACGGTAGAAAAATAGATGATATAGGAACATTAGTTAAGGTTACGATCGATCTCGACGATAGGCTCTACGAACGAGCTTTAGAACGACGTTACGATTCTAAGACTTCTAGAAAAGCTAGTTATACTCCTAGATACGATAATAGACGAAACTACAGTACCTACGATAAACCAAAAGGGAACAACTACTACGGTGCGCAACTAATAGAGCTAAACGCTACCTAGAAGGGTCGAGTAATTAAAGGAAGAAAAGGCAAGAGTTCGCCTAAGAAAGTAGGAAGATTGACTTACTATACGTATAGCAAGGAAGGCTATATAGTACGGAACTGCCGCGGCAAGAATATAGTGCGACGCGAACAGTTCAATATAATATAACGAAAGGACTCGGGCAGAGAAGGCTACCGAATAGTAGTAGAGCTATACTCTATTAATAACGCGCCGAGGACCTACGTAGAGGTCGTAAAGGAAGAGCTACGACAAATCTATATAATAGCACGACGACAAGAACCCGTATATAGAGCCCTTTACTAGAGATTCTGTTACGACGACTAATACCAAATTCATTATTCTGCTAAAGTAGAAGTAGGATTTTTCCCTTAGATTAGGCGACTCGTACGAGAAGATGCGAAATCCTAGTTAGAAGAAGAAACGATTAATGAATCTTACTTAAATGCCGACGATAAAGAAAACCGAGATCCGGAAGCTTTATTCCCTCCCGGGGAGGAGTTAGGAGCTATCCTAGAAGTACCGGAGTCCCCTTAGTAAGAGGAGGAACAGCAAGAAGATTTAGAAGGAAGTCTAGATACCGAGGAAGAAACTACGAATAAAGAAAGTAAAGACGAATTCGGGATTAACGACGATACGATCCTTACGTTTATAATAGATGCACCTATAGCAGCGCGAACAATCGCCTTGCATCTAGTACGTAAATACGAGGAAATGTTTCTAAAGGTTAACGGACAACGGAAGGTCGATCCTATCCAATTTGATTATTTCTAGATAAGCTTACGGGCAAAATTCTAGAATTACCCCCGGATACCTATAGACTATGCGTACTATAACTTTATTACGGAGCGAGTACCGATAGGAAGTATAATTACGCCCTACGGATACGTCCTACCCGACGAAAGGACGATTATTACTCAAGATATACGTTAGACGGTCTAGCGATTAAATTAGCAATACCGAAAGGCTATAGCAGCGTAGGGACAAGATATATGCAACGATACCCTCGAGGAAAAATTATATGCCGAAGAAGCACGAACGGCAGGACTACGGATCCGTAACTAGTTAGAATAACGTTAGGCTACTAATCAGTCGGGAAACGGACTAACTCTCTAGATTAGAGCGTTCTAAGAGAGTTCCTTAATACCGAAAGCGCTTAAGCATTAATAGCAGTCTTCCGCATAAAAGTTATCGTTAACGGGCACCCGACGAGTGTATTAATAGATTCCGGAGCGAGCGGGAACTTTGCCTCCGAATTATTCGTTAAAAGCCGAGGGATCGCAACCCGAAGTAGAAGAGAAGGAGCGTATAAACTTATAGTAGTAGATAGGTTACCGCTACCTAGCGTAGAACGAGAAACGATACCGTTACTACTAGCTATCTAATAGCACTACGAGGAGATTGTCTTAGATGTTACTAATATAGCTAGTTATAATATTGTATTAGGTATACCTTAGTTGAGAAAGTATAACCTAGTCGTAGACTAGAGAAAAGGAGTACTTATATTTAAGGAATGCGACTGTATAATCGGCATTCAACCTATATAGCGGCAGCGTTCGTAGGTAGATGAGATTGACAAACGTAAGGCGATTCGTAAGACGTTTACGTCGATAGGAATTACGGAGAACCGTATTCAACCCGGATCGACACTACCGTTAGGTTAGGAGGGTTACAATAATAATTACGGGAAGGATAGAAGTTATACGCTATCGAAGAATAAAGCTAGAATCTCGGACCTAGACATTCCTAAAGAGTATACTAAGTAGAAGCGACTCTTTAAAGAGGAGAGAGGCAAGGCAGCCTTACCTAAACACCAACTATAGGATCATAAAATACACTTACAGCCTAGGAAAGAGCCTCTATAGGGACCCTTATACGCAATGTCTAAGAAAGAGCTCAAAACCCTAGACAAGTAGCTGAAAGAGAAATTAGAAAAAGGCTAGATACGGAAGTCGACATCCTCGGCAGCCTTACTAGTAATATTCGTTCCGAAAGCCGGATTAGACGAAGGACGGCTAGTAGTCGATTTTAGACGACTTAACGACATCACAATTAAGAATCGGTACCTACTACCGAACATCGAAGAAATGCAAGACCGATTAACTAGATTAGACTAGTATACGAAGATTAACCTACGCGATGCGTTTTACGCAATACGTATAGTAGCTAGATACGAGTGGATGACAGCATTCCGAACAAGATATAGGCTTTACGAATTCTTAGTTATGCCTATAGGACTTACAAATGCCCTAGCGTTATATTAAGACCTTGTAAACGAAGTCCTCCGAGACCTTCTAGATGTATACGTTATCGTATATATAGACGATATCTTAGTCTATACTAAAGGAGCTCTCGCGGACTATATACGAATAGTGTAGGACGTCTTTGAACGATTTACTCAAGTAGGATTTAAGACTGCACCTAAGAAATGCGAATTCTATAAGAAGGAAGTTAAATTCCTAGGATTTATTATTAGCACTATAGGAATTAGGATCGATCTAGAAAAAACCAAGTCAATACAGGAATAGCCAACGCCTATATACGTTAAAGACGTACAATCATTCCTAGGATTAGCTAACTATAATAGGAAATTCATCGAGGGCTATTCTAAGACAGCGGCACCCCTTACGGAGCTTATAAAGAAAGACAAGAAATGGAACTAGAGCACGAAGGAAGACGAAGCGTTTAGGCAGCTAAAGAAGCAATGCGTTTCTGCGCTAACGCTACGATTATTCGATAGGAGTAAGGCGGTCTAGATAGAAATAGACGCGTCGGATAGGGCTATAGGAGCATACCTTATATAGGAGTATAACGGGAAACGACACCCGGTAGCCTATTACTCGAGAAAGATGTTACCCGCGGAACAGAACTACGACATCTATAATAAGGAGCTACTTATAATAGTTGTATTACTACAATACTAGCGAGTATACGCGGAAGGAGCACTAAGTCTTACGATTCTTTCTAATTATAAGAATCTGACTTACTTTACTACGACTAAAGTACTAACCCGAAGACAGGCCCGCTAGTCGGAACTACTAGGGCAGTATAAGTTCGAAATCCGCTATACCCTAGGACGCGAGAACGGACGAGCCGACGCACTAAGCCGCCGTAGCGACTATATAGAGGGTCACGAACTAGTACAGTAGCAGATATTAAAAGCAAACTAAGACGGAAGCCTTAGTGCTAATATAAAAGAATTCAACTACATTATACGAGTTCTTTAGGATATAGAAGAACAGTTCCCAATCGAATATAGGAAATACTAAGTACCTAAGGAACGAGTTACGGAGTGTATACGACAACACTACGACGGACTAGAAAATAGACACCCTAGAGTTTCAAAAACAATAGAACTAGTCAAGCGAAGCTTCGGATTCCCATATATGCGATAACGAGTCCTAGAATATATTAAGAAATGTCCACAATGCTAGCGTAATAAGGCTAATAGACACGCTAGATATAGACATATCCAATTTAGGACGCTACTAGATAAGCTATAGGACGAAGTTACAATAGACTTTATTACGAAGCTACCGAAGTCTAAGGATCCGGTTACAGGATATAGCTACGATATAATACTTGTTATAGTCGATAGGCTTACGAAATACGCACACTTCATTCCTACTAACGAAGCAAGTACGGTAGAGCAACTCGGATACCTCGTACTAGATAGACTTGTACGATACTACGGATTTCTAAAGACCTATATTACGGACAGAGATAAGCTCTTTACGTCAAACTACTAGAAGACGCTTACAGCGACGCTTGGAATTAAGTATAAGCTATTAACGGCATACCATCTATAGACAGACGGCTAAACGGAAGTTAAGAATCAGGCCTTAGAGGTATACTTACGGTACTACGTCAATTACGTACAAAACAATTAGGCATCGCTATTGCCTATAGCACAACTTGTACTAAACAACCAACAATCTAAGACTACGAAAGAGACACTATTCTTCGCTAATTTTAGGAAACATCCGCAGCTGTTCGGGGAATAGTATTTATAGCATCTATACGCGGATAAAGCGATAGTCGCTTTAGAAGACTTAAAGTAGGTATATAAGGAATTGCAAAGGGCAATTGCCGAGTCTCAAGAAAAGATTACGGGGCTATATAATGCTAAACGAAAAATAGCACCTTAGCTAAAGAAGGGGGATAAGGTCTACCTCCTAACAAAGAATCTAAAAACCCGGAGATCGACTAAGAAACTAGATTACGTTAAAGTCGGGCCATTTTTGATTAATAAGCCTAAAGGACTAGTTAATTACCGACTCAAACTACCGGACGACGCGAAAATCTACCTAGTATTCTATATCTCTATACTGGAACCTATAGACGCCGAAACACCGTATTAAGAAACATTTCACTTCTAACCTAAGGAAGAAAACGAGTTTAAAGTCGAGAAAATCCTAGATTAGTAAGGTTAGAAATACCTTATCAAATGGAAAGGATACCTACATTTAGAAAACACCTAGGAACTAAAAGAAAACCTACAGAACTATTAGTAGATAATCAAAAAATTTTAAAACCGAACAAAAAGGAAATAACTAGTGTAGGAATTGAACCTACGACCTCTTAGACCCTATCGATTATAGCGCCTTAGAGTTCTCAACGACCTAGGGCAGTGTAGCTCGAGGAGCGGGGACTCTAATAGCGTACCTAGCAACTATGTCTTTTATAGCTAAGAATTATACTACTAGACCAACTAGCTAGAAGATAAAATAGATAGGAAATATTGAAAATATATACCTTTAAGACACTAGACTCTCGGCACTCCTACTAGGAATTTTAGAGGTAGGCTAGGACGTCCTATCTAGACGACTCCAGTTATAAGGCGACATCTATAATCGGCTATCTAGGGGAAACGGCTCGTTAGCAGGTAACGAGAATATTATCGGCTCTATAGGCGAAGAGCCTAGCTCTCTTTCGAGCTCCTCCGCCTATTGAATAGAGGCTTCCTCTACCTTAAGAGCTTATACCTCCCGATCTTCCTTTATACGTAGCGACTTGCGTAAGCGACGGACCTTTACGCGATGCTCGAAAAGCTTCCGCGTAAGGAGGTCTTCCTCCTCTTCGGCCGCTTCGAGATCTTTAGCTATCTTTAGGCGCGCCTTCCGGATTTTTTTATACTCTATACGAGTAACTTGTATATTATAGGACTAGCCGTATAGGGCGCACTCGGAGCAGCGGCCGGAACGGAGATCGACTTTGTAGGATTTATCGGCCTATTCGTAATAAAAGCAGCGGATCGGCATTTCGAGGCAATCGGTAAGGATGTTATTTGCGATATTTTCCTTACGCTAACGAGAAGATAAGTCCTTTAATAACTTTAGTATAGCAAAGAAGTTAGAATTAGAAAGTTCCGGAATAAGGGACTATCCCGCTTAAGGAGGGGGATAGTGTTACGGATCTAATTGGTTAGAGTCCTTATATAATCTTAGAGCGACGCTAAGACTAGTAGGCTAAGCTATCGCTCTATCTTACTAAGAGCGATAGGAGCGGTCGAGAGCGATAGCGTCGCTTACGTCGCTTACGACTATAGACAAGATGTCTCCTTTGTATTTAGGAACGCCGGAATGCCCTTATAGCTCGAGGCGTTCAACTTATGTTACCTACTTACTGATTGGAATTACCTTTATACCAATTATTCTGTCTCTGCCTCCCGCTTATATTAGCCTCTCTAAAGAAGCCTCGGCTTGCACGTAATAAGAAGTCACCTAACGATCTGTCGCGAGTAACCGTAACAACCGAAGTCGTTAGCTAACTCTAAGTAGGTGCTATTATAGCTAATATATACGAGAAATATAACTACTCTTGCCTCTACTAAATACTTCTTAGACTTTAATCTACCGTATTCCTTTAATTCCTCGATTAACGATAGCAATACCGGTTACCTAAGGCGCGTTCTTTCTAGACAATATCGTAACGGTCTATTTAATACCTTAAACACCTCTTTCTCGAATTTATTGCGCTCTATCTAAGTCGTCGCGCGGCCGCTCGGTCGATAGTGCTCGCGCCTTCGAAATCGCGGTATCTCTTCGAGGAAGAATAGCGGCACTACTAAGACCGCCGCTACTGCTAGAACGACCGCTAATAATCGTTCTATCGTTAACTATACCCTTATAATCGCTATACTATTAGAAATACGGCTTTAAAAGAGGTAGATATAGCGGCGGCGCGCTAGAAGTCTACTTAGCGTACGGATAGCTACAAAACTACCTCGAGAGCCGGTTTTGCAGATCTTGCTATATATAGCAATATATCAGCGAGAGCGAGACACCTACGATTATAAACAACGGTTACAAGCGGACAATATTGGTTGTTAAGAGTTAGCGATAATCGGTTATACAACTACAGTGGATAACCGCCATAATCGGTGGCAAGCATACGCGGCCTCAATCACACTTTATGCTTTCGTACTCCAACCCCTGGTTCTTGCATTTACGAAATACGAAGCATGACGAGCTGGCCGACCGGCCGCAGATGTCATCACAAACAACAGGAACAGGAACGTGTCGCGCCTGTTCTTCCTTCTCTGCTAAGTTACGGACAGTATCATCATCATTCTCCTTGGAAATGGCCATGACATCTCTTTCTTGTTGATATTATTGATGCCTGATAACTAGCTGAAACTGGGATGTTCCTCGAACCTCCAGGTCTAGACGCTGCAGGACATTATTGTTGCGCCATTCCAACTTCAAAATAGCCCTTCTCTTCTCATCACACACCCATCCTCCCTCCTCCCCCCCATTCATGCGTAATCATCAGCAGAAGACGCATGTCCGAGCCATCGAGCAGCACTGCTACTCAACGCTATTCTCCTCCTTTCGCGACACTCACAGACGACGACCACTCGGCATGGATTGTGATTGCTGCTTCACTGGCGTTGGCGCTGACTCTGGCATTTGCCGGCATTCGCATCTTCATTCGCAAAATCATCAGTCCTGGCGTTGGGCTGGATGACGCGTTGCTGGCGGTCGCGACCGTGTTCAGCGTTGTGGAGGCGTCCCTCGTACTCGGAGCATGTCGTGTGGGGTTTGGAAAGTCGGAGGTCTCGCTGTCTGTTGATGATTTGAACACGGTACAACAGGTGAGTAAGGTTTACTTGACGTGCATACGGTTGAACGGTGACTGAAGTGTATTCACAAGCTATCCTATGCTGCGACACTCTTCTTTGCCCTCGGCGTTGGACTCTCCAAGGCCTCCGTCGCTGCGTTTCTGCTTCGGATCGCACCTTTCAATCCCTACAGGAACACCGTCAAAGTCATCTTCGCTCTCATATCAGTCTGGACATTAACCCTGGTGTTCGTACTGTCGTTCAGATGCGGCTTGGACCGACCGTGGCGCGTGAGCACCGCCAGCTGCAGTGATGCAATTCTTCTTCGATGGGAGATCCTCGATGCATTTGGTTGTCTATTCGAGCTTGCCATGGTCGCTATCCCCATCTGGCTCGTCTGGGGTGTTTCTGCACTGAGCTGGAGTCACAAAGCAGTCGTGGTGGTCATGTTCGCTTTTCGCCTCCCAGTCATTCTCTTCACTGTCCTCCGCCTGCTGAGCTATCCGGATGCCAAACGATGGGATCCGAACCTCCTTGAGGCTGAATTCGTTTCGTGGAGTCAGGCAGAGCTGTGTTATTCGCTGATAGCATCTACCATCTTGGTCATGCGGCCTTTCATCACCAACTTTGTCACCCATGACGGCGGAAGCGGGAAGGCTGCTCCGCGGAGAGAAGAACAGGCCCATCTGATGCTACCAATGATGTTCGGAAGCGTCTCAACTCCTCCGCGATCCGACAGCGCTCCGAGTTTTGTTCTAGACTCCGAGCGAAGGGACCGCGAAGCAACACTAGCGAGAGCTGTGTTGGTAGGAGGAATTAAACAGACCCGGCAGGCCAGCGTAGTATAGCATCGTGTGGCTGTATTAGAGTGCTATGCTTGCAGGCTGCGTCGTGCGCACCCATTCTGTTTCGACCCGGAAAAAGACCCACACCCATCGTCGAAGAATTTCTACGATCTCCAAGAGGAAGACGCCACCTTCTATGCCATCCAGGGAGACCAATGCCAATGACAGCTTCCAAGACCAGGCAAAGCGGAGAACAAGGTCGAAAGCCACGACCGAATAGTAGAGAAGCGGGAGCCTGAAGACACGCTGTTGGCGTAGACCGAATGGCGAGCGATGACGGTACCGAGAAAGTAGCGTCAGGTCCCAATCCATAGACACATCCCACCAGAAGCTGTATAGAGAGTTGACCAGAGCCGCTAGGCGCCTGATAAAGTTAGTGTCCATGTATGATAGTTATGAATGATGTCTCTTACCATATCACTTTCCACGTTGGATCTTTCCCCATCATAGAGCTGAGAATGATGACGGGAAAAGCAGTGGCGTACTTGGCCGCGTTGGCCCATTGTCCCTCCTTGATGCACTGTCTCAAGCGGATCACGAATGGCCAGGCGATCGCCAATGGTACAATGACTTCACGCCCGCATGCGCGATCAGGCTTGTCCGTCGTATGCATACCCTTGAAGAACATGCATAAAGTGACAAAAATCTCGGAAATGGGTTTTGAGTAGGAAGTGAGAGCATCTGCCAGCAGAACATCTCCAAACTTTTCTCCCTTCGCCTTTGCGATCCCGCCGGGCGCACATCGCAGCAGTCCGTAGAGCAAACGATGAACACCATGTGAGCTGGTGCTGCCGAATATGCTCCGTGTCCATGGCAGGCGTGGCGCGAACAGAACGGCGAG
Source organism: Pseudocercospora fijiensis CIRAD86 (assembly GCF_000340215.1). Lineage (NCBI taxonomy): Eukaryota > Fungi > Ascomycota > Dothideomycetes > Mycosphaerellales > Mycosphaerellaceae > Pseudocercospora > Pseudocercospora fijiensis. The sequence continues at coordinate 3,334,928 of NW_006921538.1, forward strand.
GATGGCCAGGAAAAGCAGATTCGGGATCCAGTGGTAGGCAATCACCAGATCTGCTTGGCCGTGCGTGAAGTTCCAGAAGAGGATGATTGCGCCCATGCACATGCCCGTCAGCACCGTTGCCAGCCGGTATGTCGAGACGTGTAGTGCTGGCTCATCGTGAGTGGGCCGGGCCGGATAATGTATCAAAGTGAAAATGTCGATGTCCAGGAGGTGAAAAGCATGAAGATTGAACGCCCAGAGCCAGAATCCCAGTACGAGCTCGAACTGAAGACGGAAAGGAAGAGGCAGGACCCGGCTGAAGGTATCTGGGCCTTCGACCGGGCTTGCAGGGTCCATTTGCTGATGATTGTGGAATATCGAGATGTTGTTTTCACTCAGAAGCCAGTCGCGGAAGTTAGCTGTTCGTTCCTGACCCCTGCTTACATAAGGAGGTCAAAGCGCCAAACAGTGATGCGTGACAACTTCGCGCTTTCTCCTTCATCAAGAAATTGAGACAATGAGACTTCAAGACCGCGGTTTTGCTCCCTAGATCTTGCTATACAGAACCCAGGATTCTTTGACAGCCAGAGGGGACGAGAGAATAGGGGAGCCTTCACACAGCAGGCATTCGACCAAGCGAGGGCCTGAACAGCAAGAGAGATCTTCACCCAACAGGCGTAAACAACGCCCGTCAGGTGAGGCCTTTGGAAACAAGAAGAGCGAGGGCAAGCGAAACGCAGCACTGAAAGCACAGCAAAGGAAATCAACCCGGCGACCGTCAAAGACTCCTGCGTATCTTACCCTCGAGAGCTCGTGCGTGGTGCAGGAGGAGGCAAGTCTCACAGTGTTTGTTCGGGGTCCAATGGTGGCAAAAAAAAAGAAAGAGATATCGAACCACGCATTCCGCAAGCACTGAGGCGACGACTGAGTCGCCTGTACAGGTCACCTAAGGGAAGGTATTGATTTCCCCCATGAGGTCCCGCGCCCCAAATTCCTGCCTATCTTACCAGACGCGCTTGAGGTGGTTGGATGGAAGAGGAGCACTTTTTTGCGACTTGATTAGTTGCTGGTCAACGTGAGACCGCTCGGAGGTACGTGCGTGGTTTAGTATGCAAGTCTCACACTGTAGGTGGAGTCAGCTTTCACATGAATGATGCCAAGACTCAAGGATTATTTTTCGGCGCTCAATAGGTGGCGACTCTACTTTTGCGAGATATCTGAGTTGTGTTGCCGCCTTCTCGCTGACATGACTACGGCCAGTCGGTGGGCATGAGAGCAGCGAGTGGTAGTAGGCGTGATTTCATGGATGGTACATTGTGTGAAGAATCGAGGCAGGGATCTGAGACAGAAAGCATGGTGCTGTGACTGAAGCGATTTGCATTGCATGACAGGTATTCCAACCTGTATTCGAGATTCTCAATTTGATACTCATACACTTTGTGCCAACCAATCCGTGTTACCAGCCAGTGCCAAAAGAAACTTCCCGCTCTCATACATTTGTGTCCCCGATCAACGATCTCATCAGACGGACTCCTTCGAATCTTTTCATTTGCTGAATTCGCAAACGTAATATGCTGTGCTTCGTGACTTCGTTATATGCCCATTCTGCCGTGGCGCCGACCAGTTATTGATTTTCCTGCAGTTTTGGTGGCCAAAAGGTGAATTGCCCGCCTGTTCATCCATTCCAGTCGCTTTCAAGTAGTGTTCGAAGCAGATTGTTTCAATACCCATGTCTTCACATCAAAGCTTTCATCCACCACAAGGACGCCTGTGCCAAACCGTATCCGCCCAAAAACCATTCCATCTCTTCAATTCTTAGTCCATGTAAAAGTCGCCCTTGAGGATTCTCTCCTGGAAGTGATCCGGCCGAACCTGCTCCTTGGGCTTCGGCATCTCGCGAGCTGGAGGCTCCATGACCGCAACGCTCTTGCTCCTATCCTGTCGGCCAGGCGGTGAGCTCTGGCCAAATCCAAAGCCGGAAGAGCCCCCTCCAACCCAAGAACGCTCGGCACGTGTACGGAAGTTTTCGGACCAATTAAATCCTTCAGAGCCTGCGAGGACACGATATGTCAGCACGATTTCGGGGAAATGGTAAGCATGAAGGTGATGGTGGAGCGAGGGTGTCGACAAAAGAAGGTGTATTTCAGACAAACCTCGAGCCTTGGAATCTCGGTTCGAGATCGTCCCGTTCTGTGCTTTCGGTGCATTGTTCTCGGAGGTGGCAGTAGCAGAACCAGGCTTACTAGTACCATTCTGACTGGGACTAGTTGTCCCTCCTGTCCTCACATCTCGCAAAGCCTTTGCTCCAAACGACATGCGCCTCGCGAATGGTGTCTGCGGTGCTGCATTGGCAGGGCCAGGCTCGTCCTCGATGGCGGATTCGTCGATGCTATCGCTGCCGGCAGTGCCGTAGCTGTCTCGTCGGTTGTTGTACGAGCCGAAAGGAGACGAGTTGGGCGATGCAGAGAGACCAAGCGTGCTGATGGACAGTCTCCGTCGCTGAGCCGAGGCAGCTGCATGAGCGATTGAGCCTGGGTAGGACTGAACCGGCTGTTGACCGGTGGCATTAGTATTGGCCTCACTGGCAGTCCTGGACATGCTGCCGCGGTGGCCCGAGCCAAACAGATTGGCAAGGGTCTCGCCTGCGAAAGACGAGCGACGTGCCGAGCGTGGCGATGAAGACGAGGTGTTGTCGTCGGTCATGGTGGGCGTAGTTTGGCGTGCGACTTGGCGGTGTATCAAGGACGTATCGGCTTCCGATGCAAGTGTGGTGTTTTGGACTGGGTGGCACTAAGGCCAACGACAGTCCGCGTGGTTGTTCGCGATGCTAGTCGTAGCGCGCTCTTATCACGGTCGTTCCTTCCCAGTTCGTTGGAAGCCAGGAGGTGTTGTGAGTTCGAAACGCAGTCTCGCAGATCGTCAGGAGCTGGGCTGGTGTGGTATGAGTGCGTCACCAAGCGTCTCCAGCGCGTGTCGGCACCGATGTTCGATGGATATTCTTTCCTTCGTCGTGAGCCAATTCGGGTCCAATCTAGGCAGTACAGCCGAAGCAGAGAGGTATGTGAGGGTGGGAGTGTTGCAGCAGTTCGAAGGAATAAGCAGCACGAGATGAGATGGCCAATCTACTTCTTTGTTTAGCCTCCTCTTGACTCTTGACACTACTCACTCCGCAGATTGCGGGGAAGGACCCTGTCCAGCATGTGATTGGTCTACATGCGGGTCCATCTGCTATCAAGCTTCCAGCTCCTGTGGTGCTTGACCTCTGGAGAGCGATACGCAGTTACACCGACATGCTTGCGAAGCTGCCGAAGCCGCTTGGGCACTTGTGTGTTGCACTTGTCCTCCCTATGCACAAAGCACCGAATGACATATTGTGTTGACATCATGATAACAGCTGCCGGCATGGCATTATGCACACCACGAGAAAGCTCGAGGACCGTCCTGGCTGCGACCTACGTACCGACAGACAACGCGATGCATCTCGTGATAATACCTCCAAGAACGTCTGATATATCAGCAGATTGCTGGGGCGGGTCAGATTCGCCGTCAGAAAGGTACGATACTGTATGATTGCAAACGATACTACTCCAAGGTCGGGACACACGATGTATCATCGGGCTGAGAGCAATAATGGTGCGACAATAATTTCGATGCCGCAAGCTTACAGCCCATCGCTCGATCAAGACCTGTTGCGCCACTGACAAGGTAAGTGGGTGCCCAATCTGGGCCCGCGTGTCGCAACCACACTGTGCGTATCAGCTCTCGGACTGGTACATATAGGGGTCCGCTGGCAGGCAGGATTTGTGCATGTGAAGTCAGTTCTCAGTTCTGTGCTGAGTGAGTTTGGGGCGGAGAGGACGAGATCTATGAACGCTCGACGGCCTACTAAGATTGTTTTCCAGGAAGAAAAGATTCTGTTTCGTGTTTGGATGCTAATGTCTGCCCACCCAGTATTGCTGAGCCCAATGCGCCAACTTACCGATCAAGGATGTGTTCTTTCGAGCTGCGATCTTGCGCTGCTCATGTCGGCTGAAGACTTCAACTGCTTTTTGGCAAATGTACTGCAGCAAGAGGTCTAGATCTGCTCGCAGCCGTTCGTGCTGGATCTCGTCGCGGAAAAGAGGTGGTACAGGAAGCCCTTGGTGCGCCAGACCTACCTGAATCTCCGATCTGACATGATGCACCATGACCAGTGCATCCATGCGCGTGCCATCTCTAGTATCGAGAACGTCGTACAAGGCACGTAGCACACGGCACCAATCGCGGAGCTCATCCTCATTATATGGACGCTGCAATGCCTGGGCATATCCCAGCAGCAGATTGCCCATTGTGATGATGTGGTGGCCCAAACGGCGACTATCTATGATCGCAGGCCCTGCCGCATTCGTGTGATGCTGCTCTCCCAGCCAGAAGTTCGCCGCTGCCGTGGCTCGCTGGATGTCAGACACACTCCACCTTATGCCTGTACTGAATGTGTGGAACTCGCCAGTCAGCAATCGGGAGTTCAGCAATGCCTCGTTCATGGCGACGACCTGCTCTCGAGTTCTGGCGATCGGCCCGCGATCGCTGTCATTCAGAGCGAAGAGGACTCGTCGACATGTCGGGCAGGTATTCTTCGATCTCAGTGATAGCCATTGACAGATGCACTGCCTACAAAATGTGTGGCCACAGGCTTGTATCTTGACGGGCTCAGTGTATTCATCTGTGCACACAGCACAATCTTCGCTCTCTGGCACAGTGCCAGTGGGTTCCAGCCCGGTCTTGAGAAATTCGGCGCGAGTTTGCATATTTTAAAAAGTGACCCTTGCTGCCAGCGCTAAGGTGTAATGATTGTTTGCTAGGCGAAAAGAAAAAAAGTCAGAGGTGCCATGTAAGTAGACATTGCTCAGAGCAAGAGACAATGTAGAATGTCTTTGCGTCCTTGTTCCATTCTTGGAGCCAAAGGCTGAGACCTTTCATGGAGAGTTAAAGAAAGACAATGACGACAAACGTCTCATGCGAGTGTGGTAGGGATGGCAATGCCGCGGGTGGATGTTGCTTCGATCGTGGATACGGATACTGTAACGCAAAACACAGTACGCTTCGACTTCTACACTCTGAGGTTGAGAATAGCGAGACATCGCATTTTTTCGAGACGTATACTAGATGTATCGTACAGAGCTATTATGAAGAAAAGATAGATAAAAGATAAGTAAAAAAATAAATAAAAGATAAAATAAAAACTAAATAAAAGATAAATAGAAGATAAGTAAAAGATAAGTAAAGGATAAATGAAAGATAAATAAAAGATAAGTAAAAGATAAGTAAAAGATAAGTAAAAGATAAGTAAAAGATAAGTAAAAGATAAGTAAAAGATAAGTAAAAGATAAGTAAAAGATAAGTAAAAGATAAGTAAAAGATAAGTAAAAGATAAGTAAAAGATAAGTAAAAGATAAATAAAAGATAAATAAAAGATAAATAAAAGATAAATAAAAGATAAATAAAAGATAAATAAAAGATAAATAAAAGATAAATAAAAAAATAAATAAAAGATTAATAAAAGACAAATAAAAGACAACTGAAAGATAAATAAAAGATAGGTAAAAGATAAATAGAAGATAAATAAAAGATAAATAAAAGGTAGGTAAAAAATAGTTAATAGATAAATAAGAGATAAATGAAAGATAGGTAAAAGATAGGAGAAAAGATCGAGAAAATTACTATTACGCTATCGAGGAAGTATTTTTTAGAGAACGTATAAAAATCGAGAGGCCTTAGCATTCTCAACCTTAACGTAAAACACAGTAGGTGGTTGTCGAGAACGACGAGAAGTCGAGTCGAGCATGGCGTGAAAGCTTGGCATCTCCGCGGCCTGTCCGGAGTCCGCTCCGCTGCTGCATCATCAGCCACTCCATGCAATGCCATGCAATGCTTCCATTGAAAGCAACGTCCCAAAGATGCAGTCGCCAATGCCGCGCTCAATGTGTCTGCGCTGTCTCAAGCGCTCATTGAACGCCATCGAGACAGCTGCGCCAAACCATGTCATACAGCGGTCCTCATTCTCCACATCGACGTCCCTCTCCGCGCAACCGGTACAGAAGAAAAAGGGTGTAGTCGCGAAGCCAGCATCCCGAGCAGGACGAACATTACGTCTCACCAAGAACAAGCGCGCATCACCAACTAGACCCCCAGCTGTTGGTGAACGTAAGGCACTTCGGAAAAGGGTTGTGCTCAGCAACACCAATGCTCTCGAGATCCAAGGCCTTCCGGATCTCGACGTGGGAAACATAAACAGCGAAGTCCTTCAAAAGTTTCAAGGAGCCGTCTTGGGCCTCAATAATCCTACCGTCGATGCGCTACGAGCAGCAGAAGCCTTCAAACCTACACAAGGATGGAGTCTTTTTCGACGACCGGCGACATTGATCCGGAAAGAGACCGTGGACCTTGCTGGTGACATAGAGTGGGTCGCGGCAGTAAAAGCAGCAAGAACCGTACGGAAGGTCATTCATGGTGAGCGCGACAGCGGTAAGAGTGTGTTACAGCTTCAAGCCATGGCCATGGCTTCACTGAGGAAATGGGTTGTCGTGCATATACCAGAAGCCCAGGACTTGGTCAATGCTCACACTTCCTATGAGCCCATCGAGACGGAAAATGGAACCATGTACGTCCAGCCACACTACACCGCGAAGCTGCTGGACAACATCGCCAAGGCCAATCGCAACACATTAGAAACATTGAAGATGAAGCAGCAGCACAAGCTGCCAATTCCTCTCCCGGCGAACAGCACACTTCTGCGGCTCGCAGAGTTAGGTGCTCGAGATCCAGACGCTGCATGGCCCGTCTGGCAAGCATTCTGGGCTGAGCTTAGTGCGCCAGGAGGCGACCTTCCGCCAGTGTTTTACAGCTTGGATGGCTTCGATCACGTTTCGCGGCTGTCCGCATACTTGGATCCCGACGTTCAGCCAATTCACGCACACGAACTCACACTTGTGAAGCACTTCATCGACTTGCTCTCTGGCAAGATACCTCTTCCGAACGGCGGCATGGTCCTCGCCGCAGTGTCTGAATCGAACAAGGCAAGCGCACACACTTTACACCATTGTATCAAGCGCAATGAAGCCATTCAAGGCAACAAGCAACCTCAGGCGGGTGACCCATACGTCGCTTATGACAAGTGGGTACAAGATGCAATGGCGACTGTAGGCGTCACAAAACTCCGTGGTCTGAGCAAAGAAGAAGCTCGGGGTGTTATGCAGTACTATGCGCAATCGGGAATGCTCAGGAACGGTGTCACGGAGAACCTCGTGAGTGAAACCTGGACACTCTCTGGAGGCGGTATCATCGGTCAGATTGAGCGAGGCACTGTACAGGCATTGCGTGCATGAGCAGGGTGGATCAGGCCGTAGACTGGCCTTGTGAGTAGCGTAAACTACACTGTATATTTAAACCCGAGATGATATCTCACTTGAGCGGGCTGTCAGTGTAGTAATGTGTCATGCTTCCACCATATATATCTTTCTCGTCATAGACATTGATGCGCTCGTTCTCAGATCGACTCGCGACCTGTCACCTCACCCTGCAGTGATAACCCTTGCATTGCCTGCGTCTCTCATTTCCCACCGCACCGGTGTGTCGTGTTCTTGAGCATAAACGTTCTCGAGAAATTCGGATTGTGATCATAAGTCTCATCCAGAAAAGAGCTGATCCGAGGCACCCAACCCCGTTGTCACGGCCACCATTGGTTTCAGTAGCAATGCTGCCCTCAAATTGATGCTCACTCAGTCCCAGCGCCAGAAGCACTCGAAGGACACGATGACGGGTCCAGACCCAAACTTCCCGACAGACGACGCGCTCCTCCAAGCAGTTTCCGAGATTCGCAGTCCGCATCCTGAGCTGGGAAGGTCAAAGCTACTTGCGACTCTTCGCACGCAGTACCAGTTCACAATCTCCGAGCAGCGACTGAAGAAAGTGGTGCCATCGGTCAACGCGCTCCACGCGTCTGGAGGGCAAGCCTTATCGCTTCAAACGATCGCAAAGCAGCTGGGCATTCCCCAGAATGCATTAGCAGCGCAGACCAAGTACGGAGAGGAGAGTACTCGAACCTTCAAGATCTATGGGCGTAGGCAGTACAACTAACGAGTCACTCTCAATGCTGATATGGCCATCTTGTTCGATGTCTCATACCAGCGAGTCAAGAAAGTCGCACCGGTCTGGCATCCAGACGATCAAAAGAAGCTGGCAGATGCGCCGGTCCTGCAAAGCATATGGGACTATTACGTGGCCGCAGCGAACAAAGTCGGACTGCGGAAGGAAGAGATAGGTGCTCAATTTGAGATGGAGTATGGTGTGCCATGGACACTCATGCCGAAGGCTAAGTCGGAATGGACAGGACCGGAAGCGCAGGCCCTCAAGGCTGATTTCAAGAAGGAGGGCTTGAAGGTCAAGAAGGAACTGCTGAAGATCCCGGGAGCAAAGCAATACATCCCGACAGATGAGAACGGCGAGATCATATGGGATGAGAAAAAGAATGGCCAATTCGCTGTCTTGGTTGTCAAGATTGACAAGCAAGATGGTTTGACAGAGTTTGGAGAGGTCTAAGATATTCGCGCACTCCTCAACTCTGCTCTCCGGCCATAAAGGGCCGTCTGGTCTGTTTGACTGAATGCGTCCATACCAAGCATTCGCATCCGGCCTCCTCTCGTTCAGACGACCTGTTCTGACTGCCCTGAGCATCCTTATCATGCAGCTGAAAACCCGAACTGCATTCTCGTTGAAGGAGTGCCGAATCCCTCGATCCTTTCACAGCGCTTGAACTTTGGGCTTTTGCCCTATCATCACGCTGTCAGCTTGTGCACCAGGGCAACGAACAGATTTCCAGGTTGGACGACACATGATCCAGCTGGCTGGAGCTACATGAACCTTGGTAGGTATGCTAATGTTTCGTTCAGCTAAACTCTCGCAACTTCATTCTCCACTAAGACAGCACTGATCATAAAAATGGCGATGACCTCGAAACGTAAAGTACCAATGCAAGTGCTGGTGCTCAGTCCTCCGCGAAATGGACACTTACGATGTCCACTGCACTCAACGAAACTGCTCGGAGCACCAATCTAATATCTCCCCACGGAGAACACGTAAGCGTGCTCCTGCTTGGTCGTGTTGCGGTGTACCGTTAATCAGTGACTGCAGGCCATCTTGCAAATTCTGGCTGAAATGCATCGAAGCAAAGTATGAAGGGAAGGGCAAAGTCTATGGTCGAGAAGAGTTCGACAAAGGCCTATGCGATTTTGCCGGCGTTGTAGATCTGCCTTCGTGTTTTCTGTGGAGGGAGCTTGTGGATACCTAGGCCGTGTTGGTCAATCGTGACTACGACGCCTGGTCGAAATTTTTTGAATATACAGCTATCACCAACGGTCTGTTCCACTGGGCTACTTACATCGTGATATGGCTAGAGCCCTGGATCGGTACATTTGCCGCGACGGTGAGCCAGAAGCAGGCTTTGGGCTATTTCGATGCGAGGAATTCACGTGAGATCCTGCCCAACATGAAAGCTGTGCAGAGCAGACATACGACGACATTCTCAAGGCCTGCGAGATTACCCCTGGAAGACTGCTCTAGATGACCATCGACGAAGGCTGGAAGCCGCTGTGCAAGTTCTTTGGCAAAATTTCCGAAGACGAATGAGAGGGCAGCCCAGCAGTCCAAGAAATATCGATACAGGAAAGAGAATGTGATCGAGGGAGTCCTCGTCGCCGTTCCACTCTCTGGCGTTGGCTTAGCAGTGGTCTGTCGGAATGCCTTCAGAATGGAGAGAATGAGGGACACGATTTGCCAAGCATTGGCCACATTCCAGCATCGACAATCACATTGTGTCATAGGCTTGCAGCATTCCTCTGCAAATCTCGAGTGCATCTCTCTCCGAGCGCATCGCTGTCGGTCATGTACTGCAGCTGCTAGCGTCGAATAGAGCATTTCGCCAGAGTGACAACATCCAAGTCTGCACTGAAAGCATTCAAGAATGGCAATCTGCATGTCAGGCCGGATGCGGACATGGCAGAACAAAGACCTTGCTGTCGCTTTCGAGCGGTCGGTCGAACGACTACGTACACTGTCGCTGCTCACGCCTTCAGAGGGTATCGCGTAAGCATTTGTTTGAGCAACAGCCATGAATGTCAGAACGAGAAGCCGGTATGTCGCTGGCGACGACGACCTTTCGCCAGTCGTTGCAACCCAAGACCCCGAAAAGATCTTGGCGCACAAGGAGCAGGAGGTTGAAGAAGTCGACACCAAGGAATCAATCCGGGACAGAGCAGCGGCCAAAGCCGAAGAAAAGGCGGCCAAAGCTGAGAAGAAGGATGCTGAAAATCAAGCTTCAAGCAGCAAAGGAGGAAAGAAAGCGACCAGGAAGAAGGCTCCGGCCAAGAAAGCGGCAGCCCCAAAAGCCGCCGGAGTGAAGAAATCAAGCACCAAGAAGGGGGCCAAAGGGAGAGCGAAGAACGGCAAAGGCAAGGCCAAGGCCACTGCACTTGCTGCTGGAGATCCAGAAGAGCCCGCAGGACCCGCAGCAGACACTGCTGAGTCGGCTGGAGTACCAGCGGCGATCGCTCAAGATGCAGCTGAGCCAGGATCTGGATCGACGTCAGCCGTTCGGCCACCAGCACAGGATGGTGCCGGAACGAGTTTGATCGAAGGAGATGCAGGTCATGCAGGCAACCAAGCCGTCGCCGCCGCGCCTGAGACTGAAGTCTCTGGTCTCCAAGGTACAAGCGCGCAGACCGAGCAGAAACACGAAGACACTCCCGCTATCACTCCAACTCCGGCAAGAATTGCTTCAGCCTCGCCACCTGCCCAGAGAGAACCTGTCGCCGCTGCACCAATCACACCCTTGCCGAGAGTTGACAGCAACCAAGCACGAGAGGCTTTGGGAGATATTCCACACACAATCCCTCATCAAAACTCCTTCACGGGTGAAAATGCGGCCGCGGCCCACACCACAGCGGCAAATTCTGAGGCCCCTTCTGGCGAACTTCCTCTCTCAAACGCCACCGAAGTCGAGCCTAGTAGGTCTATATCATCAGCACAGGAAAAGCAAACGATGGCGAACGATGCAAATACGTTGTCTTCAGGAGCTTCACCCAGTGGCCAACCAGCATTTGGCTATTCCGCGACGGTCTTCCCTGGCGCCTACACACAATCCCGCAGGCGCTCCAGAAAGTCTTCGAAGGACGATGGGGATGATGCTCCGAAGCGCAAGAAGTCTGGAGGCGACGGAAATGATACCGGGAGTTCAGGGCAGATGCCGTCCGGGTCGGTTGACGATCCTTGCAAAGATTATCCTTCTCGACTGCAAGAGCTTGTGCGCCGCCGTACAAACTTCAAGACCACGGCTGAAGATCCAGTCGTCGAAGGACAGTTCCTTCTGGATGAAACACTGCAACAGGCGATCGTGTCAGTGGCCGAAGCCGTTACTGAGAAGAATGAAGCAGTTCGTTTTGCTTACCTCCCTCCTGCGGGCATTGTAGCTCTAAGCTTTCCTGGGATGCCAAAACCGGGCCAGCAAACGGCGAGACCAGGTCGTCCGGTTCTGTTTCCATTCTCGACGATGGACAATGCAAGCGGCCGGGGACACCACTCTCTGTTCGTTTTGGACCGTGGAGAGAATCAAGATTTCGAAATCTACCACTACGATAGCGCCAAGCGTACAGGGCATACACAAGACTTTCAAGAGCACGTTACCAAGTTCAAAGATCTCCTCAGAGACCTGGGATGGGCACGTCATACGAATTTCTCAATACCTGAGACGGCTCATCCGAGGACAAACCAGATCCGACAGAACAGCGCATGGGAATGTGGACTACACACTGTTTTCAATGCATGGGCTATCGCGCTCGGGCTTGAAATTGCGTCTGGTCCTGCCACCGTGCTACGCAACTACAAAAATTTCCAACGAGATGGTGTTCAAATGATCAATCTTACCCGCGAATCCAAAATGGACAGCAAAACCATAGAGGCATTCTTGAAGTGCTACGGGTTTGTCGCACCCACTGCCAGCGTGCCGGCAGACCGCGCATTTGAAAAGACGATACCTATCTTAAGAAATCACGATTTGAATGTTTTCATCGATCGTCTCCGGCTGGATAATGATCTGGACGAATGGAGAGTGAACGATGCGAGCATTCCAAACAGAGCTAAGCTGGAAGAAGCTCTTCGCGACAGTGGTCGTTCCCCGTCCGAAGTCGAGTTTGACATTCAAGACTCTTCGGAGACACTTCTCGCTCGATACAGGGCCATTGTTTATAGTCGGACACAAGATACGCAGGAGAGATCCGCTCCTGGTCCGGCCTCTACGTCAGACAATCAGCCCCAGAATGGAGGTTTCACCAACAAGGACGACGGAGACAACTATGAGCCAGAGCCGCTCGATGGTTCTGACGCCAACATCCAGGGTGCTAATCCGCAGCTCCCACCGACAGTCGGCCCTCAAGCAGAAGATCAGGATGTGAGTGCGATGGCCGACGGTCGAAGTCAAATTGCAGAATTCATCAACCGCCATGGAACCCCCGAGCAGCGTCAACGTCAAAGAGAAGCCACGCACCAAGATCAAACACGACGCTTTGGAGGAAGTGCCTCGATGGTCGGCGGGTCATCTGCAGCAGACATATCAAATGTGCCTTCTCTTTCTCATCCGCCAAACACAGCAGTTGTCGGAGCAGATCTCTCATCGCCAGTGCCCAACACACATCTCAATTCTGATCCTCTGACCTCCATTCAGATGCATCTCGCCCAGGACGCACACAGTCGCGAAGCCGCCGCAGCTGCAACAACTACACCGACCACTCCGCCCAACACGTCGGCTCTTGTGGACGTGATGTCAGGCAACCGCATACCAACTCCAGAACCTCGAAGTGCGCGAGAGGCCGAAGCAGTCACAACAATCCTTGAATCAGTCGCGCAGCCAGATCCTCTAGATCGAGAAGAGCGCGCAGCTGGACCTCCCGCTCTTGATCCGAATCCTTTGACCGAACCTGAAGATCCAGGCTTGCGAACGGATGATGATCTTTTCGGCGAGGATGGCGATGATGATGAAGAAATCACAATCACGACTTCTCCGGTCGCGGCTACAGCTCCTGCCGCACGGAGCCCAACGGGTCTGGCTCTACCACCCACGACGCCAAGAGGATCTCCCCAGACATTCTTACCTGGGCTGCGTCCTCCGCAAGGGTCTTCGGGTCAGCGGACAGGTGAAGCTCCTCCTGCTTCGCCCCCAAGAGGCACTGTCCGACCTCGTGAAGATGATGAAAATGAACCTGGGGCAGAGAAGCCGAACAAGCTTGCTCGCTTCTTGAAGGAGACCGAGACGCATGAGGAACCTCATGATGAATTGGATGACATTCTGAGAGGTGGATATGATGATGACGAGGAAGATAATGAGCAAGGCAATAATGAATATGCTGAGATGTTGAGGAGGCAGGGTGTGAACGTCGCTGAGGAGGATGGTGACGGAGAAGAAGATATTTATGGGGATTGAGAATGTAATGAGCGATGTCGATGATAGGTTCTGACTGAATCGCATAGCACGCAACTAACTGTTCTGGCTGAAATCAGATCTCATCACTGTAAGGCCATGCGTACAACATGAATACAATCCCCGCGCGTGGCCCGATACTCGCCCCAAGCGATCTTCCAACCAGACCCGTGTCAGACCATACGGGTCTAGGGATCTTGGCCTACGAGAGAAATTGACCAACTCCTAACACTGTATACCAAGCAAGAACAGTACTCGCCCTGCGACAGATGTGCGAGACAAGACTACTGTCTCCGACCAACGAAGCACTTGTTGACGCGTACGGCAGAGTCGATTTACCGAATGCTGGCCAGGTGGTGCAGGTGAAAGGTATATATACCTTTTGCCATTTCACCGTTCTCGAGAATCTTTCTACCAGTCTGCCACCCGTTCTTAAGAGACGCCGTGTTCCGTGTAGCGGATGTTGCGATTGCAAGAATCGAGTCGAATCAGGCTCAGTGCGAGAGTCTGGGGTTTGGAGTACTGCTAGATGTTGCCAATTTTGCCGGACGAAATGAAAGTGACAGGTATTGTGAGAATTGAGCGGGTCTTGTCATTCAAGTCGTAGTATTTTGTCGCTTGATCGAGAGATAATCACTGCTGTCGACATCACGACCGTCTATTCCATTCCCTCGGATCACCACCCTTTGTCACAAACTTGCCACCAGCGTTGTCGCCATCATACAATTTGCTCTTCGTCAAGCCCGCCTTATTCATAATGCTACCCCAGGTCGTCATCCTCGTATCTCTCCACGATGAATCACGGTCCCGATCGGGAAAGATACTGCTGAGTCGATTGCTCCAAGCTTTGCCTGCAGCAGGATCTACGGAAAGAAAGTCGTGCTTGTTGACTTTCAGCGGCGCAGGCTGACTTGGACCATAGTTCGAAGGAGTGTATGGTGATTGCAGCGTAGCGCCGATGTTTGCGACATTACTGTTTCGGCCCGGTCGGGTGGGTGTTTGGTAATTGTGTCCTGGCTCCTCGTCGATGGGTGTCGATTCTTCGCTTGAGACACCAGAGGTCATAGTCTGCCAGCTTCGCGATGTGAGCGGCTCTGGATTTTGTGGACGAAGGTTGCGAGCAAGCATCTCTTCTGGGGTACGGCCAAAGCTGGTGGGCGGAAGTTGAGGAGCGTGCTGATCCGGGGTCGCCATTGCGACTTTGATCGTCTCCGTGCTTTGCCTTCGAGCAAGGCTATCGGGTCTTCTTGCATCGCGATCATCGGCTTGTCGGCGGAGCGAGTGCATGCTTCTCTGCTTCTTCAGGCCACGAACCGGGCTGACTTTGAAGGAGAGTGTGCCTCGCTTGAGGTGACTCGGGATCGGTGAATGTGTCGGTTTGGGGGTTGAGACTTGGTTGACGAATGGCGAGCGCGAGAACCAGCCTTTCTGTCTGGCAGGCTCTTGGGGCGAGACTGGTTCTCTTGGCGGAGATGTCACCTCCACCACATATCCTGTAGCCCCATCAAGGCGGATGCTCTTTTGACTTGGGGGCGAATAGTTGAGGAAGTCAGTACGATGAACAGCGCTCGTGTCGACCGCAGGTTCTGAGATCGATCGACCATGTACGGTTGGGCGGCGGTACAGATCTGGAGAGAGATCTGTCAAGGTGTCTCGTGCGGACGATCTGTGCTTTTCATCGCCATAGCTCCGATTCTGGCGCTTTTTGCGGATGCAGAAGATGACCAAGGCCGCAACAAGAAGGCCAATCGCGATGCCCGGAACGAAGCCAGCAGCGAATGAGCCACCTGAAAAGCCATGTGAAGACTTGTTGGAGTCTGTAAGATCAGCTGGTGCAGAAGCTGCTTCGCTCGCAGGAGCCGTCGTCGATGGCACGTTGACCGAGATCGACGCTGTAGAGGTTGGCAATAGTGAAGAGATTGACTTCGTGGACGCAGTGACCTGGCTCGCAGTCAACGCTATACAATTTCCGCCCTGACACTTGTATCCCATGGGACAACATGCGTTCCCGCAAGAGTCCAGCTGGGTAGGCGGATCCGAATGCAGTTCGGAACTTGGTGTAGCAGTTGCGTTCTGCAGACCCTTGTCACAACTGACGGTACTAATGGTTTGGCAGTCCTGGCCAGCAGGACAGCATAGTGCGGCCGTGATTGGAGACGTGGTGTTTAACGGCAGACAGTTGCTGTTCGCGCTGCAGCAAAAGCTCGACGGGAATCCAGTGCCGCATGGCGTGAGATTTGGGACGCCGCCGCATGTCTGCGCGTCTCGTCTGGCAACAGGAGTGGATGCCTCGGGCTGCCAGAAGGCTGCGTCGTTCTCGAGTTCTCTCGGGATCCAGAGTGCGCTTGCAAGATGACAGTCGAGCAGGAAAGCAGCCGCGAGAAGGTTCGTAGACAGCATGTTGGAGCGCTTGCGCAGGAAGCCGCGCGGGGATCTTGAAGAGAAGCAGAACAGAAGTAGGAAAAGAGACAAGGAAATGCAATGCAGGCCGATCCACGCTCGCAGGCAGGCGAGACAGAGGTGAATGTAGAAGACAAGGGAGTGGAGTGAAGGGAGATGGAAATGGGACAGGTGACGGTCAGCAGGTCTTACCGTGTCTTGTCTTGGGGATGAATGGACGTGGAGCGAGCATGTCGACGACGTGGAGACGCGCTGGATGACGGAGGCCATGTGCTATTTCGCGGTGACACCAGCGGCAGTCTGGAGGCATTGTGTGGTGGTGAGCATGTCTTGGGAAGTCGGGCAGAGTGAAGCTGAAACACTTGGGCGCGCGTTTGAGGAGCGGTGCACGGACAGCAAACGATTGGCTGTGAGTGCATCGGAGAAATCGAGCCGAGACGGAGGTGAAGTTCGACGTCGAACGTGCAGACCACACCCGACATTCACATGCAATCCACGCTTCGCCATGATCACGAGACGCATATTGAGGCCTGCGAGTGCCTGCAAGCTCCCGCCGTGGACATGTTCTTCATGCGTGCGTCCTTTCCATCAATGCCAATGCCAATGCCGACGTACTCACCGTGCTGCAGACACGCACCTCCATCCTCCCCCGATTACAACCGCAGCGACAACAGCAACGACACCTGCATAAGGTACCTGTGTTGGGATTCGAGGAGGCTTTCACGGTGGAGGGCGTGCGTGGTTTGTTCGCTGCGAAAGGATACAAATTGGCATGGACAGAATACCAAGCGCACATCATCCAGAAGCTCAATGACCTCGTCGCCGGCGAACCCATCGAAAACCTCACTACCAAAGACCTCATATTATCATTCGCACGAGATCCTATGAATGCCGCCGTCTTCAACCACGCAAGCATGGCATTCAACAACCATTTTTTTTTCGGCGCTCTCTCCACCCAGCCCATCCCTCTGACTAAGGCGCCCCAGATGGTGGAGAGCTTAGTCAAGACTTTTGGCAGCATCGACACTCTGCGCGCAACCATGATCGATACCGCCGCGAGTATGTTCGGTCCAGGATTTGTGTGGCTGGTTTGGGCACGAAAGGTGGATGCCGCAGGAAGGTTGAGCAGCAGGAGCGGGCAGTGGCGCATTTTGAACACATACTTGGCTGGAACCCCGTTTCCAGAAGCAGGATACAGGCAGCAAGGCGTGGACATGAACACCAACAACCCATACTCGTATCAGAGATACTTGAACGCTCAATCGCAAATCCCCGCGAACACAGCCGGCGCATTTGGCCCACACAGCCAGCAAGGCAGAGGCCAGGCCAAGATTCCGCCAGGAGGCACGAGCCTTGTGCCGGTGCTCTGTGTGAACACTTGGGAGCATGTGTACATGTATGACTATGGTGTGGCGGGAAAGAGGAAGTTCTTGGAGGACTGGTGGGCTGCGGTGGACTGGGGTATTGTGCAGGAGCGTGCGCCAGCGGAAGCGAGGACAACTGTATCCTTCGAGAGGGCCTACTAGTGGCTGATGGCGGAAGCATGGAGACACACGAAGAGAGAGGAGGCATGAGAGCTGATCTATGACAAAGCTGTAGCAAGCTTTTACATCTCGTCACGGCGCTCAGAGACCTACGTCACGGCGATTCGTCTACAGGTGGTCGCCTGCGCGGTCGCCGTCATTGCCCGAAACGAGGCGCAACACAGCATTGAAGCGTTGCTTACATCAATAAGAAGGGATGCAGCGCGGTCACTGCCGAGGCGCGAGAACGATGTACAGTATAGAAATGTATCAAAAAGCATCACAGCGTCGACACTTAACTTCGCCTCTCAGACTACCCCAAGCGATGAATCCTCTCGACTCACAACCGCCAAGGTCACGTCGTCGCTGCAACTGGAACTCCAGTCAGGAAGTCAAACACGAGTTTCATGCCTCCAACTTCGAGACTCTGGTCATCTCTGAGCTACTTGCCAAGCATTCCATTTGATATCATCTGCGACCTGACGAGATCAACCCAGCTGAGTACTTCAAACCTCGACGTTCACCTCGAGCCTCATCAGGAAATTACTAGTATCCCTCAAGTACTAGCACTGAAGAAAAAATGCTTGCTCGTCATTCACATCATCAAATGACAGCCCAATTTGTCCCATGATAAGACGCGTAAGAGGCTCTTTTGGGTACTTCCCATGCCCCAAGCGGGATGGCGGTTCAAGTCCATGGCTGAGTGTAGTCAAGTCCTACTTCTTGCAGCTTCTAAGGGCTTCATCGCCATGTTGGTTTCGTGAAATGAAATTGATGCTGTTGAAGCTAACGTCCACACTCCCGAAGAATGCCTCATCGTGTCACATGCAAAGAGTCCAAAGGAACACAATCCCTTGAGCCTACACAGTACAACAGCCTCGTCATGTCCGCCATCCAATCAATCATTCCAAGGGCGTCTGGTCCAATGGTAAGATCCGTACGAGCATCTTGCGGTCTATGCCGATCCCACAGCTCTGTGATGGATGATAGTCTCGAGGCTGAAGCTCCTCGTAGCATATCCGCTCGTACGGGATCCGGGTTCGATCCCCGGGATGTCCAATGATTCTTTTTGCTCATGTTCCGGTCCAAGATCTGAGTCGAATATGACTTTTTGCTCTTCAGCATGTGAAAGCGTGGCACCAACCATAGGCATCCAATCAGAAGGGGACGTGGTCTAACGGTAAGATACACAGAGGTGTCTTTTGTGGGTCCCTCCCGCCCTTCCTCTGTGAGATGCGAGTTCGAGTCCCGCCGTCTCCACTATCTTGTTTTTTTCCTGAAGGCTGCTGAGATTTCCGATCAAACTGAAGATCATCAAGCCACAGCTTTGGACCCCCAGAAGCGAGGCACATCATCGTCGAAATCGTTCGGACACCGTGAGCTCTGAAATTGAAGCATACATCTGAACGAAGTACGTGGAGACACGAGTTTGAATAAGATATGTCTTGTGTCGAGCACCATCTGTATCCACAGGCTTTTGTACGAATTCCCACAGTTCAGTTCACTGTTACCTCACATGTAAATCAAACCCGAGCCTTCCTATGACTGGATGTAAGGCCGACGATTTTTGGTTGTTCTCACAGTCTGAACAACAGCCGTCAGAGGTTGATGCTCAGAAGCAAAAAGAAATAATCGTCAGATGCCGACCGCCGGATTCGAAACACGCATCCCCTGCCCTGATCGCCCTGGGATACTTGCAAGAGAAGCACGCCGTTGAGGGAGACGGCGACAGGTATCCTACCATTGGACGAGATCAGCCGACGTGACGCACTTCTCGATGGTATATGAAAGCTGCGCGCAAGGACTTTGCGCTCGCAAGAATTCAACACTCTCGTCCGATGGTAAAATCCTCGCCGCTCAATCGTACCTACTTGGCGCGTTTGGTGCTATGCGGTCGTTTCTGAGCATCTCATGCTTGGACAGTCAATTCATTTCCGCTACGGCTGGTGAGGGATTCCAGTTAAGATCTCGACTTCGGCAGAAGACTC
The DNA here is from genome assembly GCF_000340215.1 of Pseudocercospora fijiensis CIRAD86. Classification (NCBI taxonomy): domain Eukaryota; kingdom Fungi; phylum Ascomycota; class Dothideomycetes; order Mycosphaerellales; family Mycosphaerellaceae; genus Pseudocercospora; species Pseudocercospora fijiensis. The sequence continues at coordinate 3,354,322 of NW_006921538.1, forward strand.
TTTCTATTTTTGCTCAATCTGAGACCTCGTGGGAACTATTATCTTGGACCTTGTTCTCCAATGAAATGAGTAATCAAGAAGCAGATGACATGCAGCTTGGCGGCATGCAGCCATAATCACAATAGGGCAGGTTTCCAATCCCAAGGTGGTATACCACAAGGACTCTCACTTTGCCAGGAGCCTATCCAGATTCAAAAGGGCATGGCTTTCCAAGAACTCTCTTACTTCGTTGTTCATGCCCGTGAGATTCTGCTGTGGCATCCGCAACACACTCAAACCCTCCAGACTCCGCGCACGAGACAGAGCGACATACATCTGCTCCTTCTCGAAGCTGCGATACAGGTCAATCTCAACTCTGTCCAGGGTCATGCCCTGGGATTTGTGGATGGTCACAGCCCAGGCAGCGGTTAGTGGGATCTGTGTTCGACCAAGCAGGCTGTAAGGCGATTCACTGCCGACGTCTCTAATCTGGCAGCAGGGTCCGATACCTCGAATGCGTCCGTTGCCGAAGTCCACCACCGGCACATCTTGGCACTGTTGCCTTGTCATAAACTCGCGGACTTGTTGGTCTTTGATCTCCATTATCTCCTCCGTTCTTGAGTCGATATTGCTACCGCTAGCGCCCTTCCCGCTGCGCTTCTTTGGTGAGTCGGGATCTCTGCGGTGCATGGCATCGGCTACAGGATCCCAGGGCTTGAGATCCACTATCTTCCCTTGTGTACCATTGACTAGCTTGGCTTCAAAGTCAAGGTTGACGAGCAGCAAAACCAGAGTTCCAATCTTCAGCTCAATCTTCTCCTCGAAACGTTCAGTGCTCAGTGCTTTCAGAGGACCATCTGGCCTATTCTCGTACTTGGGCTCACCAAGAAAGGCTGTGGTAGGATCTTCCGAGTTCCGTCGGTCAAACATGTCGAGGCAGTCCAGGAAAAGCGATCTTTGTCTTAGTCGACGCAAGCCAGCTTCATTCTCTCTTTGCACCTCAGCTCGTGTCGGCATGAGCTTGACGGGATCTGCAAGGCTTTTCTGGCAAAGCAGGCGTCTTTCCTGGGGAGGAAGGTGGACACCAAAGCGGCATTTCTGGAGGAGCTTAATGAACGCCAAGTCGTTTTGTCGATGGATTTCCTTGAGCTCGAAATACAAGAAATCGGCGCCAGCCCAAGCTGGACTCTTGAATGCCCACTTGTCTTCGTCCTTGTACACTCGATGACATCTTTTGCATGTCTTGGGCCCTCCTCCAGAATTGTTCAATGTCTCCATCTCGCCACCATCGCAGTACAGACAGTATTCGAATGGCTTGACTGGAGGAAGCTGACAAAAGTCTCCAGTCACCACAATCTGCACTCCGCCGAAGGGCAGTCCGCCGTCACGGCGAGAAAGGACAGCCTTATCACGTGGCTTTGTCCAATAGCTTCTCGCCTCTCGCATAGCAATATCGAGCCGCGTCAAGAGCTGAGCCTCTACCATTGAGATCTCGTCGATGATGAGTACATCTGTGGCGCCGATGCGTGCCTGAACCTTCTTGCCGTGTGCTTTGCGTCGGAACTTTTCGAGATCAAGCCTGAAGTCGTCTGGCCTACAACCCATGTAGCTAAAGAATGTGCCTCCGCCAACGTTTACAGCAGCAATACCCGAAGGTGCAATGATATCAACATGTTTTCCCATTTCCTTGAGTTTCTTTACATACGCTTTGAGGACAGTACTCTTGCCTGTACCTGCCGATCCGGTATAGAACACATTGTAGCCGTTCATTACAGCGTCGACAATTTCGCGTTGCTCTGAATGGAGTGGAGGCTCATGGTCCACAGGCACTACCACTTCGGCTTTTACGCCTGTTGCGAGCGGGTTCTCAAGGTAAGAGACAGGGGCAGCCTTGATGGGGGTGGAAGGCCTGAGCTGACTCTGGAGATGGGAGCTCGGAGCTATACTCGCCGGCACGCTGCGACATGATCGACAATGCCAATTAGTGTTGTCTGGATACTTCGCAGCATTCGCTCGTCCCACGCATGTCTTGTGGTAGGTTGACACGGTACATTGACGTCCTGCGCAAACGATGAGGTCGACGGGCTTGTCGCCAGATGGCTGCCGCTGATTCTTGTAGACACAAAATTGCGGATCACACATCTCATCCTCGGAGTCTGAAGAGATAGAGATCAGTGTTGAAACAGACGCTGTTCCGGATGTCAGCCATGGTTACGCACACAGAACAATAGCGGCTATTCCCACGAACCGACATGAGCCTTAGTAATTGAGCGGTCCAATCTCTCGGAAGCCGAAACATTCATTCTCTGTTTTTTGCGCCTTGTGTCTTGTCCATAGCTCTCACATGGTGGTGCCTCGTGCTTCGACGCCATCACGCGTCTTTCCGCGTAGAAACGACACCTTACACGACTAGTAGCACTCCAAAACCGCTGCCGCTATCTTTCATCCACCATGACGCGCGATGACGGTTGCCTATGATACTGTTGAGCACCAGAGAGCAGGTCAAAAGGGGGTTGAGGTGTGACGCGTCAGCTCAGTCACATGACAAGCACGTGACTTCTTGGCTTGAAGAATTTTCATTGTATTTTAGACTATAGAATAGAGCAGAACATAGGCAATTAACGAAGCGAATTCAACCGCCGGCAATACAGTATTACGTAAGTAATCCACTACGCTATACGTAATAGTTATAAGCCCGGATTTAATCCGCGGTATTAGAGACTTCTATAGTAGGAAAGAATTTTCTCTATTCTACGAGACCTTTAATAATCGAATCGACAGTCTTAACGGCACTACAAACTACAACCGCTTTAAAGCAACGTTAGCATATCCTTAATAGCCCTCTTATTAGCTAGTCGCCTCGGTAGCAGCAAGCTTATTATCCTTCGTAGACCTAATAATTAGGATCGATAGTTTAAGCAAACTAAGACATACCTAACTAGATATAAGACCTAGGTCCTAGCTAACCTATATTCGACTAAGCTAACTAAACTAGTACAACCCCTTCTCCCGGAATTCGATATAGAACAACTTATAAGCAACCCCCTATATTAGGCTAGGGCAAAGCTTACTAAGGAACACTTTAATATAAGGAAGGCGGAGTTTGAACGCTTTAAGATAGCTCGTAATAAGACAATTGAATATCTAGCTATAACTGTAGACATTCGCTATCATTTAGAGATTACTAATCCTAATATAGACAACGTAGCACCAACTATACGGCTTATTCTAACTCGATTAAAGAACAAGCTTGCACCTAATACTTAATAGTAAAGGACTGCCCTTAGCAAGGAGCTTTACCGCCTTGTAAATTCTAAGTAGGTAAAGGACCCCGAGTACTAGTATAAGGAATAGCTTAATCTTTATAAGACAATAAAACGTATACAATATCCGGAATTTAATAACTTAGTAACCTACCTATATACTGCAGTTACAAATGTAGATAAGACCTATAGTAAAGGGCTCTATATAATGCACTAGGTAGGGCTATCGGTTAACAACTTCTATTAACTTATTAGCATAGTACGAGAATATGCCCGCAATATGCTAGGTACTTCTACGAAGAAGGGTTCATCTTTTAGCATCATCTACGAAGAAGGTAAAGCTAGTACTAACGCCGCTCTACAAGCTACAGACGATAACGACAAACCTAATAAGAACAAGGGCCGCAGTAATAGTAGCAACCGTATACTAAAGACATATACTAAGCTTACTAGAGTAGGCGAGAAGAAGGCATATAAAAACCGCGGTAAATGCACTGTAGTAAACTACCGCCTTCGAGAACAGGTTGAAGAGAAGGATAAGGACAATAAGTAGAAAGGAAAACTGAAGTACTTCGAGTCCTATCTACGCAAGAACAAAGGGTTCTACCTAAGACAAGCTAAGTTCTTCAAGGACCTACTAGCTATTAAGATTGTACAGCAATACTATAGACTTTCGGCTAAAGATAGTAGAGACGATGCTAGAACAGGCAATAGATTAGACAAAGTCTTACTAGCCTGCTTCTTTAAGGCAGACACTCTAGACCTATTAGCCTTTGCATTAGTTACCCTAGCACTAACTACTAACCATCTATTAATAGCTACAAACAGGAGTAAGAAATAGAACCCCTTTATTGCCCTAATATACGATAGTGGATCTAACTACAATATTGTTAACTACCCTAGTCGCTTCAACTTTCAGGCAATATTTATTCCACCGCGAGCTACTATAGTAATAGGAACTAGATACAACAAAGTTATCGCTATCGGAAGGGCATCTTTTACAGTCAAGTTAGTAGTAGGTAAACCCCTAACTATTAAGCTGAAAGAGTGCCTCTATGTCCCTAATTTCTATACTAATATTGTTAGAGGGGCAATCTTCTATTACCGTAGGTTCAAGTATAATAAGCTTAATAATGTTCTCTATAACCTATAAGGGAAACCACTAATCCCTCTTATTAGACCGGACAACTATATGCCCTATTTCGATATTACCTGTAAAGTAGATAGTAAGCCTCCGCTTGAATAGCTAATAGGGGATGAAGGTAAGCTACATTTATACCCCTTCTAACTGTCTTAGTCATCCTACGCAATAGCCCGTCGCTCCGTACGCCCACTACCGCTAAGGAAGCTTACACTAAAGCAAATACATAAGGTGTTTAGGCACCTAGGTGCTAAAAGAGCAGAAGAGCTAGTTAATAGGATTGATAGGATAATAAGAGATTACACACATAACAATAAGGTACTAAGAACACTACTTTGTCCTACGTATACATAAGCAAAGGGAAAGAGGCTTATCTCTAGGAGGCTAAGGCACTATAATGTATCGATACTGACTCTATATAGACACCTTGCAGCCGACCTGATGTAGCTGGATCTAGCCTATAATAGTAATTAGTATATGTTCTATATATACGATCTGAATACTAGACTTCACTTTATATAGACAATCGGTAATCGCTAGGAATCAACTCTCCTTTAGTGCTAGAACTAGTTAGCTACCTTCGTACGTAGCATTAGCAGAGACATCATTTGTTTGTTATCTAATAATAAAAGGGGTATATCAGGATTTCGGTTTCGATCCTATCTACGCAATAACTATACCACTTAGAGGCTAACAGCCCTATACACATTAGAGCAGGACCTAGTAGAGCGAGCAGGCCGTACTATTATTAAGGTAGCTCGAGCCTTAATAATACACGCCGGATTTCCACACAACCTATAGCTAGAAGCAGTCTATACAGCAACCTTCCTAGCTAACAGGTTACTAAGATTACGCACTGCCGACCTACTAATACGAACTCTATATAAGATAGGTACTAGCTATAAACCAAATGTAGCTTATATCTACCAGTTTGGAGCGAGAGCATATCTAGTAATCTACGGAACAGAGACAACTAATAGCAAAAGGAAGGCTATACTGCCAAATACTATGAAAGTGGCCTTACGCACCTATATTGGATACCTATATAGATATAAAGGACACTCTATCTATAGGATATAGGTACCCTTACGAATAACAGTGCTACGTACAAGGGACGTTGTATTTGATAAAACCAAGTTCTACAATAGCTACAATAATAACCTAGGTGTTGTTATAACTAACTAAGAGCTTTCAGAAGAGTATAGTAATCTCGAAGAGCTACAAGCACCCGCCTCGGAGCATCAATTTAACGAGCTTCGAGAAGTATACGATACACCTTAAGACCTTGTTAGGTTTAGAATTAAGGGGGTGGATATACTAATAGGACCTAGTCGACTTATAATAGTTAACTCTGTAAGGCTAGCAGATAAGCCAGTTGAACCACCTAAACAATCACTATAAGTACTACTAAGCGAGCTGCAGCTTATATAGGTGCTGAAAAGGCTATTTCCAGAGCCTTAACTATAGGAATAAGACTTTCCAATTGATCTACGCGAAGCACTAGAACCGCGTAATAATATGCTAGATAGGTTGGTAGAACCAACTATCAATTAGCAACCTTAACAACCTAAGAACAATACTAGCAATAAAGCCCCTGCTAACAATATAGACGCACTAGGTTATACAGATAATATAGACTTCAACTTGCTACGTACAGAGCTTGCTAAATTGCTAATGCTAATTAAAGCAGCTAATGTATCTTATCGTTACTTACTAAATATAGGAGGTCTATACTATCGTATTAACAATCTAAATAAGCGACAACGAGTAGCCGCGATCCGTTACTATATCAACGACCGAGACTAAGCGAGAAACCTCCTTCTATTTAGCAACCTATATATAGTAGCAGAGTACGAAGCTAGGTCAACATATAGTAACAGCGCCGATAATAATTAAGCTAGCAGCGATCCACCTAATTCCCTAGAACCGCTACTACTTCTACGCGACGAATATAATTTAAGCCTTACACCGAAGATCTTAGACCTACTAGCAGAGCCACGTAACTAGCGATAGGTACTCAAGAGCCGGTTTAAGGAACAATAGATACATACTGCAAGAGTTAAATTCAACAAGGCACTAAAGACACGTACCTTTAAATAGGTAGATCTAAATACACTAGATAAGCCTGATCTTCTGCCTCTTACTTAGGTATTCAAATACAAGGGTAATGCTAATAGCCGACTAATTAAGTTCAAAGCAAGAGTATATACAAGAGGGGACCTTTAGAAGAATACACACTTAGACACCTATGCCTCAACACTAGCTGTACGAGTATTCAGAGCTCTTATAGCTATCGTAGCTAAGTTTGACCTAGAAGCTAAGCAAATGGATGCAGTCAATGCCTTCCTTAATACTATATTCCTATATACGCTTTACCTTAGGCCGCCTAATAGATTTAAGCAGAAGGGCAAAATATTGAAACTACTCTAAGCGCTCTATAGTCTACAGGAGTCACCTCGGCTATAGTATAACCACTTTACTACAATACTAGAGAACAAGCTCGGAATACAACCCGTTAACAATGTAGACTGCCTGTATATAGATCTAGACAAACAGGTATTCATCTTCTTCTACGTAGACGATTGTTAGGACTAAAGAGGTTACACGTGATTGGTATGTAACTAGGCTCGAGTAAAGCCAGGGTCTTGATGCCTTAGGCAGGGCTTGGCGCTTAGCGTTGGGCCAACTAGCCTACCTTCCTCTCTCTCCTCTTAGATCTCTATCGAATACTACACTAATTCACTACTACCCTATCTACCTGCTAACATAACCTATCTTATACAGTATTCGATCTACCCTTTGAGGGCAGTAGCTAGATAGTCCTTATTTCAAGTTTTTAGCGGTATAGCTACGAATAAGACTAATCTGACTATATTGCGCCCGAAGAACGGGACCTATACGTACTATTCTACTAAAACAACCGTACCAATTATTAAGTAAGGCCTTCTACACGGCCTACTATACTAAGTTAAGCATATCAGACCGATACCTACTAATTCCGCTACATCCGCATCTTAGGGGCTAACAATACATCATTAGTGCTACCCCTTATAATGGCCGGTTTATTACGAAACAACAACCGCGGCGCCGCTAGCAGCGCTAGCAATAACAACGCTAGTAGCACAGTGCCTAAAGTGCCTACTAAAGCACCTGCTAAAGTGCCTCCTACCGAAGAGCCTACTATAGGACCTGCTAAAGAAGAACCTGTAATTCTAGGTAATGATCTAGAACTGCCTATTAACGACATTCTCAACAATATTGTTAATCGTCGATATAGCTAACTAGCCTTTGGCCCCCAGCCGATAACGAGACTTCAAGAAGCTACTTAGAACAGGCTTACTGCCTTACGTTAAGAACAATAGCTAAGGGATAACCTCCTCGAAATTCATCGCCTATAGGAAGCCTTAGCAACCAATGCTAAGCTAATAGCAGGACCTTCCTTACTAGCTATTTAAAAGAAGGATGCTAAACTCAAGGATTGCACCGTGTTTGATAGCTCTAGCCGCAAGCAGTACAATAATTACATCCGTAATTGTGAATTGAACTAGCGGAATGCACTAAGGGCCCTACCAGATAACTATTCATTAGTCGTCTACGCTATATAATACATTAATAGCGACCTAAAGCGCACCTAGGATGACTATTTCGACTCCCTTACTAATTAGACCGCTGTTTAGTAGCAAGACTACAAGACTATTATGCTAGATACCCTTAGAAACCCTATACTAAGGCAACAACACGCTTAGGACTAATACCTTCGGGCCAAACAAAAGACTAACCAATCGGCTCGCTTATTTAAGGCCTATTTGAAGACCCTCGAGGACGATTTGCTAGCTAAGACCGACTCCATCTAGATTTCCGAAATACGCCCTAAATTGCGATAGGAATTGGTCCTTAAATTGGACCGCCGTCGTGTGTTTAAACAGGCTAACCTAATACGCATTCAATTTATAGTCGAAGTGGAAACAGCCGAGCGGGCTATTTAGCTCTAGTAACGACTAGAATCGAGGATCCGACTAGCTAGCACCAACCGCGGTAATCGTAGTGCCCGCGGAGGCAATAGCTAAGGGTCCTACTAAAACAACAATGCTAACAATAGAAACAGTAACAGCGACCGTAGAAGAGGCCGTAGCCGGCGGCTATATAGAGGTAGCCGCGATAGGGGCCGTAGAAGGGGCTCGTATCCCTACAATGCTAATCGCTCGGCTAACAATAATAGCAACAATAGCTACGGTAGTCTACCGACCGGGTTGAAGTGCTTTAATTGTAACAGTACTAGCCATCTACTAGGCTAATGCGACAAACCTAAGGACTAGGCCCGAATCGACCGTACTGCCGCTAAGTACCGAAAGCACCTTTTAGCAGCTAACGCTACCCCTGTAGGCTAACCTTCGAAAAAAGAGTAAGCGCCGCACCAACTATTAGCCTCGTGCGGCGTAAGACTATCGACATTGTACTAGCTATCACACGTACCTGTCTCATCTCTAGGCCCGATACTAACTATAAGGCAAAGGTTATACTAGACCCCGGAAATTCAGTTAGCGCCCTTATCAGCTATTACCTGGCTAAGCAATTAGACCTTCGACAACTGCCGAAGACTGACCTGCCAACCCTTACTTAGTTTAATAACGCTCGGCACTTGACCTATAGGGCCTACTATGTCTATATAGCCCTAAAGGACGACCTCGGAAATGAGCGCCTACTGAACTTTACTACTTATATAGTAGACATAGACAGCCTCCTATCTAAGATTGTTATCGGCAACCCTATTCTTAAGTACTATACTATAGTTATAGACTTAGGCAGTTAACAGTAGCGATTTAGAATCGCTAGGAAAGAGGACATTAAACACATCGATATTAGCGAGTGCCCTAACGATATTAGGGTCCTATTTATCGGCAACCTAACACCTGCCGTAGCTAACCTAACAGTCGACCTATTAGGCGATAACAATGAATCTGTACCCTCTAATGATCCTAATCAGCTTGCTCGTATACTAGAGTCCATCCGAGAGACCTACATTAACGTGTTTAAACACCACTTGGCATCGACATTACCTATGTTTAAAGAGACGGATTATAAGATTAATATTATAGAGGGCAAAGAGGTCCCTTTTAGACCCCTCTACAACCTTAGTAAACGAGAGCTTGCTGTGTTACGTAAGTATCTAGAGGAAAACCTAGCCAATAGCCGGATACGGTACAGTAACAGCCCTGCTGGCGCCCCTATCCTGTTCGTACCAAAGAAGGATAGTGGCCTACGCCTATATGTTAATTATCGTAGGCTTAACGCTGTTACTATTAAAGACCGCTATCTACTCCCGCTTATTAACGAGACCCTCGATCGCCTTTCTAGTACTTACTACTATACTACATTAGATATTAAGGATGCATACTATCGCATCCGCATCCGTAAGGGTGATAAATAGAAAACAGCCTTCCGCACCCGCTATAGCTATTTCGAGTACTTAGTTATACTATTCGGCTTAGCTAATGCCCCTGCTATATTCTAGTCCTATATTAATCGGGCCCTTTTAGGCCTATTAGATCACCTCTATATAGTTTACCTAGATAACATCCTAGTTTACACACACTCACCTAACATTGCAGAACACTGGGCTGCAGTACGAAAGGTCCTCGACCGCCTACGGGCCTATAGCCTGTATTGCAAACCTTCCAAATGTACCTTTGCTGCTAAGGAGGTGTCCTTCCTTAGCTTCCTCGTATCAACTGAGGGTATTAAGGCTAATCCTAACTGGATTAAGACTATTACTAAGTGGCTAACGCCTACTAGTATTAAGGAGCTTTAATTATTCCTAGGTTTTGCCAACTTCTATCGTCGCTTTATTAAGGGCTATTTACGACACGTAATGCCCCTAACTAAGCTCACTAAAACTAAGGCCAACCCAACTAGAGAGTTCAAATGGACTAACAGAGCATAAGCCGCTTTTAACGGTTTAAAGAAGCGCTTTACTAAAGTCCCCTTGTTGCACTATTTCGTACTAAGCAAACAGATCTGTATTAAGACTGACGCTTCCTAGTTCGCTATATCCGCTATTATGTTACAACAGGCTAATAACAATTACTAGCACCTAATCGCCTTCTTCTTACGGAAGATGATCGATATAGAACGTCGCTACGAGACCTACGAGCAAGAGCTCCTAGCTATTGTCGAGGCCTTTAAGCACTAGAGACACTACCTCGATAGGGCTCAATATACAATACAGGTCTATATAGACTATAACAACCTCCGTAGAATTACGAAGGTTACTAGGGTTATAGGTCGACAGGCTAGATAGGCCGTCTACCTCGCTAGGTTTGATTTTGATGTATTATATCGGCTAGGCGTAAGTAACCCTGCCGATAGCCTATCGAGGCGACCTGATTACGATAGCGGGACTTAGCAATCCATTAATTTATTGTTTCCAACCCTGTAGCATAAGATTGCTATAGCCCGTGTTGTTAATAAGCACGCGCAGGATAAGCGGCTTACTAGACTCCGCGACGGCTTAAAGTATATTAATGCTCTTGCTATATTAATAGTGCGTGTCAAGGCAAGGGCTAAGGACACAGACAGGAGAAGTTATAATAACTCCCTAGTCGACATCGCAATATATAGCGACAGCGATAGCACTAATGCAGTTGATCCGGCTACTAGTGCCATTAGATATATACAATACATACCTCGTTTAATAGCGAGGGTGCTGTTGAATAACCTTACAAATAGGGATAGTCAATCGTTTATAGATAAGCTATTACGTACTTAGCAGAGGGACGCCTTTGCTACGGCTCGTATAGATTAGCTTGTAAGTAGGCGAAAGACTCGATCTAGTAAGAGTAACAATTAGTCGATCGACGACAAAGGTCACTTAAGGTTCAAGGGCAGATACTATGTCCCCGCTAAACAATCGATTAGACAAGAACTTCTTAAGCGACACTATAATAGTGAGCTTGCCGGTCACTATAGTACAGAGAGGTCGTACGAGTTACTATCGCGCACATACTACTAGCTAAATAGTGAGCGGGATATAAAGGATTACGTAAATACGTGTGCCGTATATTAACGAGTCAAAGCACTAAAGCACTTACCATTTAGCGAGTTGTCTTTACTCCCTGTTTTAAAGAAGCCATTTACTAAGCTTACAATAGATTTTATTATAGGCCTCCCGCCTGCTAAGCGTAGGGGCAGTAAGGATGTGTATAATGCCATCCTAGTTGTCGTAGACCGGTTTACTAAGGGCGCTCGTTACATTCCTACCCGAAAGGATTGGACGGCTATTGACCTAGCTAAGTCGCTATAGAACAATATCTTCTATAGCTATTAGGGGACCCCTAAGGGGATAGTCTCCGATCGAGGCTCGATATTCATATCTTACTATTAGAGTAAGATTTGCCTATAGCTAAGACTCAAGCATCGCCTGTCTACAGCATTCTATCTACAAACAGATAGTTAGACTAAAAGGCAGAATACTACCCTGTAGCAGTACCTACGCAGTTACATTAACGAGAACCCTAACGACTAGGTCAACCTTCTACAACCTGCAGAATTCGTGTATAACAACAGTGTACACTCATCTACTAAGGTTTTACTATACATAGCTATAATGGGCTAGAACGCCGCCTTGCTATAAGATCCATTTACCTCGCTCGAGGCCGAACGTAAGGAAAGGGAAGCGCGTTAAGTACCAATACCTAAGACGCTAGCGGCTATTAAGAGGGTTTAAAAGATGCGAGAGATTCACGCTAAGTTAGCTAACAAACTAGCAAAGGCCCAGGTATATCAGAAGGCCTACTATAACAAACACTATACGCTAATAACCTTCAAGCAAGGCGATATAGTCATGCTAAGCACTAAGAACCTCCGTATCCGCAAACACCTATCACCTGATAGCAAAACAAGGCCTAAGCTTGTACCTAGATACATTGGCCCATTCCGAATCCGAGAACCGAAGGGCAATAGCTAGGCCTATCAGTTATAGCTCCTACTACACTATACTATCTATAATACCTTCTACATCTCCCTCCTTAAACTATACTACTATCGCGAAGGCCCTAAAGAAGCCCCTGCTAAACACGAAGACATACTAGCGGATAGTGAAGAACTATAGTCTATAGAACGTATCCTACAGTACCGGACTAGGAAAGGCAAGAAGGAGTACCTGTTGAGATAGTAAGGCTATTTACTAGAATGGGACTTATAGGAAGCCGAAGACTCCTTTAAGGATATGACCGAGTTGTTAGATAAGTATTAGACTAGCGTAAAGAATAAGAAGAAGGCCAAAAGCTTATAATGTCACTACTAAGACCTAGGACTAATGCCACCCCCGGGGTGCTATTAGCTAACCAATCGGAGGCCGGCAAACTAGGACAATAAGACTACACTAGGCGCGCTACTACGCGTTAATCAATCAGTTACTGCTCTTTCAAGAATTCCACCTCTTGTTCCTTTATTTTATCGAGGCCTCGAGGCCTAAGCGGTCGGCAAGGACGGCGTAGCCGGCGTAGCTATATTAGTAACGGTATTGCGGAGTGTGTTGCTATTTAAGAAAGGAAGAAGCAGCTATGTTAGTAACGGTGTTGCCGAGTTGTTGTTAGTTAAAGGAAACTAGAAGAAGGTGAAGTTAGCGCTAAGACGACTAGCGCCGCTATTGTCAACATTACCTGCTCGCTAACATCGCCAACCTTACCTATTGTCGCTACTGCACCTGTAAAACAACCTTACCTGCACTACGAGCCTAAGGCGCTATACTAACTAATTAAAGATTGAACCTATTAAAGGTTTGATCAAAACTTTGAGGCTAAGTCAAAACTTTAAGCCGCTCAAAAGATTGAGTAGACTAATAGACCGACTAACTAAGGGCAAAACTATAGAGCTAAGCTAGCCGGGGTCGATCTTGCGGATAATAGGTTACTCCTCGATCTATCTAACCCTTTAAGCGAGGCGAACCTCTACTACTGCACTTATAATAGCCTTTACCTATAGAAACTAGAAGAACTAAGTTTTTTAAAAAGATATAATTAGTTGACACTTAAAGGCTGCTAAACCTAGCTAATTAGGGCTAGCGAAACTACGAACAGTAATAGTCCTCGTAATAACAAGAACAACCCTCGGAACGGACAAACCCTCGGAGCGGATATTTCTAGGTCTTTTAGAGTAGACGCAAAGAACTCGGTACGACATCACTTAGAACGGAGGTAGGGCTGCAATACCTCGTACGTCTACCTATTATAGCAGAGAAGACGCGCTCGTATTGTAATTAGTCGAAGGTCCTCAATTCTCGTAGTTATATATCACTTTATTGTATGCAAGTATAGCGCAGTTAGAGTTAGACATTGTGTTGTATTAGAGGTAAGGTTTAATATAGTTATATAACCGGTGATTGCGTGTTCAATTCAGCGCGGACTGAGAAGCTTGCTAGACCTACTAAGTTAGTAGCGACAGAGGTTGAGAATAGAACATAGACCGGCTACGAGGGCGCGGCCTTTAGAAGGGAAGCGTGTATCAGGACTAAAGAGGTTACACGTGATTGGCATGTAACTAGGCTCGAGTGAAGCTAGGGTCTTGATGCCTTAGGTAGGGCTTGGCGCTTAGCGTTAGGCTAACTAGCCTGCCTTCCTCCCTCTCCTCTTAGATCTCTATCGAATACTACACTGATTCACTACTACCCTATCTACCTGCTAACATAACCCATCTCACAACGATATAGTGTTGCTATATTACTATTAGTACAGACAAAAAGCTCTTAACTTTAAGAAGAGACTAATAAAGGAGTATAAGCTTAGTAACCTAGGGAAGCTCTTATAGTTTCTCGGTATTGAAGTTATACGTAATAGACAGAACAGGAAGCTATAGTTGTTACAAAAGGCATATACTAAGAAGATAGGTTAGCGTTATAGAATTGATCCTAAGACTAGTAGGCGAGCAGAGGCACTATTGCCGACTAGATACGAACTATACGAGAAACCCACTAATAAGGAGACTCGTTATATAGACTTATTAGCAATACTGGCCTACTAGAGCCGTATAGGATTACTTAACTTTTCAGTAGTTTAAACTAGGCCGGACATAGCTAAAGCAGTTTCTATGCTATTAAAGGCCCTTTAGAACCTACGATAAGAGGACATAGCCGCAGCCAATTAGTGTGTCAAGTACCTGCTATAGACAAGGTACCTATGCTTAGAGTACAACGCCGATGGACTAGCAGTTACCGCCTATTTAAGCCAATAGCTTTACGAATTTTACGGAGCTTCTAACGCTTCCTATAGCGACTATACGGGTACGAGACAGTTATTAGAAGGATGGATATTCAGTCTATTTAATAGACTAGTTAATTAGAAAGCAGCGCGACAGTCAACTGTTACTAAGTCTACGACTAAAGCCGAGCTGCTAGCTGCCTTATATACAGGCTTAGAACTGATCTGGTAGAAGCGCTTCTTTAGTAATATTAGCCTTACCTTAGACAGTATACCGGTGCTATACTGTAATAACACACAGACTATTCGAATCATTAAGGCGGATGCTAGCAAGTTAGACACCAAGCTCAGGCATATAGACATTCATTAATGCTAGCTACGCTAAGAACATAAATCAGGTCGCATACAATACGAGTATCTAGCAATATAGGACATACTAGCTAATAGGTTAACCAAGCTCTATAGCCCTTAGAACTAGAAGAGGTTCATTGAACAGCTAAGACTAACTAGACTACCTAACCTAACAACTAACTAAGATATACAGTTGTAAGGGTATATAAGGAAGTAACTCTTCCTCTAACAACCTCTTCCTCTTTAGTAACACGAAGACAACTCTGTATAATAGGTAGTAGGCGCCGCCCCCCCTATTAATTGTAACTAAGTCGATTAAGAACATCTTTATTAATTGGCGCTAACAAAAGTGTCTAATACGATAGCGACGACCAATTAGGACAAAGGATTTAACCTTACTTCCTAATACGTTATTATCGCCTATATTATTACTTCGAACGTCACTTCTACTAACTAATAACAAGTCTACGGCGATTGTATTAGTGCTAGTAATGATAGTGCAGTAGTCTTAGCTAAGGGTGGCGTCCTTAGTTAAGTTACCTATCCTAATTTATTAAATCTGTTTAACTAATGTATATCTTACCTGATCCTTTATCTAATTAAATAGACGCTATCTATACGATTGATATAATAACCGATAGTAATAATGTAACGGGCTTAGTTCAGCTAAACTAACTTTACTATACGACACGAGTACTTAGATAAGGCTTAATAGTGTCGGTCTATGCTTAGACTACGTAGGAAGACAATAGTTCCTAGTAACAGGGACTATATATGAAGGTGCATATACAGTCCGGATTATATAACGATATCCTTCTAGGGTAATCGGGGTATAAAATAAGACTCTCTTATATATAGTGTAGATTCAAACCATTTTTTTAGTATTTTAATAAAGCACTATATAAGGAGTTGAAAAGATTAATTTTTCTTTTGTTTACATATAAAGAAGTATTAACTACCTTGCCTAAAATAGAAGGCAACCTCTTTTGCATAAGCTAAGGGGGTATATAACGCGTTAGCTCAGTTACATAACAAGTACGTAACTTCTTAGCTTGAAGAATTTTCATTGTATTTTAGACTATAGAATAGAGTAGAACATAGGCAATCAACGAAGCCAATTCAACCGCCGGCAATGCAGTATTACGTAAGTAATCCACTGCGCTGTGCGTGATATGAGGGCAGAGTGCAGGTGTGCCCAAGCGTTCAGGCTCGGCTCGATCCGGAAGTGTGCATGCTTCCAGAAAATGGATAGAAGACTTCCAGTTCTTCATCTCTCTCCAGTCTTGCTTGTATCCTGCGGATTCATCGAGTCTTCACCGTGCAAGCCTAATCATACTCGTGGTCATGAAATTGCTTTTGCACCACCTTCTGCTGCTATCCGTCCTCTACGACGCTGCGTTCCCACCGCCGCCTTATCGAATTCGTTCTGCTTCTTTGCGGTGACGTTTTGGTCACTCTTACGCCTAGGCTTCGACTCTCGCTTGCTGGTCACCTTCCTCGCCGCTTGGGGCTTCTTCGTGCTCCTCGCTCTTGCAGCATTGTGGAGCTGAGTGTCAATGCTCGGCGTGATATCGTCGTCGAAAGTCAGACTGCGATTGGCTCAGTTCTCGCACACGGTAAGACTCAGCACAGCCCGTGGACGTACTCTGACAACCTCCGTGGCAGAGGAGTACGCTTAGCTGCGATCACGACCGCTCTCCTCTTCAGGACCATTGTCTCCTCCGAGTTGAATAGCTCCGCATCTTCAGCTTTGCGCTTCTTCTCCAAGAGCTTCTTCATGTTTGAGTCGTTCTCCCAGTCGTGGCTATTTGAGCCCTGCTTGGAAAGTGGCGCCATGATGTCTCAGATCTGGGTATAGTTCAGCACTTTGTTGTGCTCCGTGCGGCATTCGCGTTCACATGAAGGTTTGATACAGCGGAATCGGCGCCGGCTTGGCATTGGCGGGGCAATGTTCTCTTGATCAACAAGGATTAGTTCTGAAGGATGGATCCCAACAGCACTTCAGCTTCAGCCAACGGTTCTTGCCGATGTATCGCCTCCTCAGTCTTGGCCGGATGGCGAAGGAGTTGAGATCGGGCGGGGTGTGAAAAGAGAAGCATGCGTTTCAACAAACAGGTCCAAGACAGGACCACAATAGCCACACGCGACAGCTTGACCTTTCGTCTTCGTCATGACGGGGCCGTGACGATGACTACGAAGCAAGACCTTCTCGATTTGATCAATGCAGAATCGGACAAACATATCGGCCTCTTGCGATCTCTTATCCGAGCGCCGACTCCGAATCCACCTGGAGACACCAGGCAGGGCATTGACGTAGTCAAATCTCACTTGGAGGCAGCCGGCATTTCATTTGACATTATCGCACCCAAAAGAGAGTCACCAAATCTGGTCAGCATTCTCCGAAGGGAGACCGAATCTGACCACAAGAAGAGCATAGTTCTCAATGGTCACATCGATCAATTTCCGGTAGGAGATGCAGGTCAATGGCAGCGTGATCCGTACTCTGGCGATGTCGAGAATGGCCATGTATATGGTCGCTCCGGAGTCGACATGAAAGCCGGCACTGCAGCCTCGATAATAGCTTTCAGCTATCTGCACAAATTCCGATCCCAGCTCTCAGGTCGTGCCACTTTGGAAGTCGTGTCAGATGAGGAAAGTGGTGGAAGATGGGGCACTCGGTACCTCTTGGAAGATGATGGCTCAGAAAACTGGAGTGGTGACTGTATCTTGATAGGAGAGCCAAGCGGCCTGGGCAGCATTCGTTTTGGCGAGAAGGGAACATTCCGTCTGACTTTCACTGTCACCGCTCAAGCCGCTCACGGTGCTTACATTCATCGTAGCGAAGGAGCCATTCGCATCGCCTCCAGGTTGATTGAAAGGCTGGTGGAAATGGAGAAGCTTGCAGACCTGGGCATGGACAAGAAAATTAAGAAGCACATGCAGCAGCCTGATGTCCGCAAGGTTGCCGATGAGATCATGTGGCCAGGAGCAGCAGACGCTATGCTCATCCCGACAGTCAATATTGGCACGATCAAAGGCGGCGACAAGATCAACATGATCCCTTCCGAATGTATCTTCGAAGCTGACATCCGCATTCCTATTGGCGTCAAGACCGACACGATTCGGAAGTATATCGATGGTATTCTACAGGACTTCCCTACCGCTTCTTATTCCGTCCATGAGGACCATTCGCATATTTCCACGCACAGTCAGCCTGATCACGAAATGGTTCACCTCCTGCAAAAGAACGTCAAGCAGCTACGCGGCGAGGAGCCTGTGGCGATATGTTCACTTGGCGCTACGGATTGCAAGCATTTCAGACGGCACAACGTTCCCGCTTATGCTTATGGGCCGCATCCGAAAGGCATGGCAGAAAGGGATGAGAAGGTGAAAATTGAAGAGTTCCTCGATACTGTCAAGGTACACACCTTGACTGCATGGGACTATCTTGGGGGAGAAAGCTAGTATCAATTTACCTGCCCATCAACCATAGACGTCGCAAGGATCGAGTGCCTTCCATGTGCAAAGAACTGCGACGCCAGGTCGCCCGTCCATTCGTTCGTGTTCAGCTCCAAGCCTCTCGACCTCTCCGGTGATCAGGTGTGGTTACTTAAGGCCTTCCGCGCTTTACTTCTTACTGGCCGGAGTGTAGTTGCTGGAGCCGCTACCGCTGTTGTAATAAGTCGAGCCGTTCGGGTCTGTCATGCACATCATCAGTAACGCATTTCATGTTCTGGCCCCACAGTCGCCCTTACTGGAGTAGTAGTAGCTACCGTTGGAGTTGCTGTAGTGGTAGCTGTTGGAGTTCGAGGCGGATGAGCCGTAGTCGCGCGAGCAGTAGTGGTTGCCCTGCTGGTAGTCAGTATGCATCAATGCTCCGGTAGCAATACTACTTACAGACGAGTTGGTGCCGCTGGAGGAGACCGAGTAGTTTCCGCCTTGAGTGCTACCGGAGCCACCGGAGCTGCATGAGTTGGTATTGTTGCTTGGCATGATGGATGGAACTGTTTGTGTGTTTGAATGTTGCGGTTATGGAGAACCTTGAAGTAGGGGAAACTGCTGTCGTTTTATATGACAGCAGCGGTGAAGTGGTCCGTTCCTGAGCAAACCAGAAGACCCCGCGTAGAGCTATGACTTCTTTCGAGAGCAAGCAACCCCCGGTTTTGAAGAAGGTGCAAGTGAATGTTGGTTCCCGTTAGTTACTGTAGGGGGCCGATTCAAAGGGAAGCTATCAGCTTGATAAGGAAAGGTTTAGGCAGCAACACCACTGAAAGACGACTATTCATTAACATAGCTCTCACAGTTTCCACTTTAAATGCCGTCTGAGACATGCAATGCTTGGATACAAGCATGTCTGAGATTGATCACAAACGAAGCGCCGAATTATGGCCACGGAAAGGCGCATGAAGGTTCCGGTTGCGTTGCGTACAGCAGCGGCAAGAGCTGAGCGATTCAAGAAGGGTAAGGATGTCATATTCCCCCACTCATGTGTATTACGCTATTCAATATGTCGCGCTATGCGCTCGGAGGACCATGGAACTTGCTGCGGTGTGGCTGCACTATAATTAGTATAGAATTAGCTTCTTAGCGGTTTCCCACCTCTCTGCTGAAATGATACTATACCTACACCTCGTCGTCGCTATTTCTATAGTATACACCCCTCGAATGTGTTGTTAATAGCGCGTTTGCTAGACTATTAGCTTAATAAGATTAAGCGCCTCTTCGACGAGGGCGAGTTATCTAATATTGCTATCTCCGAGCTACTAAACATCGCTAGGCGCAGTATCGACAAGATCTATAACAATTATCGCCTATTTAGTATATTCTATATTAAAGACCTCGCGAGGTTAGGTCGTCTATAGTCGCTATTACCAATCTTTAAGGATATAGGTATCGCTAAGCGCGTATAGTCGCAATTTGACTAACCTACCCTATTTGTATAGCGTATCTTCGAATTCCTTAACGACCGACCGTATGCCTATTAAGATAAGGTAGTATAGTATCTGTACGACGAATACGACGTTATTATTAGCTAACCGACGGTGTCGCGAGTTTTAAAGAGGCATAGGTAGACGAGGAAGAAGGCGATACGGTTTATAGCGGAATAGAACTAGGACCTTCGAGACAACTTTAAAATAAGGCAAATAGACATGCCAGCGCAGAAGGTAGTATATATAGACGAGAGCGCGTCTAATAAGCGCACCGGATAGCGGAAATATAGATACGGTCCTATTAACTGCCCTGTTTTTAAGGAAGGGTCGGCGGTAAGGTTAAAGCGATAGAGTGTCTTGCCTACTATCTCGGTTAATAGCTATCTCGACGGTACGATTATTTATTAAGGCTCTATAACCGCGGAGATCTTTAAGGCGTAGTTACAGTATATAGTACTACCTTAAATAGAGCCTAGTATATTCCTTGTTATAGACAACGTATTAATCTACCGTACTTAGCGTATAAAGGATATAGTCGCGGCGGCTAGAGTCCACCTTCGATACCTGCCTCCGTATTCGCTAGACTTCAACCCTATTAAGTTGTCCTTTAACGTACTTAAGGCATAGGTTAAGAAGCATATTAACGAGGCTAATTGCTTCGTAGACTTCGGCAAATTTATACGGTATGCTATTAACCAACTAGACACTTAAACAATAGCAGGATCGTAGTTCTAGCGAGCAGGTTATCGCTAATATTAACAGTTACTCCCTTATAGTCTCACTTATTCTAACGATTGTCTCTAGCTTAGTAATACGGCTTCTTAACTCGTCTATCTCCTGTCTCATTCCTTCTATAATAGCACGCGTAGTATTAGTAGCTTGCTCCTTCATTATAGCTTCTATATACTATAGATCTGGCAATACTAGCTATAGTAATAAGCTTTTTGACTAAATAGCTAACGATAGTAATACAGTTGTCGGTGATATAGTAGTAGCATCTCGGATAAGGTCCTCTTCGTCTTCTTAACTATCGGCAATCTACGAGGAATTAGCAAAACCTATAAACATACCCAATCGGTGTACCTCTAATGCGCTACCGGTAGCTATTGCGATAAAAGAGCTTGGAATTTGGTAGGTTCTGTGCCGTTTCTATCGCTAGTGTTACCTTAGGTTTATCGAAGGCGGCGTAGTTAGTATGTCAATATATTCGTATCGCAATCGCGTATCGATCCGGAGAGTACAGCTTCGAAAGCCGGAATCTATACCTACCGATAGGGTACTACTACAACACTACTATAATACGTCTTTATTATTGCTTCGGTAGGATATAATACTATCGATACCGCTAAGAAACCTCCCGTTGTCCGTTTTAAAAAATATGCACCTCTAGTAAAGATATAGGCTCGCTAATGTATTGGAAATTCGCGACTACGAGCGCTTCCTCTATGCCGAGACTGCCGAAATTTCGGCTTCCGCTCGGCGTAGGAGCTTAGCGGGTCCGGACTTAAGAAGCTGATTTTAACTATACTAACACGACACTAGCGCAATACTATAACGCATTGCTTTTTATTACTACAAGTATAAAGAGGCGAGACTATATCTATCTAATGCTCCTCTAATTTATACTATACAAAAATACGTAGTATTAGTAGACTAAGAAGCGACATCAGTTAAGCTAAATATTAGCTATTAAGCCGCCGACCTATAACCGGAAATCCTCGCTTCTCGCTTCTACACTAAAACAGCGCTTCTGTAGCGCTTCTACGGCTAATTAACGAACAGACTATCGTCCGACTTATTAATACGAGTAAGTCGCTGCTTACGGACTTCCTTACTAATATATCGCCCTACTGCGGCGATAAATCGAGCGTATTAGCCTTCCTTGAGTCTATAGCGGACCTAATCGCTCAATTTGACCCTTCTAAGCTGTTTGAGTAAGAAGTCGCCTTCCTCGTAGATACGCTTAATCTTAGCTATATCGGCGTATCGCTTAGTCTAGCTGCTAGTTAACTCTTTACGCAACTAGCTAAAGAAGCCTATCAATTCTATGTCGGCAGTGTAAGATTAATAGGAAGCGATTGAGCCGCTAACTAGACTTGATTGCGGCGGTGGACTAGAAGCCGGTAGACTAGAAGCCGGTGGATTAGACCTAGAAATGGCGCCTCTACGACCCTTGCTATTAGACTAGCTATAATAGTTGTGGATTACTACTAGGGTTGGCGTTATTAGTGCGACAGCACGTCTACTACTACTAGCTTATTGTCTAAATGGATTAGACAACTGCTTGTCTCGTTGCTTCTATATCTTTAATGCTAGTGCCGCTCTAGGGTCGTCGATTGTTAGCCTTCTAGCTAGATTAGCCTCTCGAGTCCCCTTAACCTATCTAGCGGCTATTTCCGGATAGATCTTGCAGTAGTCTTCTGCTCTGTCTAGACCGCTAAACTAGCACAATCTACCCTTATTCGGGCAGTATCTGTTCTTATAGGGCTACCGCTAAGCAAGGGCGTATCGCAGGTCCGTTAGTAAGCTAGTAAGGTCGTCGCTATTATCGTTAGGAGCCGCTTTATCTTCCGAGCGACCTTCAGCTAGCAGGGCAGCCAACTGTTGCTAAGTCGCTATATTCCGCGGTCTCTAAGAAGCCTATTGAGTCCGCCGTAGTTGTTGAGTTGCAGGCTCGTTAGGAACACTAGTTAGCTTAGCTATAACGGTCAATTTAAACTCGAGGCGCAAGCCTGTCTTGCCTTGACTATTCTAGATAGCTAGCATAGTATATGCGCGCTCAAAATTGAGGTCCGTTATACTAGAGCTACGGTAGAAGTGTTTAGCCTTTACCTTGTCCGTAGAGGCTATTATAATAGCACTCTTAAGACTGAATATAAGCCGGTTGTTGCCTTTGTCGCGCTAGTCGTTAAACTAGTAGTCTACGGCTTTATAAGGCGACTCGTAGCTCAACTCGCTTAGATAACACTCGCTTAGCAAGGCTTCCTTCTGCTTGTCCGTATATAGGTTCTACTACATAGTGTATTCAAAGACCTCGACTTCTTTATTGTCGCTAGAAGTATAGTCTTCTTTATCTACGGTGTCTTGGCGCTAAGAAGTCGTTGAATCTAGCAACTCGTCGTTAGTATCTAGCTCTTCCGGACTATCACTTGATAGTAGTGGCTCTTTACGTCGTTGTCTCTTGGCGGTAGCGGCTTTAAGGGCTTCCTTCTTCTTCGTAGTAAGCTTATATAGTCGCTTCGAGGCTCTCGGCATACTAGCGTAGCAATAGAATAGACGAGAGGGTGCTAAAATAGCTAGCTCTTAACCTTGAGGCTCACTAGGAGGTTGTAAATGGATAGAGGTAAGAAAGGCTTTCGCACCGGATCGCATTCTATACCTAATTTGTATAGTGCGGTAGATACTCGGCAAAGATACAGATACGCGCTAATTTCCATCCCTCCGAGCGTATAGCGCGACTTATTAAATAGCATAATAGTGATTTAGGTCCCCACTTACGCACTGTGGTCACATGCTTACGAACACTACTAGGAAGTGTTATAGACTACTATCGCGTTCCAAGACTGGCAGCTTGCAATGTATTTGTTTTGATTACTAATCGTATATATATCTCGACTACCGAGGCTAGTAAACTTCGATAGCTAAAGGCTCTTAGACTCTACAACTATAGGCCTAGGTATCTTTATATTATATATAATATAGCTATTTATAAGGTTCTAGGAATACAATACTAGTTTTAGAGAATATTATAATTTTAGTCTCTATATATATCTATGCCCTAGTTTATAAAGGGAAATTTACTAATCTTACAATTCTTAGTTATAGTTATGCTTTTTTAAGTTATATAGTAGTTTGTTCTAGCTATAGTATATAGTTTAGTAGGGCTTAGTATAAGTACTAGTATCTAAATAGCAGTTTGCTACTAGTCTAGACGCGCGCTATTAATTCCCTTAGACTCTTAGTTAGTAGGCTTTAAATATTTAGTTAGAAAATTAAATATATCTATAGCAAATACTAAGTACTACTTAGCTAATTGCTATAGTAAGAGAGAATAGGACTTTAGCTATATACTAACATAGCGATTTAGACTTTAGTAGTAAATTTACTAGTAGTAAAAGTTATTAAACTTAGCTTAAAATATATAAATAAAACTTAATTATTTAGGCTATATATAGAATAGATACTAAAAGAATAGATATACTACCTTAGTAGAGGCCTAGATATATTATGTGTAACCCCCTAATTACTAGTAGTTACCCTCTAGCTAGTAAGTCTAGTAGTATAATTCTTAGAGATTAATAGCTTTAAGCTATACTATCTAGCTATTATAGATTTAGCTATTATACTAGTTATTTCTTGTAAAGGGCTACGCCCTAGGTAGAAAGCGCTAGCCTTAGGCATTCGGCCTACGCGACTCTAACCTACTACTTAGCGCTTAGCGCACTATACAAAACCATTCGGATTTACGTAGATAGACTTAGCTCTTTATCGAACCTATTAAGTCTTATATCTAGCATCTGCGTACGCGTTGCTTACCCGTAATATTAGGTTCGATCTTTAATATAGGAAACGCTAAGGTTTATTAGGAACCCGAGCAAGATAGCTAGGGGAACGCTGCCTCTACCGTACTAGAGATAACTAGGGACGAGATTTATCGTACCTTCGAAAGTCTCTATACTAGATAGTAGACGATAGAAGCCTAGCTATAAGCTACTCGCTCCGCGCTCTAATACGCGGAAGCGTCTCGCTAGCCCGGGCCTCCCGAAGCTAGTTTAGTACGAGACTAGTCTACGAACGAGATCCTAAAGGGACTGCTAGAAACTCTCTCGGCTACCGGCTAAAACGTAACGGCGTCCCGCGAGTAGAAGCTACTATCGTAGGATAGGAAAGCCGAGTCGTTCCGGGACTACCTACTACGACTAAGAAGTTCGTACCGAGTTCGTTCTAGGCTAAAACTAAAGCTCTCCGAAGATTACTACTAGGATACTGTATACGATACCCTACCGGCAAAGGAACGCGCTAGGATACGTTACTTCTAGAAAAGAGGAAGCTTTACGAAAGGAAAGGACCCCGAAGCTTTCTTCTAGTAACTCGAGGACGTCTTCGCGGATAGTAACGAAGCTATAAAGGCGCTAGAGCAACTCTAAGCCTTAAGGTACTCCTAGGGATAACCTTAGTACGACTACTAGCTAGAATTCGACGGCCTCCTACTAAGCGTAGGCGGAGACCGTTAGACCGACGATACGAAAATTAGGTATTTAAAGAATACCTTCTCGAACGCGGCTAAGACCTATACTACCGCCGTACTAAAGATTAAGAATTACTACCTCTATACGGAGGAGGTCGAATAGATTATAACGAACCTCGAATCGATAGATTAGTTTAAATAGGCTACGAAACGCTAGTAAGAAAGGAAGAAAGAAGCCGCGAGTCCTACGGTCGTTATCCCCCCCTATACGGCCCTCGCGGCGAACCCGAAGGTCGACTCTAATAGAGACGTAGTTATAAACCCCGCTTAAACTAACGCTTCCCGTAGAAAGAACCGCGGAGCCTAATAATCGATAGCGGGGAAACCTAGGGCTAAATAGGTCGACTCTATAGAAAGAGAGAAGCGTAAGGAGAAAAGACTCTACTTCCGCTACGGAGTAAGCGGATACCGCATTCGAGATTGCCCGTACGCCTCGCCGGCTTAGCCTACTAAGATTAGTATCGCCTCCGTACAACCTATTCTAGAAGATACAAAAGAATAGTCGGACTTAAGTAGTTGCGACTTAGGAAAAGAGTAACTCTCGCTCGTAGTTAGGAGTTAGGAGTAGATAGAGTATAAGTAAAGAAATAGGAAGAAGTTAAAAAGGATATAAACGGGAATCTTATATATACCGATATAGTCCTTAAAAATAACGTCGGAACTTCTACTCTTATCGACGAAGGATGCTAGTATTACGCTACAATTAATACAGGCCTAGCTAAAGGCCTCGGACTTAGCTATATTAGCCGTAAGTCCCGAGAAGTAAAAGGAGCGTCGTCTACGATATAAGACGCGAAAATTGTAGGAGTCGTCGCCTTTTAGATAGAAATTAACGGATTCTAATAAATAGTATACGCTTACGTCGTACCGGGATTAGCTTTCCCCCTTATCTTAGGGAATCTATAGAAGGCATATAACAAGGTTAGGACCGCGCCCGAGAAACGACGGTACTACTACGGGAGGGCTCGGTATTAGATTAAAGAAGGGCGCTATTACCGCGAGGTCGATATAAACGGGAATATCGCTACGATTAACGCCGTAAGAAGCCTACTTACTACGACAATTGCCGAGGATATTAAAAAGGCCCTAAAGACGAAGGAATACCCGACGATCGAGGAGCTAAAGAAGAAATTGCCCCCGGAGGTTCGCGATATAGCTACGCTGTTTTGTTAGAGGGAAGCCGATAAGTTAGCGCCCTATCGTCCTAATATCGACTATATAATAGAACTCCGGGAGAAACTAGACGGATCCTAGCCTTAACTCCCTTAGAGCCCGCTCTATAGTATATCGAAATAAGAACTCTTAGTCTTACGGAAGTCGCTAGACGAGCTCCTAAAGAAGGGGTTTATAAGACCTACGAACTCCGAAGCGGCGGCGCCTGTACTATTCGTTAAGAAACCCGGAGGAGGACTACGGTTTTACTACGACTATAGAGCGCTTAATACCCTTACGAAGCAAGACCGATACCCCCTCCTACTAATCCTAGATACTATAAGGAACCTAATAGAAGCCCGATAGTTAACTAAGATCGACGTAGTCTTAGCCTTTTATAAGATAAGAATAGTAAAAGGATACGAGTATAAAACGGCCTTCCGTACTAGGCTAGGCTCGTTTAAGTAGCTAGTGTGCCCGTTCGGTTTGTCCGGAGCCCCGGCTACGTTTTAACGGTATATTAATACTCTTCTATAGAAGTACCTAGACGATTTCGCGTTAGTATATATAGACGACGTAGTTATCTACTTAAGCGGGACGAAGGAAGACTATTTCCGTAAGGTAAGGGCCGTTCTTAAGAAGCTTTAGGACGGAGGCCTTTACCTTAATATAAAAAAGAGCGAATTCGCCTAGAAAAAGATTAAGTACCTAGGATTTATCGTCTACGCCGACGGAGGGGGAGTATTAGTAGATCCCGAAAAGATAGAAGCCGTATAGAAATAGGTAGCACCTAAGACCTAGAAGGAAGTTCGTCGTTTCTTAGGATTTACGAACTATTACCGTATATTCGTGCCGAACTACTCTAAGATTTCCGCACTATTAACCGCGCTAACTAGTAAAGGAACCTCGTTCTCCTAGGGGGAAGAGTAGAATAAAGCGTTCGAGACGCTAAAGGACAAATTCTACCGCACCCCGGTACTTACCTAGTAGGACCCGTCCCTTCCTACCTTCCTTAAAATAGATTGCAGTAGGTTCGCGATTAGGGGCGCCCTTATTTAAGAAAAGGAGGGGATCCGCCGACCGGTAGGCTTCTTTTCGAAGAAACTAAATAAGGCGGAGATTAACTACGATATCTACGATAAAGAAATGCTCGCGGTCGTATCTAGTATTAAGTTTTAGGACTCCGAGCTAAAATTATATAGCCCCTTTACGATTTAGACGGACTATAAGAACCTAGAATACTTTATAGTAAAGCGCTAGCTATCCGAGAGATAGATCCGATAGTAGGAAGAACTAGCAAAGCACTAGTTTACCCTAGTCTACCGGCCGGGAATCGAGGCTATCCTACCGGATACCTTATCGAGGAGAGAATAAGATACGTTAGGCTAGGACGATAAGCTTTCGAGGTTCCGGAGATTTCTAGATCCGGACCTCTCCCTAAACTAGCTAGAAAACGTCTAAATCTCTAGTGCTACGATCCGTAGCTTCCTACGCACTACTAAGGCGGGCCCGTTATCCTTACTCGCGAACGAGACGGAACCCGCGTAAGCCCTACCGGAAAGCGCTAAACTATTCTAGGACCTAGAGATAAACGAAATATAGAAAGGCATTATCGAGAAAGATACGGTATACTAGACGGTATTACAGAAAGTCCGTAAGGGATATAGGATATTACAACCGGAAATTAAAGCGAAAATTTAGATCGGGGATTATACGATAGACCCTAAGGGGTTCCTACGCTATCGCGGCAAACTCTAGGTTCCTAGAGCCCTAGCTATAACGGAGGCCGAATACAAAGATATAGGAGCCGAAGAACTGCAATAGGATATACTACGTACGAAGATTATCTAATCGATCTACGACTTACCGCTCTACGGTTACCCTAGCCGGGATTCTACCGCTTCTATACTAGGTCGCGAATTCTACTAGCCGCTATAGTCGAAGCAGGTACGATAATTCCTACGGAATTGCAACTATTGCGGACGTAATAAAGTATAGAGGGAGCACAAATACGGCCTCCTAAAGCTACTACCGGTACCCGACCGTTTATTCTAGAAAATCTCGATAGACTTTATAACCGACCTACTAGAGTTAGACGGGAATCGATATCTCTAGGTAATTAAAGACCGCCTTAGTAAGTAGATTGCCCTTATCGGTACTCCCTCTATAAAAGCGGAGGAATACGCAGTTTTGTTTCTAAAATACTAGGTTAGGCATTACGGACTGCCTCGTACTGTTATATTACGGTTACTCGCGACAGATCGTTAGGTAACTTCTTATTACGTACAAGCCGAGGCTTCTTTAGAGAGGCTAATATAAGCGGGAGGCGGAGGCGGGATAATTAGTACAAAGGTAATTCTAATTAGTAAGTAGGTAATATAAGTTAAACGCCTCGAGCTATAAGGGCATTCCGGCGTTCCTAAATACAAAGGAGATATCTTGTCTGTAGTCGTAAGCGACGTAAGCGACGCTATCGCTCTCGACCGCTCCTATCGCTCCTAGTAAGATAGAGCGATAGCTTAGCCTACTAGTCTTAGCGTCGCTCTAAGATTATATAAGGACTCTAACTAATTAGATCCGTAATACTATCCCTCTCCTTAAGCGGAATAGTCCCTTATTCCGGAACTTTCTAATTCTAACTTCTTTGTTATACTAAAGTTATCGAAGGACTTATCTTCTCGCTAGCGTAAGGAAAATATCGTAAATAATATCCTCGCCGACTGCCTCGAAATACCGATTCGCTGCTTTTATTGCGAATAGGCCGGTAAATCCTACAAAGTCGATCTTCGTTCTAGTCGCTGCTCCGAGTGCGCCCTATACGGCTAGTCCTATAATATATAAGTTACTCGTATAGAGTATAAAAAAATCCGGAAGGCGCGCCTAAAGATAGCTAAAGATCTCGAAGCGGCCGAAGAGGAGGAGGACCTCCTTATACGGAAGCTTTTCGAGTATCGCGTAAAGGTCCGTCGCTTACGTAAGTCGCTGCGTATAAAGGAAGATTAGGAGGTATAAGCTCTTAAGGTAGAGGAAGCCTCTATTTAATAGGCGGAGGAGCTCGAAAGAGAGCTAGGCTCTTCGCCTATAGAGCCGATATTATTCTCGTTGCCTACTAACGAGCCGTTTCCCCTAGATAGCCGATTATAGATGTCGCCTTATAACTAGAGTCGTCTAGATAGGACATCCTAGCCTATCTCTAAAATCCCTAGTAGGAGTGCCGAGAGTCTAGTATCCTAAAGGTATATATTTTTAATGTTTCCTATCTATTTTATCTTCTAGCTAGTTAGTCTAGTAGTATAATTCTTAGCTATAAAAGACATAGTTGCTAGGTACGCTATTAGAGTCCCCGCTCCTCGAGCTATACTGCCCTAGGTCGTTAAGAACTCTAAGGCGCTATAATCGATAGGGTCTAAGAGGTCGTAGGTTTAATTCCTATACTAGTTATTTCTTTTTTATCTAGTTTTGATATTTTTTGATTATCTGCTAATAGTTCTATAGGTTTTCTTTTAGTTCCTAAGTGTTTTCTAAATATAGGTATCCTTTCTATTTAACAAGGTATTTCTAACCTTACTAGTCTAGGATTTTCTCGACTTTAAACTCATTTTCTTCCTTAGGTTAGAAGTGAAATGTTTCTTAATACGGTGTTTCGGCGTCTGTAGGTTCTAGTATAGAGATATAGAATACTAGGTAGATTTTCGCGTCGTCCGGTAGTTTAAGTCGGTAATTAACTAGTCCTTTAGGCTCATTAATTAAAAATGGCCCGACTTTAACGTAGTCTAGTTTCTTAGTCGATCTCCGGGTTTTTAGATTCTTTGTTAGGAGGTAGACCTTATCCCCCTTTTTTAGCTAAAGTGCTATTTTTCGTTTAGCATTATATAGTCCCGTAATCTTTTCTTAAGACTCGGCAATTGCCCTTTGCAATTGTTTATATACCTGCTTTAAGTCTTCTAAAGCGACTATCGCTTTATCCGCGTATAGATACTATAAATACTGTTCCCCGAACAGCTGCGGATGTTTCCTAAAATTAGCGAAGAATAGTGTCTCTTTCGTAGTCTCAGATTGTTGGTTGTTTAGTACAAGTTGTACTATAGGCAATAGCGATGCCTAATTGTTTTGTACGTAATTAACGTAGTGCCGTAAGTATACCTCTAAGGCCTAATTCTTAACTTCCGTTTAGCCGTCTATCTATAGATAGTATACCGTTAATAGCTTATGCTTAATTCTAAGTGTCGCTATAAGCGTCTTCTAGTAGTTTGACGTAAAGAGCTTGTCTTAATCCGTAATATAGGTCTTTAGAAATCCGTAGTATCGTATAAGTCTATCTAGTACGAGGTATCCGAGTTGCTCTGCCGTACTTGCTTCGTTAGCAGGAATAAAGTATGTATATTTCGTAAGCCTATCGACTATAACAAGTATTATGTCGTAGCTATGTCCTATAACCGGATCCTTAGACTTCGGTAGTTTCGTAATAAAGTCTATTATAACTTCGTCCTATAGTTTATCTAGTAGCGTCCTAAATTGGATATGTCTATATCTAGCGTGTCTATTAGCCTTGTTACGCTAATATTATAGACATTTCTTAATATATTCTAGAACTCGTTATCGTATATGTAGGAATCCGAAGCTTCGCTTAACTAGTTCTATTGTTTTTAAAACTCTAGGGTGTCTAATTTCTGGTCCGTCGTAGTGTTGTCGTATACACTCCGTAACTCGTTCCTTAGGTACTTAGTATTTCCTATATTCGATTAGGAACTGTTCTTCTATATCCTAAAGAACTCGTATAGTATAGTTGAATTCTTTTGTGTTAGTACTAAGGCTTCCGTCTTAGTTTGCTTTTAATATCTGCTACTATACTAGTTCGTAACCCTCTATATAGTCGCTACGGCGGCTTAGTGCGTCGGCTCGTCCGTTCTCGCGTCCTAGGGTATAGCGGATTTCGAACTTATACTATCCTAGTAGCTCCGACTAGCGGGCCTGTCTTCGGGTTAGTACTTTAGTCGTAGTAAAGTAAGTTAGATTCTTATAATTAGAAAGAATCGTAAGACTTAGTACTCCTTCCGCGTATACTCGCTAGTATTACAGTAATGCAACTATTGCAAGTAGCTCCTTATTATAGATATCGTAGTTCTGTT
>NW_006921538.1:3388371-3478835 GCF_000340215.1 Pseudocercospora fijiensis CIRAD86
TAGAATCGTAGCGTCGTTCTAAAGCTCGTTCGTAGAGCCTATCGTCGAGATCGATCGTAACCTTAACTAATGTTCCTATATTATCTATTTTTCTACCGTCGCGTATAAGCTCGTCTTTAACGTTATCCTTAAGACCTCGCCGATATATTGTTATAAGAGCTTCGTCGTCCTAATCCGTAAGTTAGGCGTATTCCTAAAATTTAGCGGCGTAATCGGTATATAACCCCTTCTAAGTTAAGTGTTAGATAACCCTAACTACTATAGCAACCTCGTTAGAAGATCTAAAGACCTTCTTTATCGTACGCTTAAGATATTCGTAGCTTGCGAAGATTCTATCCGAATTGTCGGTCCCGTTACTATCTAGATAGGTCCTAAGAAATAGTTTAACCTAATACTAAGCCCTACCTCGTATAAACGTCGTTGCGAAGACTAGCTTTAAGTTATCTTAAACCTAGTTAAATATAAAATACATATCTATCTAGCTAATCTAGGTATCGAACTTGTCTCGGTCGCCGTAATAAAAGTCTAGCTTTCCGATCTTAAGGGAATCGTTTCCGGTATAGGTTCCTAGTGCACTGCTAATACTAGAGGTAGTACGTCGAGTACTACCTATCTCGCTAGGGGCGGGAGTTCCCCTTCCGACTTGTAATAAGGCACTTATCCTAAGGGCGTTTAAAGTGTTACGGTTACTTGCGACAGATCGTTAGGTAACTTCTTATTACGTACAAGCCGAGGCTTCTTTAGAGAGGCTAATATAAGCAGGAGGCAGAGATAGAATAATTAGTACAAAGGTAATTCCAATTAGTAAGTAGGTAATATAAGTTAAACGCCTCGAGCTATAAGGGCATTCCGGCGTTCCTAAATACAAAGGAGATATCTTGTCTATAGTCGTAAGCGACGTAAGCGACGCTATCGCTCTCGACCGCTCCTATCGCTCCTAGTAAGATAGAGCGACAGCTTAGCCTACTAGTCTTAGCGTCGCTCTAAGATTATATAAGGACTCTAACTAATCAGATCCGTAACATATTACTAGCGACAGGGGTACAAATTAGATAAGTATCTTCTAGAGGGAAATATATCGACTACTTAGCGTAAAACAGAGGTTAAGCTCCGCTTACTACCTATAAACCGACGGAGGCCCGGAGCGCGTAAACTAAGATATTCAAGCGTACCTACGGAACTATATTAACTAAATATAGTCCGACTAGAACTAATAGCTTCCTACGGGGGAACTCGCGTTTAACGGGAGACACTAAGCGGGATTAGGAATAAGCTCTTTCTTCGCGACCTACGGCTACGAATCTACCTCCCCCGTTTCGCTAGAAGAGGACCTAGCTATCGATAGGCGGCTAACTATAGCGAAACGAGCGGAGGAATTCGTAGATAAGATTAAGAAGATCTTAGACCTATACTAAGTACAAATAGCGGAAGCAGTATAGAAACAAGAGGAAAGTGCGAATAAGACTAGGACGCTAGCGCCGGTATACCGTATCGGAGACAAGGTCTAGCTCGACCTAAGGAATTACTAGACGGATAGACTAAAAAAGAGCCTCGACTCGAGATACGCTAAGTATACGGTAGAAGAGGTATTATCGCCTATCTTAGTATAACTCTTAGGGATACCTAGTAACATTTACCCGGTATTCTATACCGACCTTCTAAGACTTGCGAGTAGAGACCCCCTTCTAGGGTAGGTAATCGACGACGAATAGCCGGACTCTATTCTATTCGAGACGTATAAAGAATAGTAGGTCGAAGAAATCCTATATACTCGCAGAGTCGCAAAAGGAAGTAAGGCCGGGGACGAGAAGCGCTTATAAAATAGAGCAGGTACTATAAACCTACGTAGGAACCCCTAGACTATATCGCGGATACCTTAGCACTTAACGACTTCGAAGCGAGATACGGATAAATCGAGGAGAACGAAGGACCTCTAGGAGACTAGGAGAAGAAAGGGAAACAGAGGAAATAACGCGGTAACCTAGAGTTTATCTGCGAAGCAACGAGGGTCGATTTATAGTTTTAGGGATTTTCGCTAAGTTTTAGAGTTTTTTTTTTTACTAACTTATTAGCTTTTGTTTACGAAGTATTTAGGGCTACTAGAAATGTTAGAGAAGGGAAACATAATTTAGGATAGAAAAGAATTTTATTTAGGTATTTATAAGTAAGTATCGGGTCTCCGCCCGAAATTAGTGTTAGAGGCTATACGTAATTGGTATGTAACTAGCTCGAGTAAAGCTAGGGTCTTAGTGCCTTAGGCAGGGCTTAGCGCTTAGCGTTAGGCTAACTAGCCTGCCTTCCTCCTTCTCCTCCTAGTTCTCTATCGAATACTACTCGTACCTACTACTACCCTATCTACCTACTAATATAACCCTTCTTATATAGTATTCGATCTACCCTTTAAGGGCAGCAGCTAGATAGTCCTTATTTCAAGCTTTTAGCGGTATAGCTACCGTGACAACTAAGACTAACCTAACTATATTGCGCCCGAAGAACGGGACCTATACGTACTATTCTATCGAAACAACCGTACTAATCATTAAGTAAGGCCTTCTACACGGCCTATTATACTAAGTTAAGTACACTAGGCCGATATCTACTAATTCCGCTATATCCGTATCTTAGGGGCTAATAATATATTATTAGTATCGCCCCTTACAATAGCCGGCTTATTACGTAGTAACAACAACCGCGGCGCCGCTAGCAGCGCTAGCAATAACAACGCTAGTAGCACAGTTCCCGCTAAAGTGCCTGCTAAAGTGCCTCCTACTAAAGAGCCTACCGGAGAGCCTATTAAAGAAGAACCTATAATTCTAGGTAATAATCTAGAATTGCCTGCTAACGACATTCTTAACAATATTGTTAATCGACGATATAGCTAGCTAGCCTTTAGCCCCTAACTAGTAGGGAGACTCTAAGAAGCTACCTAAAACAGGCTTACTGCCCTACGTTAAGAACAATAGCTAAAGGATAATCTCCTCGAGATTCGCCGCCTATAGGAAGCCCTAACAACTAACACCGAGCCGACAATAGGGCCTTCCTTACTATTAGTCCTAATTCAAAAGAAGGATGCTAAGCTTAAGGACTATACCGTGTTTAATAGCTCTAGCCGAAAGCAGTATAACGATTATATTCGTAACTGTAAGCTTAACTAGCGTAATGCACTAAGAGCGCTACCAGACGACTATTCCTTAGTCGTATACGCTATATAGTATATCAATAGCGACCTAAAACGTATATAGGATGACTATTTTGATTCCCTTTACGACTAGACCGCTGTTTAATAGCAAGACTATAAGACCGTTATACTAAACACCCTTAGAAACCCTATACTAAGGCAACAATATACTTAGGACTAGTACCTTCGAGCTAAATAGAAGACTAATTAATCGGCTCGCTTATTTGAAGCCTATTTAAAGACCCTCGAAGATAACCTTCCGGCTAAAACCGACTCTATATAGATCTCCGAAATACGCCCTAAACTAAGGTAGGAGCTTGTCCTTAAATTGGACCGCCGCCGTGTATTCGAATAGGCTAATCTTACGCGAATTCAATTTATAATCGAAGTAGAAACTATAGAGCGTATAGTATAGCTATAGCAACGGTTAGAATCTAAGATACGACTATCTACTAACTATAGCCGCGGTAGAAACTAAGGAGGAAGTACTCCCTAAACGAACACTGCTAACAATAGAAACAGTAACGACTACTAACGTAGAAGAGGCAGGGGCCGATACCGCGGTAGAAACCCCTAGCGAGGAAGAGGGCAAGGAAGGGGCTCATTTCTATATATCCCTAATCGTTTATCAAATTCTAGTACTAATCCGAGCGGACCTAGTAGCGCCCTAACTAGATACAAGTGCTTCAATTATAATAGTACTACCTATTTACTAGGCTAATATAATAAGCCTCGAGACTAGGCCCGAGTCGATCGTGCTGCCGCCGAATACCGAAAGTACCTCTTAGCCGCTAATGCTACCCCTATTAGCCCTTCTAACTATTCGAAAAAAGAATAAGCGCCGTACTAACTGTTAGCCTTGTGCGGCGTAAGACTATCGACATTATGCTAGCTATTACACGTACCTATCTCGTATCGGATACGCATAGAACTAACTATAAGACTAAGGTTATACTAGATCTAGGAAATTTAGTTAGTGCCCTTATTAGCTATCGCCTAGCTAAGCAATTAGACCTTCGACAACTGCCTAGGACTAACCTACTAACCCTTGCTTAGTTTAATAACGCTCGGCACTTGACCTACGGAGCCTACTATATCTATATAGCCCTAAGAGACGACCTCGGTAATAAGCGCCTACTAAACTTCACTGCCTACGTAGTAGATATAGACAGCCTCCTATCTAACATTGTTATTAGCAACCCTGTTCTTAAGTACTATACTATAGTTATAGACTTAGGCAGTTAATAATAGCGATTTAGAATCGCTAGGAAAGAGGACATTAAACACATCGATGTTAGCGAGTGCCCTAACGATATTAGGGTCCTGTTTATTAGTAACCTAATACTAGCCTCCGCCTTAGCTAATCCGACTGCCGATTTGCTCGGTAGTAATAACGATGAACCTATGCCCCCTAATAATCCTAATTAGCTTGCTCGCATACCGGAGCCTATTCGAGAGACCTATATTAATGTATTCGAGCACTACCTAGCATCGACATTGCCTATATTTAAAGAGACGGATTATAAGATTAATATTATAGAGGGTAAAGAGGTTCCTTTTAGGCTACTCTACAACCTTAGTAAGCGCGAGCTTGCTATATTGCGTAAGTACCTAGAAGAAAACCTAGCTAATAGTCGTATTCGGTATAGTAACAGTCCTGCTAGTGCACCTATCCTGTTCGTACTAAAGAAGGATAGTAGCCTACGCCTATATGTTAATTACCGTAGACTTAATGCTATTACTATTAAAGACCGCTGTCTACTTCCGCTTATTAACGAGACCCTCGATCGCCTTTCTAGCGCTTACTACTACACTATATTAGATATCAAGGATGCATACTATCGCATCCGCATCCGTAAGGGTAATAAATAGAAAACAGCCTTCCGCACCTACTATAGCTATTTCGAGTACTTAGTTATACTATTTAGTCTAGCTAATGCCCCTATAACATTCTAGTCCTATATCAATCGGGCCCTTTCGGGCCTATTAGACTACCTCTGTGTAGTTTACCTAGATAATATCCTAGTTTATATACACTCCCCTAACATTGCGGAGCACTAGGCTATAGTCCGTAAGGTCCTCGACCGCCTACGAGCCTATAGACTATATTACAAACCTTCTAAATGCACCTTTACTACTAAAGAGGTGTTATTCCTCGGCTTCCTCGTATTAACCGAGGGTGTTAAGGCTAATCCTAATCGGATTAAGACTATTACTAAGTAGCTAATACCTACTAGTATTAAGAAGCTTTAATCGTTCCTCGGCTTCGCTAATTTCTACCGCCGTTTTATTAAGGGCTATTCGAGGCATGTAATGCTATTAACTGAGCTTACTAAGACTAAGGCAAACCCTTCTAGAGAGTTTAGGTAGACTAATAAGACACAAGCCGCTTTTGACGGTCTAAAGAAGCGATTTACTAAAGTCCCCTTATTACACTATTTCGTACTAAGCAAGTAGATCCGAATTAAGACTAACGCTTTATAGTTCGCTATATCGGCTATTATGTCCTAGCAATTAGATAATGACTATTACTAGCACCCGATTGCCTTCTTCTCGCGGAAGATAATTAATGCTAAGCGTCGCTACGAGACCTATAAGCAAGAGCTCCTAGCTATTGTCGAGGCCTTTAAGCACTAGAGGCACTACCTCGATAGGGCCTAATATACAATATAGGTCTACATAGACTATAACAACCTCCGTAGCATTACTAAGGTTACTAGGGTTATAGGTCGATAGGCTAGATAGGCCGTCTACCTCGCCGGGTTTGATTTTAATATATTATACCGGCTAGGCGTAAGTAACCCTACCGATAGCCTATCGAGGCGACCTAATTACGACAGCGAGACCTAACACATTAATTCTTTGTTTCTAACCCTATAGTATAAGATTGCTATAGCCCGTATTGTTAATAAGCACGCGTAGGATAAGCGGCTTACCGGACTCCGCGACGGCTTAAAGCATGTTAATGCTCTTACTATATTAATAGTGCGTATTAAGACAAGGGCTAAGGATATAGACAGGAGAAGTTATAATAACTCCCTAGTCGATATTGCTATATATAGTAACAGCGATTAAAGCACTAATGTAGTTAATCCGGCTGCTAGTACTATTAGATGTATACAATACGTACCTCGTTTAATAGCGAGGGTGCTATTAAATAACCTTGCAAATAGGGATAGTTAATCGTTTATAGATAAGCTGTTACGTGCTTAGCAGAGGGACGCCTTTGCTACTAAACGTATCGATAAGCTTATAAGTAGGCGAAAGACTCGATCTAGCAAGAGTAATAACAATTAGTCGATCGACGACAAGGGTTACTTAAAGTTTAAGGGTAGATACTATGTCCCCGCTAAACAATCGATTAGACAAGAGCTTCTTAAGCGACACTATAACAGCAAGCTTGCTAGTTACTATAGTATAGAGAGGTCGCACGAGCTACTATCGCGTATATACTATTAGCTAAATAGTAAGCGGGATATAAAGGAATACGTTAACACGTATGCCGTATACTAACGTATTAAGGCACCAAAGCATTAGCCTTTTAGCGAGTTGTCCTCTTTACTAATCCCTTATAAGCCATTTGTAGAGCTTATAATAGACTTTATTATAGGCCTTCCGCCTACTAAACGTAGGGGCAGTAAGGACGTATACAATGCTATCCTTGTTGTAGTAGATCGATTTACTAAAGGCGCTCGATACATCCCGGCGCGTAAGGATTGGACTGCTATTAATATAGCAGAGGCGCTATAGACTAACATCTTCTATACCTATTAGGGAACCCCTAAGGGGATAGTCTCCGATAGGGGCTCGACATTCATATCGCACTATTAGAGCGAAATATGCCTATAGCTAAGACTGAAGCATCGGCTATTAACAGCCTTCTATCTATAGACTAACGGTTAAACAGAGAGACAGAATGCTACCCTATAGCAGTACCTACGTAGTTATATTAACGAGAACCCTAAGGATTAGGTCAATCTCCTATAACTAGCCGAATTCGTATATAATAACAGTATCTACTTATCTACTAAGGTGTTACCTTATTTCGCTATAATAGGAAGCAACCCTACGCTACTATAAGACCCCCTATCGCTCGAGGCCGAGCGTAAGGAAAGGGAAGCGGGTTAACCTAAGATACTAGCGGCTATTAAGAGGGTTTAGAAGATGCGAGAAATCTATACTAAGATAGCCGAGAAGTTGACAAAGGCTTAAGAGTACTAAAAGACCTACTATAACAAACACTACCTTCTAATAACCTTCAAACAAGGCGATATAGTTATGCTTAGTATAAAGAACCTCCGTATCCGTAAACACCTATTACCCGATAGCAAAACAAGGCCTAAGCTCGTACTAAGATACATTGGCCTATTCCGTATTCGAGAACCGAAGGGTATATAGGCCTACTAGTTATAGCTTCTACCCTATTATACTATCTATAACACCTTCTATATATCCCTCCTTAAGCTATACTATTAACGCGAAGGCGATGAAGCGCCTACTGAGTTAGAAGAAGTCTTAGCCAATAGTGAAGAACTATAGTCTATAGAACGCATCCTATAGCACCGGACTAGGAAAGGCAAGAAGGAATACCTCCTAAGGTAGCAAGGCTATTTACCTAAATAGGACTCGTAGGAAGCTAAAGGTTCCTTTAAGGATATAACCGAGTTGTTAGATAAGTATTAGACTAGCGTAAAGAACAAGAAGAAGGCCAAAAGCTTATAATGTTACTATTAAGGCCTAGGACAATGCTACCCCCGGGGTGCTATTAGCTAACTAATTAGAGGCCGGCAAACCAGGACAATAAGACTATACTAGGCGCGCTACGACGCGTTAATCAATTAATCGCATACTCTTTTAAGGGCTCTACCTCTTTACTAACGCGCCCTACAGGTCCCCCTCTTGTTCCCTTATTCTATCGAGGCCTCGAGGCCTAGGCAATCGGCGAGGACGGCGCGGCCGGCGCGGCTGTATTAGTAACAGTATTGCGGAGTGTGTTGCTATTAAGAAAAAACGGACGCGGCTATGTTAGTAACGGTGTTGCCGAGTTGTTATTAGTTAAAGAAGGAAGTTAGAAGAAGGTAAAGTTAGCGCTAA
Source organism: Pseudocercospora fijiensis CIRAD86 (assembly GCF_000340215.1). NCBI lineage: Eukaryota > Fungi > Ascomycota > Dothideomycetes > Mycosphaerellales > Mycosphaerellaceae > Pseudocercospora > Pseudocercospora fijiensis. The sequence continues at coordinate 3,396,644 of NW_006921538.1, forward strand.
GACGACTAGCGCCGCTATTATTAAACATTACCTGCTATTGCTACTATACTTGTAAAGACAACCTTACCTATACTACGAGCCTAAAGCACCTTTAATTAAAACTTTGATCAAAACTTTGAGGCCGAGTTAAAACTTTAACTAAGTTAAAAGATTGAGCGACTAATAGACTAACTAAGGGCAAAAACTATAGAGCTAAGCTAGCTGGGGTCGATCTTGCGGATAATAGGTTACTCCTCGATCTTTCCGACCCTTTAAGCGAGGCGAACCTTAACTATTGCACTTATAATAGCCTTTACCTATAGAAACTAGAAGAACTGAGTTTTTTAAAAAGATATAATTAGGTAACACTTAAAGGCTACTAAACCTAACTAATTTAGGCTAGTAAAACCACGATAGTAAATAATAACCCTCGGAAGCGGACAAACCCTCGGGAGCGGACATTGCTAGGTCTTTTAAGAGTAGACGCAAAGAACTCGGTACGACATTACTTAGAGCGGAGGTAGGGCTACAATACCTCGTACGTCTACCTATTATAGTAGGGAAGACGCGCTCGTATTATAATTAGTCGAGGGCCCTCAATTCTTATAGATACATATTACTTTATAGTTTATTATATATAGGGATAGCGCAGTTAGAAGTTGGACATTATGTTAGAAGGTAAGGTTTAATATAGTTATATAATTAGGTAGTTAAGTGTTTAATTTAGCGCAGCTAAGCAGCTTATTAGACTTGCTAAGTTAGCAGTAACGGAGGTCGAGGTTAGAATATAGAAAGGCTACGAGAGCGCGGCCTTTAGAAGGGAAGCGTATATTAGAGGCTATACGTGATTGGCATGTAACTAGCTCGAGTAAAGCTAGGGTCTTAGTGCCTTAGGCAGGGCTTGGCGCTTGGCGTTAGGCCAACTAGCCTGCCTTCCTCCTTCTCCTCCTAGTTCTCTATCGAATACTACTCGTACCTACTACTATCCTATTTACCTGCTAATATAACCCTTCTTACAATTAGGAGGTCCCCTTAGGACTAGAAAAAAAATATAATAACACCTCCGAAACTACCTAGAGCCTACTAGAAAACCTACGGAAACCTTTATTAATCCGGCGGACCGATACGGTTAGTACCGAGACGGAGCGTAGTAGGAATATCCCTAAGAAAGGACGATTAGCGAAGAGAATTATAGGGAGAAAGATAAACTTACGTCTAAGTCTATTGTACTACGACATTAGCAACGGTGTTAGTTACCTCCGAGGCGACAGCGCTAAAAGACATAGTTAGCGAGGGTTTTGTCGCGGGAAACGGGAAATCTTACCTAGATAACAATCCCTACGGCTAGAGAGACTTAAGAGCTTTCTATACCTTAAGAACCTTAAGAAGCTCGGAGTGCTTCTTAGCGACGGTACTACGGGTCGCGCGGGTATAGCTAGCGTAAGCTACGTAGGCTATTTAAGGACTAAATAGTTAGCGAGGGTTTCGGTATAGGAATCGCGAAAACTTATAGTAGAGCGTAGGTAATTCTCTTACGAGCGCAATTAGCGCAGGCCCTCGAGCTAGCGGGCTAAAAAGAAGTTAGCGGACCCTGCGACAAACAGGGCGGGAACCTTATAGATTAATCGGCGTAGTCCTCGCCGGAGTTATAGCAACTAATATAGTAGATTCGACGAGCTATCTAGAACAAGTTAATTTTACGAAGGAAATCGCAGAGTATAGGGAGGTACTTGCTATAGTAGTAGTAGTAGTAGTAGTAGTAGTAGTAGTAGGGATATATATAAAGAAAAAAAGAAGAAGAAGAAGAAGAGGGAAATATTAATACTCCTAGAAAGCGACGCCGAAGTAAAGGTCGCGAAAGCAAAGGAAAGCGCGATTATAAGTAAAGCGTTTAAAAGCGCAGTTACGGCGCGTTCTAGAAGGCGGTAAGTAGGTAAAAGAGCGCGGTTTAGCAGTCGCGAAGAAAGTTATAGTCGTTAAAACCCTAGGTACGGCAACCCCGACTAGAAAGTAGCGGAAACCCCGATCGCAAAGGAGGAAACTACGAGCGCGTTACTCTAGGGAAGCTTAGATAGATATAGATCTAACGGATAAAGTAATAGCGATAGAACCTACGGAGGGCTTTCTATCCCTACTAAGGAAGGGGAGGAGGACGGGGGTAATATAAAGGGCTACGCCCTAGGTAGAAAGCGCTAGCCTTAGGCATTCGGCTTACGCGACTCTAACCTACTGCTTAGCGCTTAGCGTACCGTACAAAACCATTCGGATTTACGTAGATAGACTTAGCTCTTTATCGAACCTATTAAGTCTTATATCTAGCATCTGCGTACGCGTTGCTTACCCGTAACATTTCTACTACTAGTCCCCCGATAAATTATATAGTTTAAAGTATAGAATACTAAATTACTAACTTCTAAATAGAGATAGGTCGATTAGTAGAGGTCGATTAACGGTTCGACTAATAGTTCGATTAATAGTTTAATTAATAGTTCAATTAATAGTTTAATTAATAGTTTAATTAATAGTTTAATTAATAGTTTAATTAATAGTTTAATTAATAGTTTAATTAATAGTTTAATTAGTAGTTTAAATAGAAGTTCGATTAAAAGTAATAGTTTAATTCAAAACGTAAGTAGTAGTTCAATTAATAGTCTAATTAATAGTTTGACTAACTATTTAATTAGTAGTTTAATTAGTAGTTTAATTAATAGTTTAATTAGTAGTTCGATTAGTAGTTTTAGTTTAACGGAAATTTTAATTAGTATTTTAGTAGTAGCTAGTCCCCCGATAAATTATATAGTTTAAAGTATATAATACTAAACTGCTAGCTTCTAAATAGAGATAGGTCGATTAGGAAGTCAATTAGTAGGTCGATTAATAGTTCGATTAATAGTTCGATTAGCAGTTTAATTAGTAGTTTTATTAGTAGTCCGATTAGTAGTTTAATTACTAGTAATAGTTAATTTAAAATTGAATTAGTAGTTTTATTAGTAGTTTTATTAGTGGTTTAGCTAGTAGTTTTATTAGTAGCTTAACTAGTAGTTTAATTAGTAGTTCAATTAGCAAGTTAATTAGTAGTTTAATTAACTATTTAGTTAATAGTTTAATTAGTAGTTCAATTACTAGTTTTAGTCTAACGGAAGTTTTAATTAGTATTTTATTAGTAGCTAGTCCCCCGATAAATAATTAATTAGTCGTTTTATTAGTAATTTCACAAATAGCTTAATTAAATATTTAATTAATAGTTTAAATAGCAGTTCGACTACTAGTTTTAGTTTAACGAAAATTTTAATTAGTATTTTATTAGTAGTTTCTTTAATAGTTTTATTAGTAGTTTTTTTAATAGTTTTATTAGTAGTTTTGTTAATAGTTTTGTTTCTAGTTTAGTTAGTAGTCTTAGTACTTTAATTAGTAGCCCTATTCGTAGGTTAGCTCGTAGTCTTAGTAGTTTTACTAGTAGTTTTATTAGTAGTTTTGTTAACAGTTTTATTAGCAGTTTTATTAATAGTCCTATTAGTAGTTTTACTAATAGTTTTACTATTAGTGCTAATTGAGTTATTAGTTTTATTATTAGTTTTATTTTCAGTTCTATTATTAGGTTTACTAATAGTTTAGCTAATAGTTTATCTAACAGTCTATCTAATAGTTTACCTATTAGTTTAATTAATAGGTTTATTAATAGTTTTCTTAATACCTAGTCCTACTAGTAGTTGCCTACTAGTAGCCCTACTAATAGTCTAATAGTCTAAAGTTACTAGTAGCTCTACTAATAGCTTTATTAAAATTAATAGTACTATTAGTAGTCTTACTAATATTTTCGCTACGGGGACCTTTATACTAATCGATAGGCTTCGCATTTAGTAGGATATAGCTATATCTAGGTCTTTAGTATACGTTAAGCTCCTACTAAATTTTTATTAGCTTATTACGCTTATATCCGGGGTTCGTTAAGCGCTTTCGATTTACGTTCTTCGCTAAAATCCGGGATAAGTTAGACTTTAAGTTCCCTTTAATCTTTAATTAAATATTACTTCTACTAAAATTCTTAGCTAATTATTTCGGTCTTAGCGGATAACTTAGATTTTCGCGGGCAGTAGGCGCGGTATCTAGATTAGTAGCTACGGTACTAATTATTTCGGTATTAGCGGACAACTTAGATTTTAATACTAGTATTAGCTAGTAACCGGCCCTATATATATAGGCTAGGGTTTAGGCCTATAAAAGAGGCCTCCTTCTAGTATATAGTAGATAGATTATTAACCTCGTATAGTATACTATTTATATTATAATTCTATAGTGCCTATATTGCAGGGCTCTAGTTACTAGCCTAAGCGACTTGTTTGTTATCCTATCTTGCTAAACATAGCTACCTATATTGTTATAGGTTATATTACCCTCGGTTGCCTATACTATTACTACTAGTAGTAGTTACGGTAGTAGTATTAGTTTCCGTCCTTTACTAGCTAATACTAGCTAATAGTCCGAGCTAATACTAGCTAATACTAGCTAATACTAGCTAGCTAACACTAGCTAATACCTACGCTAAAATCCGGGGCAAGCTAAATTTCCCTTTAATATTTGTTTCGATTAACGTTCTACGCTAAAATCCGGGGTAAGTTAAATTTCCCTTTAATCTTTAATTGAATATTACTTCTGCGAAATTTCTTAGCTAATTATTTCGGTCTTAGCGGACAACTTAGATTTTCGCGGGCGGTGGCCGCGGTATCTAGATTAGTAGCTGCGCTGCTAATAAACAAGGGCCTGTCCCTTAGTAGGCGTATAAACACAGTATATACTGTAAGCAACGCGTGTTAGGCTTGTTTCTAACTAAGATACCTAGAGGATACGCTAAGCACGGGCTGCTATATAGGTTGATTCCTACTAAGGCTATAGGAATACCTTATATATAGCGTCTTCGTATTCGTATGTCGGAGCGACCGCTAGGTAACAGGTAGCTATTTGCTACAATCCTTGCTTTTTAAGATATAGGTTGTGCTAGCTTTTGCTCCGATATACGAAGACGCTATATACTATAGAGATAACGTGTTTATACTACCTAGTCCTTAGTATACGGTAAACCTAAATTACTAATCTTAGCCTAATCTGGCATAGCAAAGGATATCGGTAGTCCGCGTAAGAGGCCTAGCAATATATACGGCCGAATCTCGCACGACTAGGGTTTGTCGCAATCCCGGATAGCCTTTCGCGAGGCTGTGTTGCTCTTTATACTTCTATGTTCTATATTAGGGTTAAAAATACTAAGACCTCTCGAGTCCTATACGTTCTCTAAAAAATACCTCGATAGCGTAGTAGCAATTTCATTTATAAAAGATAGATAAAAGATAAACAAAAGATAGATAAAAGACGAACAAAAGATAAACAAAAGATAAGCAAAAGACAAATAAAAGATAAACAAAAGATAAACAAAAGATAACGAAAAGATAACTAAAGAATAACTAAAAGATAACGAAAAGATAACGAAAAGATAACGAAAAGATAACTAAAAGATAACTAAAAGATAACTAAAAGATAACTAAAAGGTAACTAAAAGATAACTAAAAGATAACTAAAAGATAACTAAAAGATAACTGAAAGATAACTGAAAGATAACTGAAAGATAACCAAAAGATAACCAAAAGATAAACAAAATATAAACAAAATATAAATTTATCTTTTATTTATCTTCTAGCCTACGTCTCGAAAAAATGCGATGTCTTGGCATTCTCAACCTTAACGCAAAACACAGTTAGTTGGTCTCTTCTCGGAAGAACTTCCTACTACCTTTACTGCTTGCTTGTCTTGCTGCCAGCCCCCTGTGGATGCAGCGAATGCTTTGCCGAGTTCGACGCGGCACTGTGAATGGTCGCTCCGGATAGCAAGGAACGAGGACATTGTAATACTGTTCTCGCTGCGATCCGGTCCTGAGGAGGGAATGGAGAGCATGCGGACAGGCGGGCGTGGGAGAGGTTGTGGTGTCGCAGATCACGCGAATGACCCGGGCTTATCAGAGAAAGAGCGAGGCTACAACAGGAGCAAGAAGCTGCAGGATGGGCTTCTAGTGACCAGCGACAGGCTGCGAATGGTGTCGTCGCTTTTGTCGGCCGTATTCATATGCAGGGCACACACTCTTTCTTCTTCTGACTCAGCAAGATCTTTGAGAGTTTGTGCCTGAAGATCCAGTTTTACCATTGACTCCAATGTCAAAATGTCATTCTGCGGGTTCTTGAAGGTTCTGCACTCAGACCTCCTCATCAGTTGCTGGCCTGGCTTTGAGGCGGTCGGTTGCCATGCGAACGTTGAGTCCGATGGTGGTAGCCGTTATGTCGAGGCATAGATCGTCGAATGGGCGAGGCTGACACGCATCTCATCTCGAGACATCCATGTTCGGGGAGTACACCGACTGACGTTTGACAGTCACATCCTTGGCATGGCTGTATATCAAGCGCTATTCTTGTGAGATTAAAAGCAAAACCAGGCGATCATACCGTTACATGTCGCGTGCGTACGTGGCGCCGCCTTACATCTGACTTCAAAAGCAGGGGTTCGATGTCGACGTCGATCCTAAGCCGGGATGATGACAATTGACAAACCCCACGCAAGCGACATGTGATAATGATGTTGTGCGACTACAATATCTCCACTCAAGTACGGATGCAGGAATCCATCAGATTCCTCAGCAGAACTTATCGATTCTCAGCTCGCCTGCCGGCCTCTCCCGCCAGTACATCTTGTCGAAGCAAATAATGTCATCGACAATCATTCCTACAGAAGCGTTGAATCCTTTGGGCCAGAAATTTGAGCGCCTGTTCCTCCAAGCATGGGAAGCATTTGAGGAAGAAAGATTCGATGAAGCAAATAGCATCAGCCATCGACTTGTCAAGGAGCCCTTGATTGGAGACCTCCACAAGGCTGGATGCCATCTCATTTTGGCGCACAGTCCGGATGAATATGTGTAAGATGAGCCTCTCTTCCAGAGTACAGTGCTGACTGACGCGTTCGTAGCTGGCATGCCGAACAAGCTGTCGAGCTCTTCAAAGGGTTGTACTCAGACCCCAGATATCCGCCGGATGAGGAGCAGAAGTGAGCAGAAGACCGTCTGACAGTCTTCCCATTACAGCAGCTGACGCGTTTTGACTCCCCAGGCTCAGTCAAGATGAACTGGTGAAAACTGCGGAGAACGTCTTGGAACGAGCGCGAGAGGATGCGAAGATGTACAGACAGTAGCCGCTGGTTTTCGATTTGAGCAGTGCTGACACTCCCCGGCAGGTATGCTGAGAGGTCTGACAGCCCGCAGCAGGACACATATGTGATGCATTCGCAGCCAACGCGGGCCAATACTCAGAAGCTGCGAACCATACTCGAGGACAGGAAATCCAAGCCCAGAACATGATTGCGTGATTCATGGGAGATCGTCCAGTCTCACTGCGACACTGCAAACCTTCGCCCGTTCAAGATGGCTTTTCGAGGGCCGCAAGTTGAGTGAACGTGTATGGGGAAGCAGAGCTGCGTAGCTGCTCCGCTCTGAGTTCCAAGCATTGGTACAGGAACTTAGACGCAGACCAGCGTCCTGGCATCAGCTGCAACATCGGAAGCGCCTGTTGCGTTGCACCCAAAGCACCGCTTATTCGCTCTACCGCTGCAGTCCCAAGATGAGATCTTCATGCTCGCATGTCCACGACATCGACGGCCTGTTTCTTCGGACTTCTTTCAGATTGATACTAGACTGGTTGCTTTGCATGTGGAAAGATCACGTGGAGAAAGGTTCGTTCCCGCGTTGAAGAAGGACGAGGAACGTGTGATTGCAGGACGTGGAGGTACTGGATTGCATTGGCTGGGCGAAGTGATACACCACCTTGACCTTGAGAATCAGTGACGGCGTACCATGTGCGCATCAAGAGGATCGAAGGTGTCAGCGACTGGAGGATGTCTGCGTGTATATCGCAGGTGCATGAGAATGGGATGGATTGACCGAGAGAAGTTGGTAGAGTAGCAAGATACATGTATGTGTCCTTGCTGACAGATTTGTATTGAGCTTTTCGTGGCGCAAATCAGATCACACCTGCAGAGCATCACCCTTCGCGTGCTGCACCACACGAGGCAAGTGCAGCAAAGCAAAGCACGTGCTTGCCCTTGCCGTTGCCCTAGAAGTGTTTGTGCTGGCGCACTAACATCGATTCCTGAATTTGTTCTTCTGACCTACTCTCACATCGTCCACGCCAGACTCAGAAGGCAGCTTCATCAGAATGGCTTCAAGTTCCGCATCAAAGAAGGCGAAGGCGAGGAAGAGCTTCGTGTCGGTCCGTCAAGAGATTGCTGCTGGCATGGTTCCTGCAAACACGACTGGCACCATGCTGAGCAAGAGGCAACTCAGCCGGCTAGCAGATCTAGAATCGTCCGTAAAGCGATAGCTCTGGCATGGTTCCTGCAAACACGACTGGCACCATACTGAGCAAGAGGCAACTCAGTCGGCTAGCAGATCTAGAAATCGTCCGTAAAGCGATAGCTGCTGGTGTGCTCCCCGCTGACACGACTCGCACCAGATTGAACAATACCTAGAAAAAGTGCCTCGCAGCTCTCGAACGCGCCGGAAAGTCACGACGAAAGCTGTTCGATATTCCACAAGACATTATCAAGGTCATCTTGGGACTGGCATATGCCAATGATCAGCAGACAGTCACTGTGAGCGAGAAAGGTGGGCGAGCGGCGACAAAGGTCGAAGACTTTCTTGTCTCGAAGGCCTACTTCGTGGTCGCCGCCCCTGCGTACGTGGGTGACCGCGTGTTCCAAATCCAAGACCGATCTCTCTTCCAAGGCATAATAAACGCGTACGCCACCAGAATCATCATCACCGATGCGCTGTCTCTAGAACATTGGATGAAAGGCGCCTTCGCCAACGTGAGGAGGATGGAAATGCAATTGTCCGACTGCTGTCTACAGGGGTGGTACACAATTGAATGGCGCCAGGAACAGACAAAGAGACAAACGGAGCTCAGTTGGCTCTCGAAGAAGGGTCGGGAAGTTCTTGGAGGCCTAGAGTCGCTCAGCGTAACTTTGAGTCGCATAAAGGCAGCCCTTGGGCCATCTCCGCATCGTGCCCGCACGATCGACATCTGTCGCAAAAACGCAGAGGTCTTCGAATCGGTTGTTAGCAAGGCAGTCGCGCTGTAACGTGCGCCTGTTCTCGGCAACTACTCTAGTGGAGACGAACCAAAGCGACCGGCCATCTACCCTGGCCCGAGAGTCGTTTTCGAGTCACAAGCTGAAGGAACATAGACCAGCAGGTCTTCTGGTCGGATGTAAACAAGCCATTGCAAAGAGAGTGAGGCTGGGCGCTCTATCATGAGGATGAGAGGTTAAGGGGTAAGGATTGATCAGCTGAGGATGTGGAAGAATGCAGGGTGCTTGTATCTCGCATGTCACAGGCTACTCTAATGTCTCGAAAATTACGGCCTCGTGGCTGCTGCATAGCTGAAACCACGTTTGCAAAGTGCCTTTTCCGCTCGAGTCCTCTTGCAAGACCCACAGATGATTGAAATCCCCTTGCTGCCAGACCAGAGGGCCAGTCACTATCTCCACTCAGACCAGTAACAAAGGGTGTTGTATGGTGTGACGCGTCAGCTCAGTCACATAATAGCACGTGACGTCTTGGCAGGAGAAGGATTTTTACACTGTATTTTTTAGACTATAGAATAGGAGAAGATAGGCGATCAATCGAAGCTATATTGAATAGCTAGCAAGGCAGTATTACGTAAGTAATCTGCTACGCTATGCGTAATAGTTGTAAGCCCGGATTTAATCCGCAGTGTTAGAGACTTCTATAGTAGGAAATAACAATTAGTAGTCTTAGTAGCACTAAGACAAACACTAAACAAGCTTCTATAAGCGCCTATAAGATTAACATATCGTTAATAGCTCTCTTATCGGCTAGTCGCCTCGGAGGAACTAAATATATTACTCTTCGAGGGCCTAACGACTAGGACCGCTAGTTTAAGCAAACTAAAACACATCTCTCTAAACATAAAACCTAGATGTATACTGATCCTTATATAAATAAACCGGTAGAACTAGCTTAGCCTATAATCCCTATACTAGACGCGGTACGTATACTAGTTAACCCTCTTTACTAGCAAGGAGTTAAGATAGCTATAAATATCTATAGGATCTAGTTAGCGGACTTCAATCGATTTAGGTTAGTACGTAATAAGTCTATCGAATACCTAGCAACCACTATAGACGTGCGTTACTATTTAGAAATTACTAATAACGACAATATAATAGTACTAACACTGCGTATTGTTCTTACACGTCTAAGGGACAAGCTTGCTCTAAATATACAATAGCAAAGAGCGATAGTTAGTAAGGAATTAGCTCGACTAATGAGTTTACGACAAGTTAAGGACCTAGAACAGTAGTATAAGGAATAGCTTAACCTATACAAGAAGATAAGGCGTATACAACACTTAGAACTAGATAACCTAGTAGTCTATTTCTATATAGTAGTTACAAATGTAGACGAAACCTATAGAAAGGGACTCTACATAATGCATTAGGCCTTACCTAATACTAATAACTTCCTCCAACTGATTAGTATAGTACGAGAATATGCCCGCAATATGCTAGGAGCTTCTACTAAGAAGGGGTTATTATTTAGTATTATCTACGAAGAAACAAGTAAAGCTAATGCCGCTCTTTAAGCAGCTAAAGAAAATAATAGTAAGAAACCTAATAAGAACAAGGGCCGCAGCAATAGTGGAAACCGTATACTAAAGACATATGCTAAGCTTACTAGTGTTAGTGAGAAGAAGGCATATAAGACCCGAGGCAAATGTAATATAGTTAACTACCGCCTACGTAACTAGGTTAAAGAGAAGGATAAGGACAACAAGTGGAAGGCTAAGCTAAAGTACTTTGAAAGCTATCTGCGTAAGAATAAGAGCTTCTGTCTAAGGCAGGCTAAGTTCTTTAAGGACCTACTAGCTATAAAAATTGCTTAGGAATACTATAGATTAGAGAGCAGCAACAGCGAGGATTCTATACTAGATAAGCTCTCCCTTGCCTGCTTCTACTATTCTAGTACGCTATTATTATTTGCTAGAGCAATTAGACCTACCGCCTACCTTAGTATAGCAGCATTAACAGAGTGGAATCCTTTTAATAGCCTAATATACGATAGTAGCTTAAACTGCAACATTATTAACTATCCTAGTCGCTTCAATTTTATACTACTTCTATTACTAGCCTCCTTAACTGTAGCAACTAGTACTAGTTACAATAAGGTAGTAGCTATCGGAATAGCATCCTTTACGGTTATAGCTATTAGTAGCAAGCCCCTACAGATTGAACTAAGGGAATGCCTTTATATCTCTAACTTCTATACTAACATTATAGGAGGTGCCTTCTTCTTCTAGCGTAGATTTAAGCACTAAGAAATCGATGACACCCTCTATAGCCTATAACACAAGCTATTAGTTAAGTTTATTAGACTAACCTAAGGAATACCCTACTTCGACATTGTTAGTAAAGTAGATAAAGCACTACTACTAACTAAGTAGCTAGTCGACTTAGACAACAAGCCGCTTAAATACCTATTCTGACTCCCCCTATCGTTATATATAACAGCTCGCCGCTCCGTACGCCTACTACTACTAAGAAAGCTTACACTTAAGCAAATACATAAGGTGTTTAGGCACCTAGGCGCTAAAAGAGCAGAAGAGCTAGTTAATAGGGTTGATAGGATAAGAAGGGATTATACACATAACAATAAGGTACTAAGAACACTACTGTGCCCTATATATATATAGGCAAAGGGCAAGAAGCTCATTTCTAGGAGGCTAAGGCACTATAACGTATCGATATTGACTCTATATAGACACATTGCAGCCGATTTAATGCAACTGGATACGGCCTACAATAGTAACTAGTATATCTTCTACGTATACGACTTAAATATAGGACTTTACTTTAGTTAGACTATTAGCAATCGAACTGAATTAACCTTGTTGTAATGTTAGAACTAACTAGTATCATTTGTACGCAGTATTAGAAGGGATATTATCTACCTATTATCCGACAATAAGGGAGCTATTAGTGGAATGCGCTTTCGGTCCTATTTACGCAATAACTATACTACCTAGAGGCTATTAGCACTATACACCCCTAAGCAAGATCTAGTAGAGCGAGCGGGCCGCACTATTATTAAAGTAGCTAGGGCCCTTATAATATATGCACGCTTTCTATATAAGCTATAGCTAGAAGGAGTTTATATAGATAGATAGATATTTCATTTGCCTATTGTAGTGCCTTTCGGCCTATGTAGGTCTGTTTCTATATATTGTTTTAGGTAGGAAACCAACTTAGTTGGTAAAAACCTCCCTCCTGTCCTATTTATAAGTGTTAATCTTCCTCGTTTCCTTATTTTCCTTCCTCTAGGGTATACTAGTGTTATAGTTGTTACCCTCTGACTACCTTGCCTGCTGCCCTACCCTTCTTTCCCCCTCTTCTTCCCTCCTTCTTATCTACTCCTTAGTTTCCCTTGCTAGTACGAATTATTGTATAAATCCCTATTTAATAATCCACTTTACTATTCTCTTTAGGTCTTCTTTACTCTAGATTAGTTTGTCGTATTCCCTTTCTATTGCTTTTAGTCTCTAATCACTTCTGCCTTCTAACTATTAAGGGCAGACTAGCAGCATATACTTAGGGTTCTAAGATTGGTAGCTACATTAGTAAGCTCTGCTTTTAATTCCTAGGACGTTTCTTCTAAATAGGTAAGATCTAAGTCTAATATATTTAGATCTGATTTAGATAGCTAGGCTTGCCTCGGCCCTATTTAGGTCCTTATAGAGCTAGTAGTTGTATTAACTAAATTTGATTAGTGCCTTTAGGGTTCCTAGTCTAACTTGTGTTTTGTTCTATTCCTGCTCCTATAGGTATCTAGCAATTAATTCTACTAGGCTTTGTTTCTCTCCCTTTATATGAGAAGGGTATATTAGCAGGTAGATAGGGTAGTAGTAGGTACGAGTAGTATTCGATAGAGAACTAGGAGGAGAAGGAGGAAGGCAGGCCAGTTAGCCCAACGCTAAGCGCTAAGCCCTGCCTAAGGCACTGAGACCCTAGCTTCACTCGAGCTAGTTACATACTAATCACGTATAGCCTCTAATACACGCTTCCCTTCTAAAGGCCGCGCCCTCGTAGCCTTTCTATATTCCAACCTCGACCTCCGTTACTGCTAACTTAGCAAGTCTAATAAGCTGCTTAGCCGCGCTAAATTAAACACTCAACTACCTAATTATGTAACTATGTTAAACCTTACTTTTAACATAATGTCTAACTCTAACTGCGCTATCCCTATATATAATAAACTATAAAGTGATATATATCTACAAGAATTGAGGGCCTTCGACTAATTATAATACGAGCGCGTCTTCCCTACTACAATAGGTAGACGTACGAGGTATTGCAGCCCTGCCTCCGCTCTGCGTAATGTCGTACCGAGTTCTTTGCCTCTACTCTTAAAAGACCTAGCAATGTCCGCTTCCGAGGGTTTGTCCGTTCCGAGGGTGATTGTTCTTGTTGTTCGTAGTTTCGCTAGCCCTAATTAGCTAGGTTTAGCAGCCTTTAATTGTCAATCTTATCTTATCTTTTCCGAAAAAACACAGCTCGTCTAGTTTCTATAAGTAAAGGCTATTGTAAGTGCAGTAGTAGAGGTTCGCCTCGCTTGAAGGGTTAGATAGATCGAGGAGTAACCTATTGTCCGCAAGATCGACCCCGGCTAGCTTAGCTCTATAGTTTTGCCCTTAGTTAGTTAGTCTATTAGTCGCTCAATCTTTTAAGCGGCTCAAAGTTTTGATTAAAGTATTAATTAAAGGTGCCTTAGGCTCGTAGTGTAGGTAAGGTTGTGCCCGTAGGCGTAGTAACAATAGCAAGTAATATTAACAATAGCGGTACTAGCCGTCTTAGCGCCAACTTTACCTTGCTTCTAATTTCCTTCTTTAACTAATAACAACTCGGCAATACCGTTACTAATATAGCCGTGTCCTTCCTTTCTTAAACAGTAACACACTCCGCAACACTATTACTAATATAGGCGTATGCCGTTTCTTCTAATACACCGCCGGCACTATCCGCTACGCGCGCGCCTTCGCCGATCGCTTAGGCCTCGAGGCCTCGTTAGAATAAGGGAACAAGAGGGGGACCTATAGGGCGCGTTAGTAAAGAGGTAGAGCCCTTAAAAGAGCATGCGATTAATTGATTAACGCGTCGTAGCGCGCCTTATATAGTCTTATTGTCCTTTGTTGCTAACAATTGCTTGCCTCTAATTAGTTAGCTAATAGCACCCCGGGGGTAGCATTGTTCTAGGCCTTAATAGTAACATTATAAGCTTTTGGCCTTCTTCTTGTTCTTTACGCTAGTCCAATACTTATCTAACAACTCGGTTATGTCCTTAAAGGATCCTTTAGCTTCCTACGAGTCCTATTTAGGTAAATAGCCTTGCTACCTTAGGAGGTATTCCTTCTTGCCTTTCCTAGTCCGGTGCTATAGGATGCGTTCTATAGACTATAGTTCTTCACTATTGGCTAAGACTTCTTCTAACTCAGTAGGCGCTTCATCGCCTTCGCGTTAATAGTATAGCTTAAGGAGGGATATATAGAAGGTGTTATAGATAGTATAATAGGGTAGAAGCTATAACTAGTAGGCCTATATACCCTTCGGTTCTCGAATACGGAATAGGCCAATGTATCTTAGTACGAGCTTAGGCCTTGTTTTGCTATCGGGTAATAGGTGTTTACGGATACGGAGGTTCTTTATACTAAGCATAACTATATCGCCTTGTTTGAAGGTTATTAGAAGGTAGTGTTTGTTATAGTAGGTCTTTTAGTACTCTTAAGCCTTTGTCAACTTCTCGGCTATCTTAGTATAGATTTCTCGCATCTTCTAAACCCTCTTAATAGCCGCTAGTATCTTAGGTTAACCCGCTTCCCTTTCCTTACGCTCGGCCTCGAGCGATAGGGGGTCTTATAGCAGCGCAGGGTTGCTTCCTATTATAGCGAAATAAGGTAACACCTTAGTAGATAAGTGGACACTGTTATTGTATACGAATTCGGCTAGTTGTAGGAGATTGACCTAATCCTTAGGGTTCTCGTTAATATAACTACGCAGGTACTGCTATAGGGTAGCATTCTGTCTCTCTGTTTAACCGTTAGTCTATAGATAGAAGGCTGTTAATAGCCGATGCTTTAGTCTTAGCTATAGGCATATTTCGCTCTAATAGTGCGATATAAATGTCGAGCCCCTATCGGAGACTATCCCCTTAGGGGTTCCCTAATAGGTATAGAAGATGTTAGTCTATAGCGCCTTAGCTAGGTTAATAGCCGTCTAATCCTTTCGGGCAGGAATGTAACGAGCGCCCTTAGTAAACCGGTCTACGATAACTAGGATAGCATTATACACATCCTTGCTTCCCCTACGCTTAGTAGGCGGAAGGCCTATAATGAAATCTATTATAAGCTTAGCAAATAGCTTCTTTAGAACAGGGAGTGAAGACAACTCGCTAAATAGTAAGTGCTTTAGTACTTTAACTCGTTAATATACGGCATACGTGTTTACGTAGTCCTTTATATTCCGCTCACTATTTGGCTAGTAGTATGTGCGCGATAGTAGCTCGTGCGACCTCTCTATACTATAGTAACCGGCAAGCTTACTATTATAGTATCGCTTAAGAAGCTCTTGTCGGATCGAATATTTAGCGGGGATATAGTATCTGCCCTTAAACTTTAAATGACCTTTGTTATCGATCGACTAATTGTTACTCTTACTAGATCGGGTCTTTCGCCTACTTATAAGCTTGTCTATACGTTTAGTAGCAAAGGCGTCCCTCTACTAAGCCCGTAATAGCTCATCTATAAACGATTAACTATCCCTATTTGTAAGGTTATTTAACAGTACCCTCGCTATTGAACGAGGTACGCATTGTATGTATCTAATAGTACTAGCAGCCGGATTAACTATAGTAGTACTATCGCTGTTACTATATATAGCGATATCGACTAGGGAGTTATTATAACTTCTCCTATCTGTGTCCTTAATACGCACTGTTAATACAGTAAGAGCATTAATATGCTTTAAGCCGTCGCGGAGTCCGGTAAGCCGCTTATCCTACGCTTGCTTATTAATAATACGGGCTATAGCAATCTTATACTGCAAGGTTAGAAACAATGAATTAATGGATTGCTAAGTCCCGCTGTTATAATTAGGTCGCCTCGATAGGCTATTAGTAGGGTTGCTTACGCCTAGCCGATATAATATATCAAAATCAAACCTAGCGAGGTAGACGGCCTATCTAGCCTATCGACCTATAACTCTAGTAACCTTCGTGATTCTACGGAGGTTGTTATAGTCCATATAGACCTAAATAGTGTACTATGCACTATCGAGATAGTGCCTCTAATGCTTAAAGGCCTCGACAATAGCTAGGAGCTCTTGCTCGTATGTCTCGTAGCGACGCTCTACATTAATCATCTTCCTCGAGAAGAAGGCAATCGGGTGCTAGTAATAGTCATTATCTAATTGCTAGGACATAATAGCCGATATAGCGAACTGTAAAGCGTTAGTCTCAATTCGGATCTGCTTATTTAGCACGAAATAGTATAATAAGGGGACTTTAGTAAAGCGTCGCTTTAGACCGTTAAAAGCGGCTTGTGCTCTGTTAGCCTATTTGAACTCTCTAGTCGGGTTGGCCTTGGTTTTAGTGAGCTTAGTCAGTAGTATTACGTGCCGCGAGTAACCTTCGATAAATCGACGGTAGAAGTTAGCAAAACCTAGGAATAATTGAAGCTCTTTAATACTAGTAGGCGTCGGCTACTTAGTAATAGTCTTAATCCGATCAGGATCAGCCTTAACACCCTCGGTTAACACGAGGAAGCTAAGGAAGGACACCTCTTTAGTAGCAAAGGTACATTTAGAAGGCTTGTAATACAAGCTATAGGCCCTTAGGCGATCGAGTACCTTGCGGACTGTAGCCTAGTGTTCCGCAATGTTAGGAGAGTGTATATAAACTAGGATATTATCTAGGTAAACTATACAGAGGTAATCTAATAGGCCTAATAGGGCCCGATTAATGTAGGACTAGAATATAGTAGGGGCATTAGCTAGCCTAAATAGTATAACTAAGTACTTAAAATGGCTATAGCGAGTACGAAAGGCTGTCTTCTATTTATCGCCCTTACGAATACGGATGCGGTAATAGGCGTCCTTAATGTCTAATATAGTGTAGTAGTAGGCACTAGAAAGGCGATCGAGGGTCTTATTAATAAGAGGAAGTAGACAACGATCTTTGATAGTAATAGCATTAAGCCTACGATAATCGACATATAGACGTAGGCTACTATCTTTCTTTAGTACGAACAGGATAGGTGCACTAGCAGGGCTATTACTGTACCGAATTCGACTATTGGCTAGGTTTTCCTCTAGGTACTTACGTAACATAGCAAGCTCTCGTTTACTAAGGTTGTAGAGGGGGCTAAAAGGAACCTCCTTGCCCTCTATAATATCAATCTTATAATCCGTCTCTTTAAATATAGGCAATGTCGATACTAAGTAGTGTTTGAATACATTAATATAGGTCTCTCGAATGGGCTCTAGCATACGAGCAAGCTAATTAGGGTCTATGCTATTAGGGGGCATAGGTTTATCGTTATTACTACCGAGCAGGTCGGCCGTCGGATCCGCTAGGGTTAGGTTGCTAATAAATAGGACCCTAATATTATTAGGGCACTCGCTAACATTAATGTGTTTAATGTCCTCTTTCCTAGCGATTCCAAATCGCTACTGTTAACTGCCTAAGTCTATAACTATAGCATAGTACTTAAGAACAGGGTTGCTAATAATAATATTAGATAGGAGGCTGTCTATGTCTACCGCGTAGGCAGTGAAATTTAGTAGGCGTTCATTTCCGAGGTCGTCCTTTAGAACTATAGGAACATAGTAGGCTCTATAGGTTAAGTGCCGAGCGTTATTAAACTAAGCAAGGGTTAGTAGGTTAGTCCTCGGCAGTTGTCGAAGGTCTAATTGCTTAGCTAGGCGATAGCTAATAAGGGCGCTAACTGAATTTCCGGGGTCTAGCATAACCTTTGCCTTATAGTTAGTATCGGGCCTAGATATAAGACAGGTACGTATAATAGCTAGCACAATGTCGATAGTCTTACGCCGTACGAGGCTAACAGTTGGTGCGGCGCTTACTCTTTTTTCGAAGGTTAACCTACAGGGGTAGCGTTAGCTACTAAGAGGTGCTTTCGGTGCTTAGCGGTAGTACGGTCGATTCGGGCCTAGTCCTTAGGTTTGTCGCATTAGCCTAGTAGGTAGCTAGTGCTGTTACAATTAAAGCACTTCAACCCGGTTAGTAGACTGCCGTAGCTGTTATTGCTGCTATTGTTAGCCGAGCGATTAGCATTATAGGGATACGAGCCCCTTCTACGGCCCCTATCGCGGCCTCCTCTATATAGCCGCCGGCTACGGCCTCTTCTACGGTCGCTATTACTGTTTCTATTGTTAGCATTGTTGTTTTAGTAGGACCCTTAGCTATTGCCTCCGCGGGCACTACGATTGCCGCGGTTAGTGCTAGCTAGTCGGATCCTCGATTCTAGTCGTTACTAGAGCTAAATAGCCCGCTCGGCTGTTTCTACTTCGACTATGAATTGAATGCGTGTTAGGTTGGCCTATTTAAACATACGGCGGCGGTCTAATTTAAGGACTAGTTCCTATCTCAGTTTAGGTCGTATCTCAGATATCTAGATAGAGTCGGTTTTAGGTAGTAAATCGTCCTCGAGGGTCTTTAAATAGGCCTTAAATAAGCGAGCCGATTGATTAGTCTTTTGTTTGGCTCGAAGGTATTAGTCCTAAGCGTATTGTTGCCTTAGTATAGGGTTTCTAAGGGTGTCTAGTATAATAGTCTTGTAGTCTTGCTACTAAATAGCGGTCTGATTAGTAAGGGAGTCGAAATGGTTATCCTAGGTGCGCTTTAGGTCTCTATTAATGTATTGCATAGCATAGACGACTAACGAGTAGTCGTCTAGAAGGGCCCTTAGCGCGTTTCGCTAGTTAAGCTCGCAGTTACGGATATAGTCGTTATATTGTTTCCGACTAGAGCTATCAAATACAGTACAGTCCTTGAGTTTAGCATCCTTCTTTTAGACTGAAACAGATAGAGAGGAAGGCCCTACTGTTGGTTTAGTATTAGTCGCTAGAGCTTCTTGTAGGCGACGAATTTCGAGGAGATTATCCTTTAGCTATTATTCCTAGCGCAAGGTAGTAAGCCTGTTTTAAGTAGCTTCTTGAAGTCTCGCTACTAGCTAGGGGCCAAAGGCTAGCTAGCTATATCGTCGATTGACAATGTTGTTAAGTATATCGTTAACAGGCAATTCTGGGTCGTCGCCTAGAACTATAGGTTCTTCGGCAGGCCTAGTAGTAGGCTCTTTAGTAGGTACCTTAGCAGGTGCTTTAGTAGGCACTTTAGTAGGTGCTGTGCTACTAGCGTTGTTATTGCTAGCGCTGCTAGCGGTAGCACGGTTGTTGTTTCGTAATAAACCGGCTATTATAAGGGGCGACACTAATAATGTATTATTAGCCCCTAAGATGCGGATATAGCGGAATTAGTAGATATCGGCTTAGTATGCTTAACTTAGTATAATAGGCCGTATAGAAGGCCTTGCTTAATAATTGGTACGGTTGTTTTAGTAGAATAGTACGTGTAGGTCCCGTTCTTTAGGCGCAATATAGTTAGATTAGTCTTGTTCGTAGCTATACCGCTAAAAGCTTGAAATAAGGACTATCTAGCTACTGCCCTTAAAGGGTGGATCGAATACTATATAAGAAGGGTATATTAGCAGGTAGATAGGGTAGTAGTAGGTACGAGTAGTATTCGATAGAGAACTAGGAGGAGAAGGAGGAAGGCAGGCTAGTTAGCCTAACGCCAAGCGCCAAGCCCTGCCTAAGGCACTAAGACCCTAGCTTTACTCGAGCCAGTCACATACCAATCACGTATAGCCTCTAACACTTTAGCTTGTCTTCCTTTAGCCTTATATTTAGTCCCTAAAGCTCTTTCTCTAGTATTTCTTTTGTTAAGACTCTATATTGCTCTAGGTCTTTAACTTTTTAGGGAGTTATTTGTAGTCTGTCTCGCCTCCTAGTCCTAATGTACTAGGCTTTTATCTTGTCTAGTGCCTTTTAGATAGTCTGTTAGGCTAGGTATTCTATTGTCTTTACTGTATATTAGTGTCTTAGTCCCTTAAAGTATTATTTAACTAGTAGGATCCCTAATTCCATTTCTACTACCCTTATTAGTATAGTTTTGTATGCTCCTAGGATTTTCTTTAGGCTTTAGGTTTGGGACCTACTAACTAGTTGCTTAATCCTCTTTAGTGTTTTCTCCTAGGCTGCCTATATCTATGCTCTATATAGTATTGCTAGCTTAACAATTGCTTTGTATATAACTTTGGCTTTCTCGAATGTAGCCCCCTATATAGAGGCTATAAGCCTATTAATAGATTGTATATTAGCATCTGCCCTCTACTTTGCCTTCTTTACTAGACCCCGCAGTGGTCCGGGTTGGTTTGGTTTGGTTTGCTAAGCCGAAATTCTGGTTTGGTTTGGTTTGGTTTGCCAAGAAACCGGTGCACGGACCGGTTTGCCGGCCACGTGCCGGCCACAGACAAAAACCCGACCCAAAACACGCCGGAACACGTCCAAACAGCCTGAAACACAGATGCAAATGCAATATAGGGCCCCCGGACCCGATCCGAGGTCGTCGCATGTCGTCGCATGTCGTCGCAGTTTGGTCGGATTTCCTCGGAAACCGGCTCAGACTAGCGGGGTAAAAAACCAAACCGGAACCAAACCGGAGGGGTACCGCTAAGAAACCAAACCATATACGTTCTGTGGTTCGCAAACCGAACCACTGCGGGGTCTATTCTTTACTTATAGTCCCTAATTTAGTTTTGGATCTAGCTAGATCCCTAGTACCCTAAGCTCTGCTAATAGTTAGGTTTTAAAGCCTTAGATAGTGATTGATTGCTTTATATTGTAGGTTAATTTAGCCTTACTAAAGTAGATAAGCTAGTACTTTTCTAGGGCGAATTTTGCTCTATACTTCCTTGCCTATTTTTTATACTCCTAGTGCTTCTCTTCTAGGATCTTATAGTTAGTTTCTGTTGTCTTAGACTAGGCTAGGATGTTTGTATCGTCTATAAACCCTAATGCTAATATGTTTTTTGATTCTAGGAGTAGGAGTAGGTCTACTACGAAGATAAGGAAGAGGATTAGGGAGAGTATTAATCCTTAGGGGATTCCCTTTTTAGTTAGTATTAGGTCTGATTTGAATTTGCCTAGAATAAGCTATATTAATCTTTCCTATAGGAAGGACTAGATAAATTGGACTATCTAGTTTAGTATAGCTTTCTGTTTGAGTATATATAGGAGCCTTTTATAGGAGACATTGTTAAAGGCTCCTAAGATGTTAAGGGAGAGGAGGGTTACTACCTAGTTTTAACTATAGTGCTAGATATGCTTAATCTATTCTATAATTAGTTCTATAGCTATTAGTATTAACCTCTTCTTTCTTCCTCCTATCTAGCCTTTAGGAAGGATGTTCCTTTCCTCGGTAAAGGTTGTTAGCCTTTTAGCGACAATTTTTTCTAGTACCTTGCCTATTATGTTAAGTAGGGCTATTAGTCTATAGGCCTTAAGCTATATATAGTCTTCCTTCTAGGGCTTCCTTAGCACTACTGTTAGGGACTTCCTAAATAGTCTTAGATAGTGTCCTAGTGCTAGGCTTTGTGAAAAGATATTGGCTAGTGCTAGGGCTAGCCCCTTCCTATATGCTTTTAGAAGTTTGTTATAGATCTTGTCTTTTCCTAGTACCTTGTTGCCTAGAATTTTCTTTAGGATCCTTTCAATAGTTTCGGGTTTAACCTAGGTGTCTCTTAGTATGCCTAGTAGTAGAGTCTCTTGTTCTTTCTCCTTTATATCTAATAGGTCTGCTTGTACTTTTCTATAGAAGAAGTATTAGCCTAGGGCTCTTGCTTTCCCTTCTATTATAGTCTATATTTGTCCTTATTAGTCTATAATGTCCGGGAATTGTAGTAGCATATCCTTATCCTGTTTAGGTCTCCTTGCCTATTTAGCTATCCTCTATATCTCCTCTAGTTTCTTTGTAATTATTCCTATTATAGATCTCTATTCTTATATCTTGTCTTTCTTAATCTAGATCTTCTTTTCCTAGTAGGCTTTATTATAGTTGTCCTATACTTCCTAGATGTGGGTTTGTGTCTACTGCCTCCTAGCCTTCCTTACTACTTTAACTTTCCTTATATACTCGCTAGTCTAGTATAGTTACTAGTATAGTAAATGTTTCTTTGCTAGGGTATACTTTCTAGCTACCTGTTTTAGGATTCCTATTAGTTCTTCTACTGCCTTATTAATATCCTCTAGCCTTAGTAGGTGCTTTATTAAGAGTTCCTCTAGTTTTAGGTCCCTTTCTAGTTCCTCCCTAATCCTGCCCTATTAGGCACCTTTCTAGTTAAGCTTCTCCTCTAGTTCCCTTTCCTAATTAGCTTAGACATTTAGCTCAATCTGTACCGGGAAGTAGTCTAATGATTCTTCTAGTTCCTAGTTAACCCTGTATCTTGTAATCCTGTTCCTAATCTAATATAATACAAAGTATAGGTCTAGTGTACTACTGCTTCCTCTTGCCTCCTAAGTAATTAGTCCCTTTAGGGTAACAATTTCTATTCCTTCCCTCTCTAATATATCAATTAGTCTTCCTACTAGGAAGTAGTAAGCTAGGGTAAAGTCTAAGCCCTAGAGGGGGTAGTAGAGGTTGAAATCCCTAAGTAGGATTTGGTAGGTATTCCCCTAGATAACTCTAGGTAGTCTTTCTAGGGTTTTTAGTTAGGTGCTGCTTCTTAAGTCTAGTAGTAGGTTGTATATATAGTGGATTTGGAGTGTACCTTAGGATGTCTCTACTTGAACTAATATTAGGTCCCTATCCTCCTATAGTATAGCCTGCTAGGTTTCTGTATCTATCTCCTTACTAATATAGATATATGTCCTTAGGGCTCCCTAGTTGTAGATAATTAGGTAGTATCTTAGGTCTTTAACTATTGCTAGTCTCTTTATATATAGGTTGAGCTAGGGCTCTTAGATTGCAATAATGTAATGTTCTTTTAGGTTTAGTGCTTAAAGGAAGCTCCTCTATACCTTGTCTTTGCTCTTATTAATATTGTACTGTATAATGTTTAGTAATGTTGCAATGTTTATTAGGTTTCATCTATATCATTTCCCTATAAGTTTTCCTTTAGTCTTCCCTTACTTTAAACCAACATTTAACTAAGCTTTGTCTGCCCTGCTTCCTTTCCTGCAATATTAAGGTATCTTAGTCTCCCTAGTTGCTAGTGACTCTCTTGTGCTAGTAAGGCCCTGAATGTAAACCTATTATCTTATCTAGACCTCTTTTATAGCACTTAGCTAGGTTACTTCTGCACCTAGCTGCCCTAGCTTGTTATATATCTTTTTAGTATATTGATTCTGGCTTCCTTTGCCTTCCTAGCTGCCTATATTCTTATTAGGCATTCCTTCGCCTAAGAGGGGTGTCTTTTAGTATAGTATGTACATCTTGCTTCTCCCTTATATACTTTATATTCTTTAACCTAGTAATCCCCTATATAATAGGAGCAGGTATTAGTTGTCTTTATACACTTAGCTGCTAAGTATCTATAGTATTGACATTTAAAGCACTGCATTATCCTATAGTTGCTTCTGTATATCTCTGTTTCTAATCTTTTAAAGTCCTAGAACAACCCCTAGTCTAGCACTATATTAGCTTGCTCTATACTCCCTACCTAGATAATTAGGGAAGACTGCTTCTTAGTCTCTTCGATTTTCCTTTTAATCTATACTACTTTTATAATCTTTAGGCCTAGGTATATAGCTTGGTTTTGTCTCTGTAGGCTCTTAATATCCTGTTCTTCCTTAAAGCGTCTTATTATACTATAGGCTATAATTATGAATTGCTGTTAGGAGACCTTTGCTGTTTTCCCTATCTTAGTTGTCTATTCTTTTTGTGTTTCTAGCTTCTTTTTATCCTGCTCTTATACTGTAAATAGCTTGATTACCCCTTTCCCTTCGTTCCTAGCCCTAATTACCTCTTTAACTGCAATTCTTTCTACAATCTCTTTCCCTATAAGTCCTTAGATTTCCTTTTGCTCCTATAGGTCCGTAATATAGACTCTAACTACTGTCCTCGGGGGTTTTAGCGCCTCCTAACTAGCTACTACTGCCTAGGTGCGGTAGTTTAGGCTTGTCTCCTATTGTTTCTTCGTAATCTTTGCTGCGACTGTATTAGCTACCTTTATAATTACGTAGCTTGCCTAGTTGTAGATTGCTTTTAGTCCTCTAAGGAGTTCTAAGATTATTATCCTATATACCCTCTTAGGGGTTCTTCTATCTTCCGCCTTTAGCACCTCCTCTGCCCTAGTATATAGTGCTTTCTATTCGTCCTCCCTTCCTTCTTAACTGTCTTCCCTTCGTCTCTAATTGTTTGCTGCCATTTTCCTAGGTAGTCGCTATATAAAGGAGTTTATATAGCAACCTTCTTAATCAACCGTTTACTAAGGTTACGCTCTGCCGACTATACAATAAGGACACTATTTGAGATTAGAACAGGATACAAACCTAATATAGCCTATATATATCAGTTTAGTACACGAGCCTATCTACTAATCTATAGTACGGAAAAACGAAAGGACATCCTACTAAGGACTATAAAGGTAGCTTCTCGCACTTATATTAGATACCTATATAGTTACGAAGGCTATTTAATCTACAGGATTTGGGTACTATTACGTATAATAGTCCTACGGATAAGAGATATTGTCTTTGATAAAACCCTGTTCTATAATAGATACGATAATAATCTTAGAGTTAACCTAACTAACTAAGAGCTAACTTAGTTCAGTAATCTCGAAGAAGCATAAGCACCCGCTTCGGAGCATCAATTTAACGAGCTTCGAGAAGTATACGACATACCTCCAGACCTCGTTAGGTTTAGAGCTAAGGGGGTAGATATACTAATAGGACCTAGTCGACTTATAATAGTTAACCCTGCAGAGCTAGCAGATGAGCCTATTGTACAAGACCTACCTTAAGAACTACTAGCACCGGCACTAGCTAAGATTTAGCCTAAACAAGTGCTATAGAGACAAGACTTTCCAATTAATCTACGCGAAACAGCACAACCGCGTAATAATATACTAGATAGATTAGTAGAACTAACTATTAATTAGCAACTACAACCTAAGAACGATGCTAGTAATAAAGCCCCTACTAATAATATAGACGCACTAGGTTATGTAGATAATATAGACTTCAACTTGCTACGTGCTAAGCTAGCTAAATTGCTAATGCTAATTAAAGCCGCTAATGTATCTTATCGTTACTTACTAAACACAGGAGGTCCGTATTATCGAGTTAACAACCTAAACAAACGATAGCGAGTAGCGGCTATCTACCGAGCCGGCCGTTACTATATTAGCGACCGAGAACAAGCGAGAAACCTCCTTCTATTTAGCAACCTATATATAGCAGTAGAGCACGAAGCTAGGTCAATATATAGTAGTACTACCGATAGCGCCGATAGTAATCTACTACCTCTTCCTTGTAACGAAAACGATTCATCCCTTATACCGAAAGTTTCAGACTTGCTAAAAGAACTACGCAACTAGCGATAGGTGCTAAAGAGCCGATTTAAAGAGCATTAGATACACGCGGCTACGGTAGAGTTTAATAAGGCACTTAATACTAATATATTCAAGTAGGTAGATATCGAGTAGCTAATAGATAAACATACTTATAGCCTACTACTACTTATATAGGTGTTTAAGTACAAAGGAGATGCTAAAGGAAGGCTTGTAAAATTCAATGCAAGAGTGTATGCAAGGGGTGATCTATAGAAGAGTATACACCTAGATACATATGCTTCTATACTAGCAGCGAGGGTATTCCGTGCCCTAATGGCAATTACCGCTACCTTTAACCTAGAGGCTAAACAAATAGACGCTGTTAATGCCTTCCTAAATGCTAGCCTACTATATATACTGTACTTGAAGCCGCTAGATAGCTTTAAACAGAAAGGAAAGGTGTTGCAGTTGCTATAGGCACTATATAGTCTTTAGGAGTTACTAAGGTTATAGTACAATCACTTTACTACTACCCTCGAAAACAAGCTCGGTATATAACCTATCGATAACGTAGACTGCCTATACACTAACCTAGACAAGCACGTGTTTATCTTCTTTTATATAGATAACATAGTGCTATTATACTATCGCTAATATAGGTAGAAAGCAATAGACCTTAAGCAGAAGCTAATAAAGGAATATAAGCTCAATAACCTAGGCAAGCTATTATAGTTTCTCGGTATTAAAGTTACACGTAACAGGCAGAACAAAAAACTATAGTTGTTATAGAAGACATACACAGAGAAGACAGGTTAGCGTTACAGAATTGATCCTAAGGCTAGCAGGCGAGCAGAGGCACTATTGCTAACTAGATACGAGCCGTACGAGAAAACCACCAAGACTCGATATACAGACTTATTAGCAGTGCTAGTATACTAAAGTCGCGTAGGGTCACTTAACTTTATAGCAGTTCAAACTAGGCCGGACATTGCTAAGGTAGTGTCCTTGCTATCTAAGGCTCTTTAGAACCTACGACCTAAGGATATAGCAGCAGCTAATTGGTGTATTAAATACCTGCTATATACAAAGCACCTATGCCTAGAATACAACGCTAATAGACTAGCAATTACCGCTCATTCAAGCTAACAGCTTTATAAATTTTACGGGGCTTCTAATGCCTTATATAGTAACTATAAAGGCACTAGACAGTCGTTAGAAGGATGGTTATTTAGCCTGTTTAACGGACTAGTCGATTGGAAAGCAGCACGACAGTCAACTATCACTAAATCTATAACTAAGGCTAAGCTACTAGCTGCCTTATATGCAGGCTTAGAACTGATCTAGTAGAAGCGCTTCTTCGACAATATTAGCCTCACCTTAGATAGCCTTCCTATACTATATTATGACAACATATAGACCCTACGCATTATTAAGGCGGATGCTAGCAAGCTAGACACTAAGCTTAGGTATATAGATATTTATTAATATTAGCTACGCTAAGAACATAAATCAGGCCGCATACACTGCGAGTATTTAGCAACATAGGACATGCTAGCCGATAGACTAACCAAGCTCTATAGCCCGCAGAACTAGAAGAGGTTTATTAAATAGCTAAGGCTAACTAAACTAGCACTAATACCTAGGGATATATAAGGAAGCAACTCTTCCTCTAACAACCCCTTCCTTCTTAACAATACGAAGACAACTCTATACAATACGTAGTAGGCGCCCTCCCCTTTTCTACTAACTATAACTAAGTCGATTAAACATACCTCTATCGATTGGCGCTAACAAAAGTGTCTAATACGATAGCGACGACTAATTAGGCTAGCAGGTTCAACCTTACTTCCTAATACGTTATTGTCGCCTATATTATTACTTCGAACGTTACTTCTACTAACTAATAACAAGTCTACGGCGATTGTATTAGTGCTAGTAATAATGGTGCAGTAGTCTTAGCTAAGGGTGGCGTCCTTAGTTAAGTTACCTATCCTAATTCATTAAATCTGTTTAACTAATGTATACCTTACTTAATCCTTCCGTCTAATTAAATAGACGCTACCTATGCGATTGATCTGATAACCGATAGTAATAGTGTAAAGGGCTCAGTTCAATTCAATTAAACTAACTTTACTATACGATACGAGTACTTAGATAAGGCTTAATAGTATCGGTCTGTACTTAGACTACGTAGGAAGACAACAGTTCCTAGTAATAGGGACTATATGTAAAGGTGCATATACAGTCCGGATTATATAACGATATCCTTCTAGGGTAATCGGGGTATAAAATAAGACTCTCTTATATACGGTATAGATTTGAATCATTTTTTTGTTGTTTTAATAAAGCACTATATAAGAAGTCGAAAGGATTAATTTTTCTTTTGTTTGCATATAAAGAAGCATTAACTACCTTGCCTAAAAAATGGAAAGCAAGCCCCTTTTGTACAAGCTAAGGGGGTGTATAACGCGTTAGCTTAGTCATATAATAGCACGTAACGTCTTAGTAGGAGAAGGATTTTCACACTGTATTTTTTAGACTATAGAATAGGAGAAGATAGGCGATTAATCGAAGCTATATTGAACAGCTAGCAAGGCAGTATTACGTAAGTAATCCACTGCGCTGTGCGTAATATATAGTATATCTGTACTTAGCCACTACAAGCTACTATAGAAATAAACTCCCGCACAGACTATACAATACCCTTTATTACTAGTCTAATCCGCTTCTATCGGGGTTTTGGTACGCGTATATGGATAAAGCGACCCGAATTTTTTTTCGAGGAAAGAATACGCAATACCTAGACCGAAATTCGAAAATCCGCTATAGTAGCGACCTAGATAAATACTTTATATATACTAATTACTATTTTTTATTCCGTATACGATAGCCCCGGTTTAGGAAAATCGAATATAATCTAAAAACCAAATACGCTCGGCTATATAGAAGGCTACTCCGTACCGCGACGACAAGAATACGCACTATTTAGACCGTAATTCGAAAAGGTACTGCCGGGCGGGCCTAGATAATTATATTATCTAGGGCCTCTACTATATATTATATATTAATTTGTATTCCTCGACGAGTGCTTCTTTAAGAGGGGAAAATCTATATAAATAGCCAAATTGCGATAGAAACGGCCTAGATTAGAGATAGGATCTCTATTATCTAAACGCTAATTAGCTATACGCTATACCTTAGCTATATACTATGCCACTATGCTATATATATATACACACACATACTAAAATACTACACCCTTAAATAATCCTATCTCTAGTCTAGTCTCGAGATAGGGCCAGTTATCGTGCTACAGGATGTAGTGCGACTAAGGCACGAGCCGAGCTCCTGCATTCTATTACAATATCAGTCGTGATACATTCATTGCTCGCTGACCTGTGGTGCCGCCCGGCTGTTAGCGGCAAGTCTATCCGTAGCTAAATTGGAGGCAAACGCCGCTCACTCCGTAAGCAGTCTATACCTATCTGCAAAACTAGCCCTAGAACCAATACCTATCTACAAAATGCCTATAGATCGTGCAGGCAGTTATTTTACATAGTTATCTTGGTATCTACCCGATTCTAGGTTATTCTAACGGTGCTAGAGCGTTCTATAATTGTATATAGTAAGGGTGTTATTATATAGTAGCATAAAGTCGCTTTTAGGTCGGCTTTATAGCCTACCGAGTCGACCCTTTACCCCCTATTTATAAGACAACTATATATCGTATACATGTGATTTTTATATTATATAAAAGCCCGGAGTAAGTAGATTGAGACTGTATATCGTATATATCTATATAGTGTTGATATAGCTAGTATTTAGTAGATGCGTAGAAAGTCGGTATATACGGCTTTAGCGGGCGTAGCAGGTATAAATCTACCACTTTCTACTTCCTATACTAATACGAGAGATTAGCTCGTTCTAGTAGTGTATCTATATATTAAGAAGCATCAAATAACGTAGTTATAAGGCCTATCAATTATTATCTAATACTTCCGGCAGCTCCGTATCCTCCTCGAGTAATAGATCTAGTACCTAACCTAACCCTATCTCCCCTTCTATCTCGTATAGCTGCGACTAAGAGCTAAGACCTATAGACTATGTATACAACACCTCATTGTCGCTATTAGACTCTTCTTTAACAAGGTCTTCGGCCGTGCGTTGCCTCTATGTCTCCTTAGCAAGCAAGGCAAGGTCCTTTAGCCTTATTCTTAATAGAAATAAGGACCTATAGTGCTGCGAGTCTAATAAGTCTTCCTTATTAGACAGCGCTCGGTCGTCTACTTCTATACTAATTAGCGAGTCGTTGTTCTCGAAGAAGGACAACTACTAGCTATAGCGACAACTTCTATTAAAAGTAGCTTCTTCTATACCCTTGTCCTTTATAGATAACTAAGCCTAATTGCTATCTTCTAGCAATACTCGTTAGTCTAATGGCAACGTATCTACTAGTCTAAACCGAGCGGCCTTCTTCCGGCGTAGTAGCTTCGAAGGTATAGCAGTAGCGAAGTAAGGATATAGATTACTAATAGACTCGTTGCTACCTATTAAATTAGCCAATTTGAATACTTTCAATAGAGCCTTATCTTCTAAGTTGTTAGGCAAATAGCGGCTAGCACTAGCGCTATATTTGACTAGCCTTAACTCGCGCCTCTTAGGTTAGAAGACCTTCTTAATCGGACCTTGTTTACAACAACTAGTAAGCGGTCCGGTCTTATAGATACTACCTAGAAGCAACGGTGGAAATGGCTTAAGTAGTAACTATAAGGTACGCCTAAGAAGGGGCTTCTTCTTATCCTTATTGCGGCCTCTTCTAGTTACTATAGTACCGATTGTCTTCCGCTAGCGCTTATAATAGACCTTCTACTGCTTCCTTGTCTTCGCCGCCTTGCTATTAACTAACTTCTGAGCCTTCTTAATAGCTAACAACTCGCGGTAAGCTATCCGCGACTAGACCTTATAAGCATAGGCTATTCCAATCTTCTACTATTTGCCGGTATTAGCTTTCCGTGCCTTGCGTGCCTTAGCAGCTATCTCTATCTCTAAGAGGTCGTAAAGGGCTTGTACTCTAGTATTAGCATAGAATAGCACCGAAGACGTTACGCCTTCGAGAAGACCTTGTATTAGTAACGATAGCGGTCTATACCTGTTTAATCGCTCGTTGAGTGCATTAACCTATCGCTTTATAGTGCGGATAGTTAAGGCTAGATTAAATAGGCTTATATCTACTAGAGGCGGCAAATCTAGTAGGTGTAAGACCTCGAATAGCTTGCCTGTTTCGTAGGCCTCGTAGAGCCTGTCTAGGTCCTATACTAAGAGGTCCGCCTTCTCGTCAATTTTACGCTTTATATAGGCGACTATATACGTGCCGTACTCGTCTCGGAGGAAGTCGAGCGCTCGTTAAGCGCTTATAGGGGCAATTCTAGTCTTCCGGAAGGCCGAGCGAATATTGTCGCTTTTAAAAGTCTTCCGCCGGATAGTGTTAATAGCGTCTATAAACTGAGTTACCCTAAATTCGCCTATGCCGAGCCTAGTGTATTGTATCACTGCCTAGCGGTAGTAGTGCTTATAGACCTAGAATAAGACTATATCTAGTAGCTATAGGAAGTATAAGGTATATAGTAGAAGGGTGAAGATTAGAATGCGGTGTTTCCGAGCGAAGTTAATAAACTTAAAGAACTCGTAGCTTCTAAAGTTGTCTATTATTAGAAGCCGATATTAGCCTTTATTAGCAGGCCTTATTAACCTCTCGAAGTGCTTAATCTAGTAGAAGGCAAACTCGTCGTTTAAATAGCTACTATCTGTTATACTAACAAGATAGTATGCTAGCAACTTGTTAAACTAGTGTTTAAGAAGGACCTTGCCTTGTGCTAGTAGCATTGGCTTAATAAAGGCTCCGTAGGCATTTACTGCTTCTACCGAGGTTATATGCTTCCTATTAGTATTAGTTGCCGCCTATAACCGCCTCTTTAGATCTATTATAACCACCTATTCGGCGCCTCTAATGCTAATCCGGAAACCTGTCTTATCTATATTCTAGCAGTTCTTAAGGCTAATCTTATAGACCTATATTAACTCGTATAGCTTGTTAAACTACGAGCCGATAAACTAAGGGTCGTATACTTCCTTCCTTGCTAACTCGATAGGCTTCCTTTTAATCTCTTTAATATTATACTTCTTTATCTACCTCTTATGCTACTTACTACTTAATAGTGCTAGTATTTTACCTTCCGGAAGTAACCGCTTTAATATTAACTTAGCCGTAGCGCGAATAAGTAACGTTAGCAGCGATAGGTCTATTAATTCTCGAGATCTATAGTACTCGACAAGGGCGATAGATTAGGCTTCGGAGAGGCGAGAATGCGACGATTTACGGTCGGTACGGCTCGTATTGCTATTATATCGTCGATATAATCGATAATAGATATCGTTATAGTAGTATTCGTTACACTATCGTCGTAGGTTAACTAGGCGGTAGTATGTATATTCAAACTCGCGAATTGCCGCTATCTAAGCAGCTACTCGAGCATCTTTAGTAAGGTTTGTAGCCGTGGATTTATAGACGGCCTTCCGTACGTGTTTCTTCGACTTCCGCTTTCCTAATGGCATTGTAATAGTATTAAATAA
Source organism: Pseudocercospora fijiensis CIRAD86 (assembly GCF_000340215.1). Lineage (NCBI taxonomy): Eukaryota > Fungi > Ascomycota > Dothideomycetes > Mycosphaerellales > Mycosphaerellaceae > Pseudocercospora > Pseudocercospora fijiensis. Next base: position 3,428,980 of record NW_006921538.1, read on the forward strand.
TTAAATAAAATAGTCTACATATGCTATTGCAGATAGGTGTTGGTTGCCAAGGCTATTTTGCAGATAGGTGTGGACCGCTTACAAAGTAAGCGGCGTGTGACTCCACCAAGCCGCGGATACCGCAATGCTACACACTGACAGCAGAATCAGAATCAGGAGCTGAAGTTGAAGGTTGACTGCGGCCTCAACGTCACTTCTTGGCGACGCGAGGCGCTTGCAGGGATCCACGATCCACGCTACCTGAGCCTACCTCCAGCGTCATGGCTCCTTCCCTCTGAGTGCATCTAATGCTGCACAACACCTCCATGTATTATCATCTCGCATAGCCCGGCGTCGCGGCAATGTTTTCTGGCTCTTCTTCCTACCTCGGCGGCGCCAACAGCGCCCGCCAACAACCTCAGTATGGCGCGCAGCAGGGTTTCCAGCAGCAACCGCAGTATGGCGCGCAGCAGCCGGCATTCGGCCAAGCGCCATTGCAGCAGCAGTATACTGGATATCCTGCTGGAGGATTGCAACCGCAAGCGACGGGCTTTCCGGGCCAGCAACAGCCTCAGCAGCAGTATGGACAGCAGCAACAGCAATACCCGGCTTTCCAACAGCCCCAGCTCACTGGCTTCCAGCAACCTCAGCAGCAGCAGCAGCAGGCACCACAACTCAATGTTCAGCAGCCTCAGCCGACGGGGTTCCAGCAACCACAGCAGACGGCATTCCAACAGCCAATGCAGGCGCAACCGACCGGCATGAACAGCAGTGATATGGCTAACTCCTTCCGCTCGCCAGCTCCACAGCCCGCGCCGTCAACACCCGCCAAGTCTGGAGGCAGCAAGATCCCTAATATTCGCTTAAGCTTCATCACGGCAGCAGACCAGGCAAAGTTTGAGCAGCTGTTCAAGAGCGCGACTAGCGGTGAGCAGGCGCTGAGCGGAGAGAAGGCAAAGGACTTGCTGTTGAGAAGTAAGCTGGATGGGAACAGCTTGGCGCAGGTATGGACACTGTCGGATACCACAAAATCAGGGCAGCTACTCTTCCCAGAGTTCGCACTGGCAATGTACCTCTGCAACCTGAAGTTGACTGGGAAAGCTTTGCCACCGTCTCTGCCTGAGAAAGTGCGCAATGAGGTGTCGAGCATGGTAGACATCATCTCATTTGCAGTTGAAGACAGCTCGTCCGCATCAGCGCCATCGTCCAATGCGCCCAACTTCAACGAGCCTCCCAAGATCCAGCAACCTCAAGCACAGAACCCGAGCAATACTCAGCTCTTGAGCACTCTCACCGCGCAGCCTACTGGAGCCTTTCAAGGACTCCTGCCTCAACCGACTGGCTTCCAGCAGCCACAGCAGACCTTCCAACAGCCAATGCAGACTGGGCTTCAGACTCAAGCCACCGGATTTCAACAAGCCCAAGGATATACTGGGCCTCGCCCACCGATGCCACCGATGCCTGCAGGATTTGGACCGAGCTCAGGACTGTCGCCGCAGCAGACCGGCTACCCGATGGCCGCCCCTCTTAATGCTCAGCCCACCGGTCGACCTGGTCAGTGGGGTCTGGTCAACGCGCCAGCTTCTGGGCTTCCAAATCTTCAAGCTATGCAGCAGCAGATGATGCCTCAACCTGGCAGAGAATCTGGCTTCACCACGCAAGGTCTTCGCGGTAACGCGACCGTGCCGTGGGCTGTCACCAAGGACGAAAAGAAGATCTACGACGAGATGTTCAAGGCCTGGGATGGTTTCGGTAAAGGCTACATCACAGGCAATCAGGCTATTGAGATCTTTGGTCAATCGGGTCTGGAGAAGCCTGACTTAGAACGCATCTGGACACTTTCCGATCCTCACAATAAGGGCCGCCTGAACCTGGACGAATTCGCTGTCGCGATGCACTTGATCTATCGAAAGCTGAATGGCTATCCGATCCCGAACCAGCTCCCACCTGAGCTCATCCCACCTTCAACGCGCAATATCAACAACAGCATAGATGCTATGAAAGGACTTCTGAGAGGCGAGGCCGATGAGCGCAAGTCGTCCGGTGCTTTCTTGCAGCCTCAGAGGACCGGCGTGAGCTACTTGAAGGGTCACTCGTTCAAGGCGAACGGTGCACCGGGCTCGCGAAAAGATGCGACAGTCTTCAAGAACAACGATGATGATGTCGGATACCGCTCCTCTGCCAGGCGTAGAGTTGGTGATCATGCTAGGTCTGGTTCGCCAGCACTCAGTGACACGAGCAGCGTTAATACCGCCGATGAGATGAGCATCGACCAGCTGAAGAAGACTATTCGCGAGAAGCAAGTGTTACTAGACGCTATGGATTTCGAGGATGAGGGTAAAGCAGACGAGGAGGATGCCTTGGATCGCAAGGACAGGAAAGAGGCAGAAGAGCTCTTCAGGCGGATCAGGCGGATACAAGAGGACATCGATGGTCATCCGAATAGTGCGTTCAAGACTGGTGACTCCGACGCCGAGAGGCGAGCGTTGCAAAGACAGCTGCGGACCATGCAAGATCGCCTACCCGAGCTGGCCAGCCACGTCAGACGCTGCGAGCGTGCGATCGCAGACGCTCAGCTGGAACTTTTCAGGCTGAAAGATGCCAAGGCCAACCCGTCATCTGCGCAAGCAATTGTTGGTACTGGTCCAGGAGGCGCCGTCACCGAAAGTGATCGTCTCAAGGCAAGAGCTAAGGCGATGATGCAGCAGCGATCTGCAGCTCTTACCGGCAGGAAGATAGACGTTGGCGATGATGGTACTGCTGCAGCTCAGCGCCTTGAGGAGGAAAGCAAACGCGTCACACGCGAGCGCGAGGACAATGAGAAGATGGTCCGGGACGTGGAAGAGAGTGTGACAGAATACAGCAAGGGTTTGGAATCAAGTCTCAAGGAAGGAGCTGAAAGTGCCTCTGATGAGCACGAAAGACGAAGATGGGAAGATGGGCTTGGTGTGGAGGATGAGGTCAAGGACTTCATCTTTGATCTACAGCGCAGCTCGCGTGCAGCTCGTGTGCGCAATGAAGAAAGGCCTCAGCCTCGCGCAAAGCCTCCCGTTGAGGACGATTCGAGCTGGACCAGCACACCCGTCACTGGCACCGGAAGTCCAGCATCGAGCAGAGCGCCCGCTGCTTCATCTCCAGCAACGACCGGATCCTCATACTCAAGCTACCGAACTGCGGAAGAACGGGCGGCATTCATCAAGCAGCAAGCGGAGCAGCGCATGGCTGAGCGTCTGGCTGCACTGGGAATCAAGGCGCCGTCTAAGAGTGGTGGTGAGACTGCAACACAACGAGCTGAGCGAGAACGAAAGGAGCGGGAAGCCAAGTTGCGACAAGCTGAAGAAGAGGACGCAAGACGCGAGCAGGAGAGAAGGGCAAGAATTGATGGCGAATCGATCGCGCCACCCTCGCCAGCTGCTACCGCAGGCAAACCAAAGCCTCCACCTCCAGCCCCACGCAAGAACAGGAGTGAAAGTCTTCAAAGTGATACACAGCACAAAGCTGAGGTCAAACCCGCTGAGACTCAGATCAAGGAGCAAGCTTTGCGAGAGCAGGAAGCTGCATTGGCGAAGGAAACCGAGCAAATGGAGTATGTGAATATAATACGCATAGTCAAGCTTTGTGCTAACAGTGTCATAGGGGCGAGGAGGCACGTCAAGAACGTGAACTTCAACAACAACGTCAAGAAGCTGAAGCTTCACTTCGAGCTCTCGAAGAACAAGTCAAAGCCGGAAAAGCCAAGAAAGCCGAAGAGAAGAAGGCTCGAGAGGCAGCGAAGCGCGAGCATGCTGAAAAAGAAGCTCGTCTTGCAACCCAAAGAGCTGAGATTGAGGCTGCCAAAGAACGCGAAAGGCAACTTCGCCTCCAGCTCGAGAGCATGGACGATGACGACTCCAGCGATGATGAAGTCGAACGGAACATGCCTGCCGAAAGCACGCCAACACAGAGTACAGAATTGCCGAAGATTAATGAGCCGCCGCCAGCTCCTCCGCTCCCAGAGACATCAGCGCCACCACCTCCGCCACCGATGCCTGAGACCGCGACAAGTCCGCCGGCCGTGTCCAGCCCGCCATCCGAATCGAAGAATCCGTTTTTCAAGAGCATGAACCAGTCAGCGGCCTCTACATCCAACTTCACGTCGCCAGAAGCTCCTGAGAAGAAGGACACGAATCCGTTCCATCGTCTCACTCAGCAAGACCTTGCCAAACAGCAAGCACTTCCTGAACCGTCTGCGGCGCCAAGCAGGACAAGATCAAAGCCAGCTGACGAGGATGACTGGTCTGTGCTCGATTCAAGCGATGATGAAAGTGACGACGACGATAAGCCGCAAGGCGGAAGTGCGAAGCAGCTTGCGTCAATCCTGTTCGGCACGATGGCTCCTCCACGACCCTTGTCTGCAATGGACAGTCCAGTCTCGGGACCAGGATCGCCGGCCAATGCAGGCCGCATCGCCAGTCCTCCGCCTACAAACAGCACGCCAAGTGCACCGCCGCCACCTCCGCCTATGCCTGGGTCTTTCGACGAACCTCTTGGCGCACCGCCGCCTCCTGGACCTCCTCCACCACCAAGCATGCCTCCAAGTTCAGGCCCGCCAGCCGGTCTACCTGATCGTAGTGGTCTCCTCGAACAAATCCAGCTTGGCAAAGGGCTGAAGAAGGTGCAGACTAAGGATCGCAGTCAGGCTTCCACTGCTGGGCGAGTCTTGTGAGATGCTTGGCTTAAAATGTAATGGTGTGTAGTGTTCGTATATAGACTGAGCAAAGCTGATATTACTTCAACCCAAACAGCTCTTGTCAATTGGATCGTGGACGTAGAACTGCTCCAGCATCCGTGCTACGCTCGAATTGCTCACTCCATCAGCCAGCTTCAGCTGCCTCTGATTCTTGACGGACACGTCATTGCGATTTTGGAAGCATATTCGTTGGTGGTGTATGCGTAGGAGTCGAAAAAGGAGTCGTTTGTAAGCGGGCGTACTGCTGCAATAGGTATGTCGCCATGGCCGAGGTAAGCGTTGATTGCCTGACAATGTCGTTAGACATTTGGATATTTACGTGTTCGTGAGCGTGAATGTACAGAAGTGGCGAGAGAGCCATAAGAGGAATTGGGGTTGATCATCACGGCTCTCAAGTCGGCCGTTCCGCAATTGTGAAGCACATTGGCTACTGCTAACGCTCCCACATCATCGACGTCGCCCATGATGTCTGTGTCAATAATGATCGCCTTGCCGCCATGGCTGGTATCGTTTTTCAGGGCATTGGCTGCTGATAAGAATGAAAGAAAGACGCAAAAGATGGCTGAGACAAAGCTGAACATGCTGCACCGATTCTCGTCCATTTCAATGTATGTTGCACCAACGCCTCCGTGCCCTCTGAACCAGTATCGTGTGTCGTGCGAGTGCAGTGCGATTTGTGATGCGCTTGCCCTGGCCGTGCCAATTTCGCCGAAGCGCCCGCTCCCTCGCCGCAGCTCGAAGCGGGGAAGGATAAAGGCAGACATTACTCCCATCGACTACCTGCTCTTTTCGCTAGACTTTGCACAATCTACACAGCCCGATTAAGGATGGAGTGGGTGTGTCGGTCTAGACATGCAGCTGACACAATACCACATAATCATGGATGCTGCTGATCATGCTGACATGCACGCCTGCACCTCTCTCATGCCAATCCCAAAACAGATATCGCCGATGCGTCTTGGGGAAAGTCATACCAAGGCCGCAGTCCCTGTCTTCGACGTGGCAGCTGTTGTGCAGCCCAGATACTCAAGTGAAGATCGATTCTGCATCAGCCTTGGAGCATACTGACGTTCGCGGAGGGCATGAATCCTTCCATGTGGTCGGGAGTGAACTCTGCGTCTGGTTCGTGAGGAGCGTCGGCGGTGGTCACGTTGACCTGGAAAGAGTCAGTAAGACACATCAAGCACCAGCAGCCTCGACACCGGCAGTGAGCGGTGGCAACGAGAATCGCCCAGCACTAGCCGGAAACACTCCACTTACCGAATCATCTACCCAGCCATGCTGGATTCTCAAGTTCCAAAAGGTGACGACAAGGCGATTGACAAGATCCGGGCTCAAGTTGTTACGCTTGAGGATATGGACGAAGCTGTGAGGTGACCAGTTCCGCTCAATGGTGTCACCAGGAGGCGCAATGGCGAGGGCGATCATGCAGAGCTCAGCCAGGTCAGGGTGCTCTTCGGTCCAGAAGTTCTGCCACCATTGGATTGGAGTCATCTGCTCGCTGGCCATCCAGACCATATTGTTGGCGAACGGACCCTGCTTGACTCGGAGCAACGACAGCATGGCAAGCAGCGACGAGGCCTTGGGGGCGTGATTGTTGGCATACTTGAGGAGGAAGGCTTGCAGGGAGCGGGACTGGGTCTCCTCGTTGCTGTCGAGAATGGCAGGGCGGCGATGGCGTTCTTGCGGGTCTGCCAAGTAGGCAATGAACATCAGGGGAGCATCGACCAGCGCGTGGGTGAGCTGGTGTCTGCTGGGCACTTTGAAGGCAGGACGAAGGGTGCGCAGGAAGGCCCTGAAGGCGGGATGCTCGGTGATGTTCGGATTGAGGCCCGACGAGTGAATCCACTGGGCACAGGCACTGGTGGCGATGTCCTGCTCGTTGGCGGACATCGACCCGATGCCTCGCGTGCGGGCGCGCTGTTGCTGCTGCAGCTCGGCGGCAGAGGGCAGAGTCGGGTCGAGGCGGTGTGGTTGATACGTGCGCCACAGCAGCTCGGGCAGTTCGGCGCAGCGTTGCAGATGCTCGATCACTCGCGCCTTCTCGTTGGACGTCCATTCGGTCATGCAATGCTTGCACGTGACACGAGGGTGGCGTTTGCCCGAGTCCTCGTCGAGGTTGCGCTTGACCTCCAGCCAGCACTCGTCGCGTCCCCGAGGCATGTCGGCGGCGGGGCGCGGCGGGGCGGAGCGGGGCAGGGCGGGGCGGGGCGGGATGTCACTTCCTTCGTCACGGCCTGAGCTCAGTCAGGCTGCCCGGGTCGGAGTCGTGTGTGTCGTCGTGGCTCGCGTGGACAAAGCAGTCGTGGATTCCACCGTGTTTGCCGTCGCAGAGGAGATGGTAAAATCTTGCGCCCGCAGCCCGCCCCGCCGGCAACTGCCGACCCGGATGTCTTGGCACGTCCAACCTCCCTCGCGACTTCGTGGACTTTCTCCTCGCAATCAAGCCGCAAATGTCTTTCTCCAGCAAACAAGGCTGTCAAAGCGTCGAGCTCGCATCTCCCTCAATCGCTTCATACAATAATGAGAGTGTAGACATCTTCATCTCTATTCCCCCGAACGAGTATTCGTGACCGCGATGCAACAACTGCTACAGCAAAGGTATACACGCAGCTCCAATCAATGACAGTGACATGCGCGGCATCAGCGTCAGTATATATCCTAGAGCCTGACTTGGGATGAGGGCAAACGAATGCCTAGAACCATTCGTGGAGCCGAACCTCCTGAAAGCGGGCCAGATAGTGACGTGGCGATGAGTGTGCTTGCAACTGAGCGAGAGAGTGAGTAGGCCTGTGGGCAGTGACGCAGTCTGCATGTGATTTCACATGAAAGTGAGCACGAGCTGTTCAGTGAAGCAGGCGAGCACACAAAAAGGAGCCCTTCTTCGCGTCCACACTCATTCTTCGACATCAACCAACTCACGACTACGACACAATCAGACCTTCGGACATCAACCCGATCTCCGCCTCTTACAATCATCCAGATCATACAGCGGCACTACATTTGACAGCTCGCTTGCCTGACCATCTGCTGCACCAGCGATTGCGATCATTTCAATCTTGCGCCAGCTGATCTACGTGCTAAGGCGCCTTCGCCGACTGCGCTACTCGGACCAAGTTCACGCTCGTGACTTCGCCTTCCACTTTCACTTGTCTCTAGATTCAAGGCCAGACGTCCACCTATAGCACCGAAACAGCTAGCTATACCCAATCCAGACGAAAATGTCTCAAGACACTCCATACCTAATGGAACAAATGATCAATCTCGAGGACACGGACGAAGATTACGACACTGCGTCGGGTTTCCAGTTGGCACAGACACACACATCCAACGATACCCGCCTGATTCGTGGTGTAAGTCCTCGGATCCAATTACTTCATCTCCAAGTACTCAGCACTAACAGATCAGCCGAAGGCACCTAGGAAGACTGACGTGCAGGCACGAGCTCCTGAGACAGAGACCAATGACGATGAAGACCTGGAGCAATATCTTACCGAGGCCGATGACGACGAGGACCTGGAAGAATATCTTACCGATTCGGTGGGCAGCGAGGAAGGCATTGCGTTCGAGAATCGAGATTGGTCGAACTGTGTCTGGGACTCGGACGCAATCGGAGGTGAGAGCTCCTCTGAAGAAGGAGAGTCGGCGTATGATGGCGACACTGAAATTTCACCTCTCGACTCTGAGTCAGACGACGACTCCGAAGCAGACGAAGAGACTGTCGATGTTTCTTTCGAAGCCTTCCCTCCAGAAATCCGCAACAAGATCTACCATTTCGCCTTGGTTGATACGAACCCAATTCTAGCAGTCAACGACCCCACCAAAGCGAATAAGTGCCAGCTATACTCAGCTCAAGGCGGCATCCGAAACCACCCCTCCATCAAGTCCCTCCCACGCATGCCTGGCTTCCCCGTCCAACTCCTCAGATGCAACAAAGCCATTTCCATCGAAGCGGCCAAGATCTTCTACGGCGCCAACTCCTTAGTGTTCTGGATCGGCAAGGCCCCCGTCAACCACATGGACTTCTTCTTCGGACCCACCCAATGCCCATACACCAATGCGCTCCAGCCTCGAAGCACCTTACCATACATGCTCAACATCAAGTTGATCGAGCTGGCCGACCACGACAGTCTTGCACAGATCACCAAGCGCTTCAAGGAAGCCGCCAAGCAAGCACGAAAATCTGGCGAGAACATGGCTCTGCAGAAGCTATACATTCGGAAGCTCGCGTGGAAGCAGGATGAGCTTGTCGCCGAGTTGGTTCCGATGCTTCGCGCTCTCCGTAAGCTCAAGCCGGAGAAGTCGCTGGAGGAAAGCGGTGTGATCGAGCTGGTGGAGTTCATCTCGTGGGACAAGGGTGCTAGCGCCAAGCAGAAGCGGCAGGCGAATGACCGCAACAAGCTCATCCGGAAGGCTTTGAAAGTCAGTCTCCAGGCCATGGAATGAGGATTGGCGGAGACAAAATCATATCAGATCGAGGACGACGAGGGCCACTGAAGCGTGTCTTTCCGGGAAGCCTTTAACTCCGATTTCCGGATATGATCTGAGCATTTCATGGAGAGATTGGTGCCTTCACCCCATGGACGCTCTCCGAAGAAGCATTAGTACAGAAGACGAGCATAAGTTGAGGATGATTCCCATTTGCTTTCAATTGCCCGAGTAGCTTGCATTCGGATCTTGGATATGACTCGAGCGCGTGTCGACGGAAGACTGGTGCGGTTGAGATATGAGCATTCTGCGGAGAAGGCGTTGCTTTGACACAATTAATAGTATCGAGGACGAGCGTCATTTGAGCGAGCGAGTCTTCTATGATTTGGGCCTTCTGGTTGAGAATAGATATGCTTGAGTCACAAGCAATTTGCGAGAATACTGCAGCAATAAAAAGTTGTGCTTACCGATAAACTTCAGGGTGAATATCGTCCTCCCTGCTTGTACTCTCCTCTCCTCACGTTCTTCCTCTGCTGCCTGAATGAAACTTCGCTCGTTTGGTGTGCTAAAGCCGGGCTATTCACAGCAGCTTCCAATGTTGCTGTGACTTAACACGAAGGTAGCGCGGGAGATCGGAGTCAACGGGACTCATATACTCCACTGACTGTGACCGTAAGAGGACCTTCTGCCGGAGTCTGCCGGCGGCGATGCGAAGTAGCTTCATGGATGGTGGTAGGAAAGCAACAGTCTATTAGTGTAGGTTATCTGGCCAGTAGGTATCACTCATCACCACAGGTGGTTCTAGGCAGGACAACGCAGTCTCCACTTCCATGCAATGTATCCTCACTCCTCATCCTGCGATATCCCGCGCCTTGCTTCTTCTTTCTCCTTTTCTTCCTCCATTCGTACTACCAGAAAACAGGAAACAGAATCGCCACTTGCGTGCAAGTGAAAACTTTTGCCATGAACGGTTCTACCATCTTATCGTCGTGATGTCGTTTCGGTCGTGTCGAATCAGTGTCCTGTGTATCCTCTCGTCTATTGCAAGTCGGTACCGCCAAGCTTGCTGGCGTCGTCGTAGAGGTCTATTATGCATCCAGCGGACCAGGCTTGGGTTGGGCACTATCAATTATGTTAGCATCAGAGCCCACACTCTGACAGGGTATCTTCAGCTTACCGAGTCAGCGCAGAAAGATCCATTGCGATTGGTAAGCTCAGTGAGACCTCTCCATGGGCTGTTGTGAATTTGGTCCTTGCAACCTTTGAGGCGCTGCGTCACTTGCTGGAAGGCCTCGATACGCTCCTCCTTGGTCTTACGACGCTTCAGGTCAAAGTGCAACAAGGCACGGAGGAAGAACCCAGTAGGCCAGCACCACTCCGGGCCTTGATGGTAGTTGCGACCATGCGCTGTCTGGTAATTGTCGGAGTCATCAGAGTTGATGTAGTCGGGATGGTATTCATGATCAGCCGGGTCGAGCGTGGCCATGCCGATCGGACCGCGGAGGTATTTGTCGGCCAACTCGAGCGCACCGAGAGCGTGCTTGGGGTCGAAAAGATCGGGGGCGACAGTCATCGCGATGGGGAAGTTCGGTCGCAGCTGGTAGTCTCGATACTCCTTGCTACAGCGGTGGATGTCTTTGTAGATGCCGCGACGATTGACAATAGCTGGATTGACATCGTATTGATGCCACTGGCTGTCGTCCGCAGGAATATAGTAGTGGTGCTCGAAGCTGTTTTGAATCAACGAGGCCCACTGGCCATATGTGATTTGCTTGCCTTCGGGAGTCTTGACGCCATCGAACTTGAACTTGCCAGCCTTGTGCAGGCCATCAACCCAGTGCAAGGCGCTGTACAGCAGACCGGTTATTTCCACTGGTGCACCATCACGGCAAGTGCCTGGATGTCCTTTGTTGCCGGCTTTGACGGAGTCACCCATCTTGTCCATCCAGGTTCCGGCATTCCATTCGTTGCCACCATAAATGATGCCATTCTTCCAATCAACGTCGATGTCAATGTTGAAGCCTTCCCACTTCATCTGACTGTCAAGCTCTGGGCCGGCGTTGTACTCGCGGAAGTGCAGGCCGCTGGCGTGACGCTGGAGGATTTCTTGGATGATCTCCTCGGTAGTGCTGGACCGCGAGTAGGCGCGTGGGTCGTGCCATGAGAACCAGGTATCATCGTACGGCAGGAAGCGACGCCGCACGGGTTCTTGGAGGAAGTTGAGACCTTCTGGAGCCATGGCGACATAGTCTTGAATGTTCTGCAGGAAGAACCAGACGGAGTCTCTGCTGTTGTACCGGGGAAGAGTGCCGGAGTTGAGCAGATTAGGAATCATGCCGTGCTTGACCAAGCTGCCGAAGCAGAAAAGATGCTCCTTGGCTTCTTCGTAACGGCTAGTACACGTGAGAAGACCTCGCATGGCGATCATGGTGTCACGTCCCCAGCAGCGCGCCCAGTTTTGAGCGAAGTGGGGCAAGCCAGCAGCGAGAGATGGATCCAACTTGTCTGGCCAAAGCTTGGCATTGTCCATGTAGCCTTGGACCTGGCAGGAGACCATTGCCAAGGATTTGAGGAAACGCTGACCGTGCTGTACGATGGGATGCATCTGCTCGATCGCACGTTCGTGTGCTGCCTTCTTCGCGGTGCGGACGACCAAAGCAAAGCAGCGCGGCAAGAGGAAGCTCGGCACATTGCGGATGGCATCAAAGCGTGAACGAAGCCACTCAGCGACGGGAGTAACGCCCCTGTAGATTCCATCTTTGCGTTGTGCGAGCTTGTCGAGTCGATTGACGATGTAGTCCAGCGCCCATTGACCTTCGCGAAGATGATTGCAGATGGGATGGCCAAGGTCGTTGTGGTCGACGACCTCGCGCAGGACTGACCACCAGCCTTGCAGACCACAGTATACCAGGCTCCCTATGCCGGGGATCGAGTACACGCCGTCAGCTCCACCAGACATGGTACGCTCTTCGGAATCGGCGCGGTACATGATCGCATTGATGTCGTTGAGGCTGCACTTCTCAAACGCTTGGCGTGCGCCGGACGTCAGGTATTTGTCGAGGCCTTCGCTATGCTCAGCACCAGGGATCCAAGTCTCAAAGACCGCGATAGAGCCCGGTGGGAAGTGGTCGGGCACAGTAATGACAGTATCACCGCCGCGTTGCTCAACAGTCACACCTCGGAGATCCTTGGTCTTGCTGGGAATACCACGCAGCACCTTGTCATTGATGGCGGCCTGCTTCGCTTCCCAGGTTTGGTCGCACTCAAGGTTCCAGGCTCCCAAAAGCCTCGCCTTGGTCCCAGTAAGCCACTGCGATGGGAAACCAGCCTTGTCATTGCCGTAGCCTGGGAAGGCCGTGTGGGCGATGAGATAGTAGCCTTTCCGAGACTTCGGATGCACACGGTGCACTGTTATGTATTCGCCGTCGTGATGCACGAAACACTCATCGTACTTGTCCTTGCCCATGATGACGTGGAGTTGGTTCATCAAGCGCTTGACGCCACCAGTACCCTCGCTCGGTCCAATCTTCATGGCCTGGCCTTGTTGGAGATTGCTGTAGGGAGAAGTGTATTGACGCTTCTCGTGGACGAGCTCGATGAGTTGTGGGTACAGCTCATCCATGCCGAAGACAGACCCAGAAGCAGAAGCGCACATGGCGACAAGGGCCGAGTTGGGAAGAGTGTCGCGACCATCGCGACGCTGGACAGGAGTCTCGTTGTCGTGAGTGCAATCCATGAGGAGAGCGTGAATCTTGGAGGGCACGATCTTGTGAATGATTTCACGTCCATGTGGAGCGCTGCCATTAGTCAGGCTGCCGTTGGATGATGATGGCTTGTCCGTGCTAGAGATGTCATCAACTTCGAACGATCCAATAGGTCTTCCGCAGTTGATGTGCACAAGTCGGGACATCTCGGCGGTCGACCAGACTTGCATGGCTTCTCGAATGAGGAAACTGATGCCAAGCTTCTGACAGTAGAGAAAGTCCATCTTCTCATCACCACTGAACAGCTCTGCGGCAACCACGAGGTTTGATCGGACGTGACGAGCAGCGTCGAGCATGTGCGAGGCGACGTGAAGCGGCGTCGAGTGGCAGTTGTCGATGCGGAAGCCGTGGAAGTACTTGGCCATGAGCTGCGTGTACTCGGTCATGAATTGCCACAAGAAAGGACTGTCCTGTGGGCCAGAGCCGTATCGCAGCTTGACGCAATCACCCCAGACAATGAGCTCACGGCGAAGGTAGACCTTGGACTTGGGGCCTGCGTTGTCACGCATCACATCGGCAGCCCAGACCCAACCATTGTTCGCCAGGGCAAGCGAGTCTGGGTCGTGCTTGGCAGTGGTGTCGTTGTATGGCAGGCGGGTGAAGTAGGACTCAATGAGAGGATTCTCGAGTGTGATGTCGCCAATCTTTGGCCCGTTGTCATCAAGTCTGATATACTTGGTGCGGTTGAAGATCTGCTCCATGAGGGCTGCAACGTCGGCATCGTATTCCTTGTACCAGTCGAGGTTGAGCTCGTTGAGGAACGCGTGGATCGTGCCGTAAGCTGTCCGCTCATCGCCGGCACCGTTGCCGTGGATATTGTACTTGCCAAAGAGCTTGGCCAGAAGGGCAGCACCTCGCTGAGGAACAACTTTCCTGCGGAAGCGCTCGCCCATACGATCTGTGCCCAGACAACACTTCTCGCGGAGCCAGTTGGCCTTGTCCTTCAATGACCAATCCGCGATGTTCTCGGGCACGTCGACATTCCAGTCGACATCGTTATCGGTCCACGCAGACACGATTTGGGTGGTATTCTTGTCGACATCGCAAACGTAGAACTCCCACAGCTTGATGGCGCCGATGACGTGAATCTTGATGCCGTCCATGATCTTGAGGAGATCGTCGGTTCCAGTGAGATGGGTTGGCAGACCGAGAGACTTCAGTCGAGAGGAGTACTGCAAGAGAGCACTGTCGAGCTCGTAGGCAGGTCGCAGATGCGGGGCTGTATTGATATTATAGCCCGACTCCGGGTGCTCCTCGAGCCACTTGCTGTTGTTTGCGGTATGGTTCCAGACCACGTCCGTCAGACTAAGAAGGCCGTACTGGTGTTCCATGTTCGACACGAGATCGACGATGTCCTTCTCGCCATTGGTGAAAATGTGAGGATCAAATTTGTGCTGATCGTAGATGGAATATGGCGAGTTGCTGTCTCCACGCTCCATGAGAGGCGTGAAATGGACCATGTTGTAGCCTCTTTCGCTGATACCACGCAGATGGCGGTAGAAGTCGGTGGGGAACTTGCCCATGAACTTGGACAGGACGGATATGATGGAGATGGCATCGAGCGGGAGCGGAGCATCGTCGGCGTGCAGCGACGGCGAGACATCGATGTAGAAGGTTTCCGTGCGAGTCGGCTGCGGCGTGGCAACGTCGGCCGTGGTGAAAGGTGGGAGCGGAGTGTAGGTGCAGTAGAACTCAAAGGCACCGGCACAGTGGATTGGGATATCGATGTCGATGGACTTGCTGAAGCTCGGATTGAGTTTGTACTGGTGGAAGGTCTTGCGATCGAAGCTCTCTCCCTTGGGCGGGATGTTCACCCAGAGACTGCCTTCGCGACATATGGAGCTCGTGCCTTCGATCTGGAAGCGGACGCAGTAGGCGGGCTTCGTCGGTGGGGCGAGGTAGATGTAGGGCGGAGAGCCTGGCAGGTCCGGGGAGCCATCGTCCTTCAGAGGAAGCAGGTACGCGGTGTGGTTGCTGATCTGCTGCGGACTCATGATCGCGATGGCGGTGACGGGGCTGCTCGCGAGCGTCCGCTCAGCTATGCGCACGGCGCAGAGCGTGTATCGCTGCCGTCTGGAGGCGTGGCTTCTCTGCTGGCTGGGCAGAGTGGAGGGAGCGTGGAGGCTGCGGATGATGCAGCGTGGTGAGATGCTTCGGTGCAGAAACTGCGGTGGTGAGGCTCGTGGGGTAGAGTATGGTATCTTACAATGCCCGATATGTACAATGAGTGACAATGTGCAAGATGGCTGCCTCGTAAAGCTGGCGAGGTGGGAGTTGTGCTGTGAGAGAGAGATGGAGTGGAGTGGAGTGGAGTGGGAGTGGGCGTGGTGTTGATCTTCCTCGAATGGCTACGTGTACCTGCAGCTGCAGCTGCCGCCCATCGCGCTGGCACCGAGAAGGCAGGCGGACCGGCGGTGCAGGAACGAGAGCAGCAACAAGCGCCTTTGACGTCCTTCCTACGTTGAGTCGGTAGCGCGGTGCAGCACAATGGATGCGCCTCCCGCGTGACGGACGCCCGCGCCTGCATTGGAGCTTCGGAGGAGCAAGATCTCATCGCCGATCCCCGCCTCATCTCTCACTAATTATACTTGGATGTCAGAGTATTTTAGCTGCAGGCCGATCAGCGCCACATTTAATTTCCGAGGCATTCCTTCGTAGATAACCGTATCTAAGAAGTGTCGATATTGCTAGCTAAAACAGGCATTCCGCAGACGCAGGGGTCTATAACCTTATATCGTCGAAACCTAATAGTATAGGGCCTATATAGGAGGTGTTATAGGAGGTGTTATAGGCTCTATTATTACTACAATACTTATAGCTTATAGCTCTTTGTTACTATAATACTTATAGCTCTTTAGTCTTTAATATAGCTTATCTTATCCCTATTTCTATAACTTATTAACTGCGCTTTTTGCTATTTAATCTATCGACCGAAGGCTCTTTTATAAAGGCCGCTAAATACGATTAGGTATAGCTATTCGTCTCTAATATATAGGAAGAGAAGCCTCTTAATTAGTCGAAGGATAGGCTAATAAAGCGGACGATCTACTATTATCGTTATCGGCGTAACTTTAATCGTAGTCGTATAGACTCGGAGGGTATTCGAAAGATAGAATATAACGAGTTGCCGTATAATGCCTTAATCGCGGTAATTACGCTATTTAATAAAGGCGCGGAGGTTCCTTACGGATACAAGATCGCGCGTAGAAGTCGTAATTCTACTATAGAGGGCGATAATATCTATAGTTATACGATAGACTATATAGTAAGGTTAATATAGTAGATTAAGTTAGTTAGAAGCGTTAGAAGCTAACTGCGCTATAGGACGTAAGAGCTTCTAGTAACGGCCTCTAGGTTGTTATCGAACACCTAATAGATTAGCATAACTATAATATAGCTTATATCTTCTACCTATTAAAGGAGGGTATTAATGCAGGTCGTCTTGCTATTATTAGAGCGCACTGTGCAAAAAAGGGTGTTATAAAGTAGTCTACGAAGAAGAATCTTAAGAGGGTGTCCCTAGCTAAGAAGGGTAATATTCGACTATAGCTAGATAGCCTTAATAAGCATCTCGGGCCTCTTATAGACGACGTAATAGGCGCAGGACTTTCCTATAAGGCTTTGTCCGTCCGTATAGATGCCTTCTATTATAAAGGTGTTATATAGACCGCTAGTTAGTAGCGAGAGATACTAAATAGCGGTATTAGAGGGGATGTAAGTTCCTAATACCTAAGTTTCTATAGCAACGACTAACTGTCTATATATAGTTATTTCTCTTCGATGCGACCTACAAAACGTCCGATAATAACTTCTACCTGTTTATAGTCTATATCCGTAATGCCTTCGGGTCCTAGATACTAGGGGGGCATATATTATTACAAAGCTAGCGAGCTAAGCTAATCGAGGCTAGGCTTTAGGTCTTAAAGAGATAGGCACCTAGCTAGAAGCCTATAGTAGCTATAACTAACGACTTAGCTTAAGAACAACGTACTATTCGACTAGCCTTCTAAGAAGAAGAGATTACGATATTTCTATATTAACGATACGCAAAGGAGACCTTCCTACGTTACTTCTCTAAGAAGCAGTATCTATAGGTCTAGCGGCTATTCTCTTACGCTATTTATTACGCTCGGAGTAATGCTAAAGTCGTCGAGACTATCGACGATATAGCAACTAAACTTCGAGAAGCTAATGCGACGACTAAATAGGTAGATTACCTTCTTAATAACTAGCGTAAGAAGTCCTATTTGTAGGCAACTTAGGCACGGCTATATAGCCCTCTTCTTATATAGGTCCGGACAACGTCGCCTCTTAAGGGCTATTATAACGCTATTAAATATAATAAGAAGAAGGACATAGTCTAGCTTTCTATGTATAGCACTATAGTAGAGCTAATAACGACTAACGCTCGAACATTATATAAGGCAGACCTCTAACTATATAGGGTCGGAAAATCTACTAACTACTAGAAGATTAAATAGATGCCTTTCTTCGAAAGATTATAACCTCTAGCGGCTTAGGACCTTATTAGAAAGCAACTGTCTATTGCAAACGAATGTAAGGCTAAAGGACTGCTAATATACCCCGGAATAGTAATATATAATAATAGACAACCTGCCTATTGTAATTGCCTTCTATAGTTTCAAACCTACTTGCCTTGTTACTATATCCTTAGGTTCTACCTATTTGTTACGCCCTTTATACTCTAGCAACAATAGGCATACGTTAACTAATATACCGGCTTTAATTCTACGAAGATAAGTCTATATTAGAAGCAGCGAGACGGCAACTAACTATAGCTAGAAGGCTATAAAGATACGCGGAAGCTATAGACTATAGGTAACCTATATCTTCGTAATTTAAGGTTATACTATAACGAGGCTATAGAAGGCCTTTCTTAGCACTTCTATCGTATCCGCGACGACAAGATAGTCGATCTAGTAGTACGCGACAGCTATATACGCGGCTTCCTTCGTAAGGTTAAGGACACGTTATATAGCCTTACTAACTACTTAATTACTAACTATTACGAGAGCGGCGCCCCCGAGGTTACTTTTATAGGTAAGCGGCCGCGGTAGTAGACCTTATACCCTCTAGCGCAACCGACGACTCTAACTCGACCGACAATAACAACCTCCTTCCGAGCGCTAGCTATAGCGCGGCCGCCGCGATAGCGACCTTAATAGCGTATTAATCGCGCTCCGTTATCGTTACTAATACGCCCTTACTTCGGGCCGCCGCTAGCCTTCCGTCTATTACCTTACAAACGCAACTGCGCGTCGTTACTAGATATATAGTCGGTATAGCCTATAGATATAAACTTAGTTAAAGAGGTAGATTTAATAGGCGCCGATACGCCTAGAGCGGCGAATACGTCCTTTGTCGACCTTATAACGCCTTAGCGGCCGTTACGAGTTATAGACCTTAGATTAGAGGCATTAGCAGCTTCTTAGTTTAACTAGATAGACAACGACGACGCTATACGTAAGATATAGGGCAAGAGAAGGACTTCTAATAGATATAGCGATAGTAGCAAGAGGCAGAGATAATATAGCGATAGCAAGGTGCTTAATATAGCGACAGCAAGGTGCTTAATATAGCGATAGTAAGGTACTTAATATAGCGATAGCAAGGTACTTAATATAGCGACAGTAATAAGGTAGTTAATATAGCGATAGCAACAGCGACTAATTAGGCAAGCCGTAGTGCTAAGAACACCCTCCTTCTTAACCCCAATCGTCACCTTAGCTAAGGCCGTCATAATCCGAAGCAGGTTATACCGCCATATTGGGAACCTGCCTGCAAACTTTGGTGGCGCTCGCCCAAAAGAATGGTACGCTAAATTTCTGGGACATACAAGCACATCTCTCTCACTCCCGCGCCGCCGCGTGAGCATGTGAAGAGCTCCCGTCCCGTCTCGCTTCGGCTTCGGCGTGGTGTAGCTCGCGGGAAATGCGCTGGTTGTGTGCTTCACTGTCGCAGCGGTGAACGGTTCATTGCCCATGTTGCGGATTGCGGAGAATGGGTGCGCACGGGCAGCAGCAGGCCCAAGCTTCCTTGTCGATAAGGATCAAGTGAACACACGAAAAAGCTAGCCGTCTGCGCGTGAGCAGTGAGCGCACCACCTCCCCTCGCCTCGGCGTCGTCACCATGTTGCGACCCTCGCCATTCCTCTACACACCGCCTACGGCTGACGCGGGCTCGTTGGCAATATTGCATCTGAAGCGCGATAGCCTGCTTCCCGTAATGCTTCAATCCTCGGCCGATGATGGCTACGCGGAAGGAGCAGTGACCAACACCAGGTTTGGCAGTTTCCCTCACTCTACACTCATAGGTTCGCAATGGGGGAGCCAGGTGAGAGCGAGCAAAGTTGACACGGGCACGAGGGGTCGGAAGGGCAAGAAGGCGTCGGCGGAGGAGGAGAGTGCTGCCGCTGCTGCTGCTGCTGCTGCGGTGACCGAAGACACAACGGGAAGGAAGAGGAAGTTGATGGAGCAGGAGCGCGCGCAGGACGGAGAATCACCGGCCAAGAAGCGCAAGCAGGAGAAGGTCGGTGCGAGAGATGCGCAGTTGGCAGTAAAGGCTCCGATCGACGCCGGCTCGGGATTTTTACACCTCCTGCAGCCCACGCCGGAATCGTGGACGTCGTCGCTGGACCATCGAACGCAAGTCGTCTACACACCCGACTACAGCTACATCTTGCAGCGACTCCGCGTTCGGCCCGGAAGCACGCTCATCGAAGCCGGAGCGGGAAGTGGCAGCTTCACTCATGCCGCTGCTCGCGCCGTCTTCTCTGGCTACCCTTCCACGCGCTCTCAGAAGACGGGCAGAGTGTGCAGCTACGAGTTCCACGAGCCGAGAGTGCAGACGCTCCGAGCCGAGATTACGGATCATGGCTTAGACGGCATCGTGCACTTGACGCATCGCGACGTCTGCAACGACGCCTTTCTCCTCGCTGATGGCTCCTCTCCGAGCGCGAACGCCATATTCCTCGATCTGCCCGCACCTTGGATGGCGCTCAGACACCTCACTCGCGCAGGTCCCAACTCGCCTCTCGACCCTGACACTCCAACTCAATTATGCACCTTCTCGCCATGTATCGAACAAGTCATCGCCACGGTCTCGCATCTGCGCAAAGCTGCTTGGGCTGATATCAGTATGGTCGAGGTCCAGCACAAACGCATCGATGTTCGCCGAGAAAGAGTAGGTCTGAAGGAAGAAGGGTTGAGAGGCGTCAACGCAGCGGCTGCGCATGTGAATGAAAGCGTCGAGAGGTTAAGGGAGGTCGAAAACAAACTGGCACACTTCCACGCTTTGCATCATACTGACAGCCAGACCAGGAAAGAGCACAGCCAGAACAGCAGCGAGGGTAGGCAGAAGAGTAAGGAGGGTCAAAGGGAGAGCAAAGCGGAGCGCCTGGAGAGGATTAAGAAAGAGGCCGATGAGAGGAAGCTGTACAAGGAAGGAAGATTGGTGCATAGAAGTGAGCCGGAAATGAAGACGCATACGAGCTATCTGGTCTTCGCAGTACTTCCGAGGGAATGGTCGGAAGAAGACGAGCAGAGAGCGCTTGAGAGTTATCCGATCGACGATATCATGAAAGGTGCTGGGAGTCCGAAGGCTGTGAAGACGTGAGGCGATGGACATCGCCAGCATGCATACAGCAACTATACATCGACATCGCAAAGGCCTGATCTAATCTGTGCCCAAGCTCGATCAGCTGGAGTCCGACATGCAATCTGCCCTCACATTGGGCTGGTCAGAACACATCGCCACTCATGATCTGCTCTCTATTTCCCAGGAAGAAGACCGGGATGTGCTCCAAAGGCGCAGGTACGGTCACCTCCCGTCCACCAGCAAACAACTCATGGGTCCACCAGTACGTCCAAGGCTTCGTTGTTGCCGTAGCATTGAAGCCGCCATGGCCAGTCGGGATGGCAGCCTCCGCCTTTGTTTTAGGCAAATAGACAGTCCATTCCGTCATATTGGGCAACGTGACAGGCGTGACCAACACACTTGGTCCAAACATGTACTGCTGAGTAGTGTAGTTGGAGTTGTTCGCCGAGTAGAGGAGAATGTTCGGATCCGAGACTGAGAAATCCATGCACAGAGGCCTCATAATCATGCGCCCTGTCAAGCTAAACTGGTCGAACAGAGCTTTGACGTAAGGCTTGAGTTGGTAGCGGAGATTGATGTAGGACTTGATAATTGGGAGATTGTGCTCTCCATATTTCCTAGGTTCGATGTTGCAAGTGTATGCGTTTTGGACATGACAAGAGCGAGCGCCGTGCTAGGTGGGCAACTTCAATCAGCTGGCGAAGGTTTGGTGAGAGAGAAAACTTACGTTACGCATAAATGGCAAGAATGTGCCCCATTGCAGCCATCGAACGTACAGTTCTCGATAGGCTTCTTCATCAACATTGCTGCTCCAGTCAATTGTCGGATCGCCCTGAAAGCCTCCGAGATCGAGTGTCCACCAACTCCAGCCAGTAGCGGCAGCTGAGAGCCCAGAAGCGACTTGAGCTGCGAGCGTCTCCCATACCGAGGTCGTGTCTCCTGACCAGATCATCGAGCAGAATCTTTGCGAACCGATGTAGCCCGAGCGAGAAAGTGATAGATATTGCCACGGCTCGCCCATTTTCGTGCCCGTGGCGTTACGAAGGCCGTTTTCGATCGCTTGCTGATGTTCCCATGGGTAGAGCTTACCAGCAGAGGTCTGAGTGCCGGCGTAATAGAGCACGTCTGAGATTGGGTAGGGTGGTGAGTGGACAAAATCCGACATGCCATTATTGCTGTATGCTTCGCCCAAGTTGCGGCCATCTGCTTGGTCGATGCAGAAATTCTTGATGCCTTGGTCGAAGTAGTTGGCTTTGAGCAATGACTAAAGATATTCGCGAGCTTTGGGGATTGTTGCGTCGTAGTTGCGAATGTGTGAGCTAGCATCTTCCACACTCGGCCAGAGGGATGCCATAATTTCAGCACCGGTCAGCTCTTTCACTTTCTGCACCATGCCCTAGAAGCGAAAAGCACGAGTGTCAGCCACTGTATCAAAAGAAAAGCTTGTCGGCTCTCAAAGCCAAGGCTGAGACCAGCGTGATGTGTTTGATACGGCGACCGCAGCTTCTGTCATTCGGCGTAGTTATGCATTGCACCCTTTGATATACTTACCGGAACGTCAGGCCACAGATCGTGCCCACGAATGATAGTCGATCACAAGCATCGAGACTGGAATGTCGTAATCGTGGAAGTTTTGAGCCAGCTGGATGAACTCGGTCTGGTTTTCATATCTGAGCTTGCGGTGTAGATACCCCAGCGAAAAGTCTGGCGGTGTTGGTGCGCGGCCTGTGACTGCAGGCAGGCGACGCTGAAGCAGGTCATAGTCTCCTTGAGGTGCTGACATCACCACATAGAATAGTCCACCAATGTGGTTGATCGAGATGTAAATCGATTCCTCAGGTAGCCAAACTCCATCTCCCCGGTGCTTGCAGAGTTCCACACGAACGCATAGCCTCTGCTGCTCATGATCGACCAATTCATTGCGGACGTTACCGATCAGTGGTTCGCTGGAGCGGCAGGTTCACCAGCACTGATGGTATGGCAATTGCGTCGTGGCAACGTCTTTATCGTCGCTGTTCCGTGCTTGTGAATCGTGCAAGAAAATCTA
This sequence comes from Pseudocercospora fijiensis CIRAD86, assembly GCF_000340215.1. Taxonomy (NCBI): domain Eukaryota; kingdom Fungi; phylum Ascomycota; class Dothideomycetes; order Mycosphaerellales; family Mycosphaerellaceae; genus Pseudocercospora; species Pseudocercospora fijiensis. Next base: position 3,451,544 of record NW_006921538.1, read on the forward strand.
CTCATGGCACTCTTACCCGCAACACCAATCTTCCCAAGTGGCTGCAATCACGACAGCGTCATCTCATCCCCGGCGACATGAATCTCATCCGTGCACAAATGACAGACCTGCCTGCCGATGAGAAATATGGCGCAATCTACCAGCTCGAGCAAGACAACACGCACCTGATGGAGGAAAACCATCTCGCCTCCAATGGTCTTCAGGGTTTGTACGCTGCCGTACGTATTCTCGCCACTCAGCTTCAACCACTTTGGAGCGCGCAAGCTCTTGATATGTGAAGCAGACAGAGAGGACGCCTTTATCAGATTGTAGATGAACGTAGCCTCATAGTGCTAATACATTCCCAAACCACCTATGGTCTTCCGCATGAAATATGTTTACCCCAATATTTCTCTCTGTGGTCTTGTGCCACTGCCTTCTGTGATCCAATACCGATAGCCCAAGAACGATGCATTGATCTTGCGACTGTATGGTGGCCCAGAGACCAATGACAAGGCGATGCAGCTGACTAGGTTGGATGGTGAGGTGAAGTATCCGTGTCACCGGGCACGTCGAATAATGTGGTGGGCATCTGAGCATCAATAGGACCGACGGACATAGTTTGGCCGCTTGTGGCAGCGCGAACGCTCATTGTTGAACGACTGGCTCTCCCAATGGACACAGAACAGACCGAGACAGAGTCGACGACCGCACATGTGACTGGCGACGAGGAGCATCTTACGGGCGCCGTCAATGAGATCCCGACGGCCATAGCGGAGTATAGCGATGTGTACCCAGTCCTGATGGGAAATGAGACCGCATCCGAGTTGTGCAAACATTGGCCAGCTGAGGGACGCACGCTCCAGCCCGTGAGGGTCGCAGTATGCGTCAAAGTCGAAGTAGCCAATGTTGATGTCGGGGTCATCGACATCGACATTGCGATCGCGTGCAGGACTGGACCACTAGACCGGAATGCAGCGGCGCAGGACATGATTAGGATCGGCGAGGACCTCTGGATTGGTATCGCAGATTGACTGATGGTATTTCCATGGCTTGAGATGAGGACAGATCTGGCGCAACAAGAAGAACACGCGGTCGGCCAGCCAGGCACGGAACTTCCAGTCGTAAAAGACATCCGGGAGAGTAGAGACGCAGCTCTTGGCACGCGAAAGACCACCAGGCACTTTAGGTTGGCGGTGCATGTCATACTTCTCGAAGTCGAATGGCAATTGGATGTCCCCAGGCACATCATACCAGTCGCCAGGCGTGACAGCATGATCGGCCGAGCCGCAATATGGAAGTTGGGAGCTGGATGGATCGGCTGAGCCGCAAGATGGATCTGAGCATGGCTCTGGGGAGCCAGAGAACGGATGGGCCAAGCCGCAAGGGATGTATCCATCTCGAAGAGGCTTAGGTCGTGGGTACATGACACCTCCCTTGGTGAAGGCACGAGCGAATTTTGTGACATTCCTGATAGGATGCAATGGAGCGCGGTGGAAGGAGCTGCATCCGAAACGCAAGACGGCATCATGGCAGAGTGTATCGGGTCTTGGACCATTGTTGGCGTTGCCCCAACTAAGGCGATTTGGGTCTCTTGAATGCGCCTCCCATATGATCCAGGTGTCCCGGAGATCAGACATAGGCACTAGGAGTTCAGCTTGTTGTCGAACAGGGAGATTGGCAATATCCTTAACGTTGCGGCGGCGGCGTGCCTGTAGGAACCAATCGCTCAACGTAGGCAAGATTTCGGTAGTACTGCCATGGTTGTTGAAATCCAAGAAGGTACGCAGTTCATCTCTCCAACCTCCATCAAGGACAACATTCCGATCATTAGAGTTACCAGGATTGGCTGGGAATATCGCAGGAGTCCAGACACTGTCGATGATCGGACGTGGTGGTGGGGCAAAATGTGCAACCAGCGTCGAGATCGTGAATGGTCCACGGTACGGCGACATGTCTGCTGGTGCAGCATGGTGACCAAAATTTGGTGGGCCTGGAGGAGGATCTGCTGATGCAGCATGGTGACCAAGACTTGGTGACAGAGATGTGATCTCTTGGAACGAAGAGCTTCCTGGCATCCGATGCGCGCCGTAATGGAAAAGTGTCGGCTGTTTGAAGGTTGGCGCCAGAGAGCGATTGTTGCCACGTTGTTCATACCGAGTAATGAGCGCGTTAGCCTTCAAGCGGCGACCGACGACAGGGAGGTTCTCCTTTTGCCTGGAGACAGGTGACCGAAGGCTGCTTGGGTGTGCATTGCCTTGATCGGCCGTGGCCGCATGCTCAGTCCTGGCTTCGTGATGATCGGCCGTGGCCGCATGTTCAGTCATGGCTTCGTGGTGATCGGCCGTGGCCGCATGCTCAGTCATGGCTTCGTGGTGATCGGCCGTGGCCGCATGCTCAGTCATGGCTTCTTGGTGATCGGCCGTGGCCGCCTGCTCAGTCATGGCTTCTTGGTGATCGGCCGTGGCCGCATGCTCAGTCATGGCTTCTTGGTGATCGGCCGTGGCCGCATGCTCAGTCATGGCTTCGTGGTGATCGGCTGGTGCAGCATGGTGCTCAGCATTGACCGTGGATCGACCAGCCATATTTGAAGTTCGTGAAGGCGCATCGACACCACAATCGGCTGAGACCAGATGGTCAGACGCAGGAGGAGCACCAGAGCCGGCAGTAGCTTCATGGAAGAGCGCATGTTGACGTAAGACATCTTGAAGGCTGATGAGCTTGCTGTCGATCATTTGCTGAATGAGTTCGACATCGTGGTCGGTGTGTTGTGGGCCCGCGGCCTCTGAGCAGTGGTGCTGGCCAGATCTGGTTGTTGCTCAAGTGTGAATCAGGTCCCCACAGCCGAACCAGACTCAGTGCCAGCCCTTTTTTGTCGTTCCATTGTCATGATTCGACCATGCTTCGGCTTTGTTGACGTAGAATTGATATAAAGGCGGCATTAGGAGATTGTGGGGTTCTTATTGCTCTCTCAGCTTGGAATGCGCTGAAGAGTAAGCGCTGTTGATTGATATCTGCTTAAGTAATTCCACTTCTCTTCAGCTCATCTAAAAGACTACTGCCCCCAAGGAAGGGTTGCAATGGCGTCTGCCGGGCTGTTGTCCTCGCATACCTGACGGCATGGGAGCTGGCAGGTGTCGTAGTCGACCACCAGCGGCATCCGACCGTGGGTCTTGCAATTTTGGATTATCTGAGCGACACTTGGAGCAGGAGGTTGATGCGTGCTCTCCAGACCTTCTCAGGGATCCGTCTGGCGTGTGGCAGTGGCGATCCTCGCAGTCGACAGGGAGTATCGAGAGACTGAAGATGACAAAAAGTCTCTGGATGACGATAACAATCAGCCGTGAGGTGAGGCGAGGTGAGGTGAGGTGAGGTGAGGTGAGGTGAGGTGAGGTGAGGTGAGGTGAGGTGAGGTGAGGTGAGATGGATGATCAAGGTGCCCCGTAATGTTTGACGGACGTCTCTTCAAAATATTCAAGGCGATGACATGACGGGACGATGCACCTCCTTCAAGGTTTCCCGATAGACGCGTATAACGACCACACCAGCCAGACCACCAAGCATTATTAGACTCTGGCTCGACGCGCCAGATCGAATTCGAGCCAGGATGAACCGGCACAATCAGCCTTGTGAGTGAAGTGAACTCAACTCTTCCGCCTCCGCCATCTCGAGTCTTCTGACCGCAGCGCCCAGATCCTCCCTTCCCGCCGCACCAACAGCCCTTCGGCTACCAGACCGCGCCGTATCCATACGCCAACCAGGTTCCGCAGCAGCTGCAGCAACAACAGCAGCAGCAACCACAGTACTTTCAAAGCCTGCCGCAGGGCCACACCGGAAACTCGAGATCCACCGCGCAGCAGCAGCGACAGCAGCACAACGGCATCTTCGGCGATGCTCCCTCGCCTGTCCCCGAAACACCAGGCAATGGGCCTGGCGCTCCCCCGCCCGAGCCCAACTCGCCGCCAATCCACTATGAAGAGAATCTCATGAACGTGTTACGGCCAGAAAACGAGAGTCAATCAAATGCGAACGGCAACGCGAACGGCGACGCGAATGATAACGACGATGACGACGACGACGATGATGGCGATGTTGACCCGGATGAGCCGGTCTTTCAGCTTCCGCCCCCGCCAGAAGCAGAGTATCGGAATGAAGTAGAGCTCGAGGATGCCATTCACGCGTGGAGCAAAGAGCATGGCTACGAGCTTGTGCGGCGCGCCAGCAAAAAGAACGCCAAGGGTCAGCTGTACAAGCGCTACTTCCATTGCAGCAAGCACGGCAAGGTCAGCAGCTCCAAGACGCCTCAGAAGGATCGTGTACGCATCAACCGCAAAAGCAATCGTATTGGGTGTCCCATGTCCCTCGCTGCCGTATCTGTGAACCCGCACGACCCTTCGGGGAACTGGCAGATCCGTCACAGGAAGACACATCACAATCACCCAGCTGTCGACGCCATGCAGCTGGCCGGGCACAGGCGGAGGGCGCGTGCGGGAGGAGTAGAAAAGGCTGTGGATGGTTTATTTGCGATTGGCACCAAGACTACAGATGTGCTCAAGTTTCTGCAGCGCACGAATCCGGAGGGATTATTTCAGAGGACGGATGTTGCCAATATGAAGCAGAAGTGGCTCAAATATGGTACTTGCGCACACCACGGTGACAGCACGGAAAAGCAGCCCCCTCAGATTCCCATCACGCCCGGCAAGACTGGTTTTCCGTCAGCATGCTCGTCTTGCCGTTCGAAGAAATCGAGATGCGACAGCGTGCGCCCGGTCTGTGGCACATGCGCACGAACTAAGACTGCATGTCATTACGACCACGACCCTCATCCTCGAGTGCCGCAGCCCGTGCAGAACAATGCGCCACGGAATAACAACAACAATCACCAACAGACGAGCGCTGGCGCAGATTCGATGCAGATCGACAGTGAGCAGCCTACCATGATTGACCTGGGCAATACGCCATTGAATCAGTCGCAGAATGCAGCTTCAGCGTCGCAGGCGCAGCAGGTCTTTGCGGCATTAGCAGCCTTCCAGCAGGAACACGTCAAGCCTCAGCGGCTGACACTCGAGCACAGCTCTGTGCAAAGCCTTGCCTCATCTACGTGCGGCAGCGGTGAAAGCTACAAGGCTTCAATACCACGACAATTTGTCATCGGTAATGATTGGCGCATGTATCGGGATGCATTTGAATCTGCTGCAATCAAGGAGAACTGCGCGGATGTGCTGCGAGGTGATCTGAAGGAGCCCACGAAAATCGCATCGCCTCCTGACGCCAGCGAAATTCCTGTTGAGGAGCACAATGAGTATGTCAAGCAGCTGGCCATCTTCAGACGCCGCAATGACATGCTCAAGCTTGGCTTCCGCGAAACGCTCAGTCCTGGTCTCTGGAATCGGGTCCGCCTATTGCACACCGCCCACGAGATATGGACAGCGCTGGAGGACATGTGCATGCCGAGAGGTAGTGATCAAGCCTACGTCCGCTTCAACGAAATCAGCGGCATAACGCTGGCCAGCTGCAATAACAACCTGGATAATTATATTTTCACGCTGCAACTCAAAGTCGACGAGTACAATGCGCTGGCGCATTCGCATGAGAGTAGGAGGCCTGCGGCTGCTCTGAATCAGTCGAATGCGGAGGCGTACAAGCGCAAGATGGGGGGAAATGGGACGTTTCCGGAAGATGTACTGTGCTTTTTGTTCCTGAGAGGATTGGGCCCTCAGCATCAGAATCTTGCTGGGAATTTGACGAAGAAGCACAACATTGGCGGATTTGGATCTGGTGACAGAATTGGCTTCAAGGAGCTCACTACGGCAGTGAAGCGCATGATGGAGCGAGTCCCGTCGCGGGGATGATGATAGGCAGCTGCATGGATGAAGTAGCATTTGCCCACAACTGCCTCTGTCGCTAGCCATGACTCCTGATCTCCTCTCCATACCGGATTCATCCATGAATGTTCTGCTAGGACCATAAGTCGCAAGATAAGGGGGAAGAAGGATAAAGAAAAGACAAATACAAAACAAAGACAAGATAAAGAAAAGATAGCTAGGAGATAGGCAAAAGATAAATAAAAGTTAACTAAAAGTTAACTAAAAGTTAACTAAAAGTTAAAGAAAGGATAAGTAGAAGATAAGTAGAAGATAAGTAGAAGATAAGTAGAAGATAAGTAGAAGATAAGTAGAAGATAAGTAGAAGATAAGTAGAAGATAAGTAGAAGATAAGTAGAAGATAAGTAGAAGATAAGTAGAAGATAAGTAGAAGATAAGTAGAAGATAAGTAGAAGATAAGTAGAAGATAAGTAGAAGATAAGTAGAAGATATATCGAAGATAAATAAAAAGTAAATAAAAGATAAATAGAAAATAAATAGAAAATTAATAAAAGATAAATAAAAGATAAGTAAAAGATAAATAGAAGATAAATAAAAGATAAACAAAAGATAAATAAAAGATAAACAAAAAATAAGTAAAAGATAAATAAAAGATAAGCAAAAGATAAATAAAAGATAAGCAAAAGATAAATAAAAGATAAATAAAAGATAAATAAAAGATAAATAAAAGATAAATAAAAGATAAATAAAAGATAAATAAAAGATAAATAAAAGATAAATAAAAGATAAATAAAAGATAAATAAAAGATAAATAAAAGGTAAATAAAAGATAAATAAAAGATAAATAAAAGACAGGTAGAAGATAGGAGAAAAGATCGAGAAAATTACTATTACGCTATCGAGGAAGTATTTTTTAGAGATCGTATAAAGATCGAGAGGTCTTAGCATTCTTTATAAGAAGGGTTATATTAGCAGGTAGATAGGGTGGTAGTAGGTACAAGTAGTATTCGATAAGGAGCTAGGAGGAGAGGGAGGAAGGCAGGCAAGTTAGCCTATTGCTAAGCGCCAAGCCCTACCTAAGGCATTAAGACCCTAGCTTTACTCGAGCCCGGTTATATGCTAATTACGTATAACCTCTTTGGTCCTAATATACGCTTCCCTTCTAAAGGCCGCGCCCTCGTAGCCGGTCTTTGTTCTAGTCTCAACCTCTATTACTACTAACTTAGTAGGTCTAATAAGCCGCTTAGTCCGCGCTAAATTAAACGCACAACCACCGATTATATAACTATATCAAACCTCACCTCTAAACAATACAATGTACAACTCTAACTACGCTATCTTGTTACGGATCTAATTAGTTAGAGTCCTTATATAATCTTAGAGCGACGCTAAGACTAGTAGGCTAAGCTATCGCTCTATCTTACTAGGAGCGATAGGAGCGGTCGAGAGCGATAGCGTCGCTCACGTCGCTTACGACTACAGACAAGATATCTCCTTTGTATTTAGGAACGCCGGAATGCCCTTATAGCTCGAGGCGTTTAACTTATATTACCTACTTACTAATTGGAATTACCTTTGTACTAATTATTCTGTCTCTGCCTCCCGCTTATATTAGCCTCTCTAAAGAAGCCTCGGCTTGCACGTAATAAGAAGTCACTTAACGATCTGTCGCGAGTAACCGTAACACTTTAAACGCCCTTAGGATAAGTGCCTTATTACAAGTCGGAAGGGGAACTCCCGCCCCTAGCGAGATAGGCAGTACTCGACGTACTACCTCTAGTGCTAGCAATGCACTAGGAACCTATACCGGAAACGATTCTCTTAAGATCGGAAAGCTAGACTTTTATTACAGCGACCGAGACAAGTTCGATACCTAGGTTAGCTAGATAGATATGTATTTCATATTTAACTAGGTTTAAGATAACTTAAAGCTAGTCTTCGCAACGACGTTTATGCGAGGTAGGGCTTAGCATTAGATTAAACTATTTCTTAGGACCTATCTAGATAGCAACGGGACCGATAATTCGGATAGAATCTTCGCAAGCTACGAAAATCTCAAGCGTACGATAAAGAAGGTCTTTAGATCTTCTAACGAAGTTGCTACCGTAGTTAGGGTTATCTAACATTTAACTTAGAAGGGGTTATATGCCGATTACGCCGCTAAATTTTAGGAATACGCCTAACTTACGGATTAGGACGACGAAGCTCTTATAATAATGTATCGGCGAGGTCTTAAGGATAACGTTAAAGACGAGCTTATACGCGACGGTAGAAAAATAGATAATATAGGAACATTAGTTAAGGTTACGATCGATCTCGACGATAGGCTCTACGAACGAGCTTTAGAACGACGTTACGATTCTAAGACTTCTAGAAAAGCTAGTTATACTCCTAGATACGATAATAGACGAAACTATAGTACCTACGATAAACTAAAGGGGAACAACTACTACGGTACGTAACTAATAGAGCTAGACGCTACCTAGAAGGGTCGAGCAATTAAAGGAAGAAAAGGCAAGAGTTCGCCTAAGAAAGTAGGAAGATTGACTTGCTATACGTATAGCAAGGAAGGCTATATAGCACAGAACTACCGCGGCAAGAATATAGTGCGACGCGAACAGTTTAATATAATACAACGAAAGGACTCGGGTAGAGAAGGCTACCGAATAGTAGTAGAGCTATACTCTATTAATAACGCGCCGAGGACCTATATAGAGGTCGTAAAGAAAGAGCTACGACAAATCTATATAATAGTACGACGATAAGAACCTATATATAGAACCCTTTACTAGAGATTCTGTTATAACGACTAATACTAAATTCATTATTCTACTAAAGTAGAAGTAGGATTCTTCCCTTAGATTAGGCGACTCGTACGAGAAGATGCGAAATCCTAGTTAGAAGAAGAAACGATTAATAAATCTTGCTTAGATACCGACGATAAAGAAAACCGAGATCCGGAAGCTTTATTCCCTCCCGGGGAGGAGTTAGGAGCTATCCTAGAAGTACCGGAGTCCTCTTAGCAAGAGGAGGAACAGTAAGAAGATTTAGAAGGAAGTCTAGATACCGAGGAAGAAACTATAAATAAAGAAAGTAAAGACGAATTCGGGATTAACGACGATACGATCCTTACGTTTACAATAGATATACCTATAGCAGCGCGAACAATCGCCTTATATCTAGTACGCAAATACGAGGAAATGTTTCTAAAGGTTAACGGATAACGGAAGGTCGATCCTATCTAATTTAATTATTTCTAGATAAGCTTACGGGCAAAATTCTAGAATTACCCCCGGATACCTATAGACTATACGTACTATAACTTCATTACGGAGCGAGTACCGATAGGAAGTATAATTACGCCCTACGGATACGTCCTACCCGACGAAAGGACGATTATTACTTAAGATATACGTTAGACGGTCTAGCGATTAAATTAGCAATACCGAAAGGCTATAGTAGCGTAGGGACGGGATGTATACAACGATACCCTCGAGGAAAAATTATATACCGAAGAAGCACGAACGACAGGACTACGGATCCGTAACTAGTTAGAACAACGTTAGGCTACTAATTAGTCGGGAAACGGACTAACTCTCTAGATTAGAGCGTTCTAAGAGAGTTCCTTAATACCGAAAGCGCTTAAGCATTAATAGTAGTCTTCCGTACAAAAGTTATCGTTAACGGGTACCCGACGAGTATATTAATAGATTCCGGAGCGAGCGGGAACTTTGCCTCCGAATTATTCGTTAAAAGCCGAGGGATCGCAACCTAAAGCAGAAGAGAAGGAGCGTATAAACTTATAGCAGTAGATAGGTTACCGCTACCTAGTATAGAACGAGAAACGATACCGTTACTACTAGCTATCTAATAGCACTTCGAGGAGATTGTCTTAGATATTACTAATATAGCTAGTTATAACATTATATTAGGCATACCTTAGTTAAGAAAGTATAACCTAGTCGTAGACTAGAGAAAAGGAGTACTTACATTTAAGGAATGCGACTATATAATCGGCATTTAACCTATATAGCGGCAGCGTTCGTAGGCAGATGAGATTAATAAACGTAGGGCGACTCGTAAGACGTTTGCGTCGATAGGAATTACGGAGAACCGTATTCAACCCGGATCGACACTACCGTTAGGTTAGGAGGGTTATAATAATAATTACGGGAAGGATAGAAGTTATACGCTATCGAAGAATAAAACTAGAATCTCGGACCTAGACATTCCTAAAGAGTATAGTAAGTAGAAGCGACTCTTTAAAGAGGAGAGAGGTAAGGTAGCCTTACCTAAACATCAACTATAGGATTATAAGATACACTTACAGCCTAGGAAAGAGCCTCTATAGGGACCCTTATACGCAATGTCTAAGAAAGAGCTTAAAACCCTAGACAAGTAGCTAAAAGAGAAATTAGAAAAAGGCTAGATACGGAAGTCGATATCCTCGGCAGCCTTACTAGTAATGTTCGTTCCGAAAGCCGGATTAGACGAAGGACGGCTAGTAGTCGATTTTAGACGACTTAACGACATTACAATTAAGAATCGGTACCTACTACCGAACATCGAAGAAATGCAAGACCGATTAACTAGATTAGACTAGTATACGAAGATTAACCTACGCGATGCGTTTTACGCAATACGTATAGTAGCTAGATACGAATAGATAATAGTATTCCGAACAAGATATAGGCTTTACGAATTCTTAGTTATGCCTATAGGACTTATAAATGCCCTAGCGTTATATTAAGACCTTGTAAACGAAGTCCTCCGAGACCTTCTAGACGTATACGTTATCGCATATATAGACGATATCTTAGTCTATACTAAGGGAGCTCTCGCGGACTATATACGAATAGTGTAGGACGTCTTTAAACGATTTACCTAAGTAGGATTTAAGACTGCACCTAAGAAATGCGAATTCTATAAGAAGGAAGTCAAATTCCTAGGATTTATTATTAGCACTATAGGAATTAGGATCGATCTAGAAAAAACTAAGTCAATATAGGAATAGCTAACGCCTATATGCGTTAAAGACGTGCAATCATTCCTAGGATTAGCTAACTATAATAGAAAATTCATCGAGGGCTACTCTAAGACAGCGGCACCCCTTACGGAGCTTATAAAGAAAGACAAGAAATAGAACTAGAGTACGAAGGAAGACGAAGCGTTTAGGCAGCTAAAGAAGCAATGCGTTTCTACGCTAACGCTACGATTATTCGATAGGAGTAAGGCGGTCTAGATAGAAACAGACGCGTCGGATAGGGCTATAGGAGCATACCTTATATAGGAGCATAACGGGAAGCGATACCCGGTAGCCTATTACTCGAGAAAGATGTTACCCGCGGAACAGAACTACGATATCTATAATAAGGAGCTACTTGCAATAGTTGTATTACTACAATACTAGCGAGTATACGCGGAAGGAGTACCAAGTCTTACGATTCTTTCTAATTATAAGAATCTAACTTACTTCACTACGACTAAAGTACTAACCCGAAGATAGGCCCGCTAGTCGGAGCTACTAGGACAGTACAAGTTCGAAATCCGCTATACCCTAGGACGCGAGAACGGACGAGCCGACGCACTAAGCCGCCGTAGCGACTATATAGAGGGTTACGAACTAGTATAGCAGCAGATATTAAAAGCAAACTAAGACGGAAGCCTTAGTACTAATACAAAAGAATTCAACTATATTATACGAGTTCTTTAGGATATAGAAGAACAGTTTCTAATCGAATATAGGAAATACTAAGTACCTAAGGAACGAGTTACGGAGTGTATACGACAACACTACGACGGACCAGAAAATAGACACCCTAGAGTTTCAAAAACAATAGAACTAGTTAAGCGAAGCTTCGGATTCCTATATATGCGACAACGAGTTCTAGAATATATTAAGAAATGTCTACAATATTAGCGTAACAAGGCTAATAGATACGCTAGATATAGACATATCCAATTTAGGACGCTACTAGATAAACTATAGGACGAAGTTACAATAGACTTTATTACGAAACTACCGAAGTCTAAGGATCCGGTTATAGGATATAGCTACGATATAATACTTGTTATAGTCGATAGGCTTACGAAATATGCACACTTTATTCCTACTAACGAAGCAAGTACGGTAGAGCAACTCGGATACCTTGTACTAGATAGACTTGTACGATACTACGGATTTCCAAAGACCTATATTACGGATAGAGACAAGCTCTTTACCTCAAACTACTAGAAGACGCTTATAGCGACACTTAGAATTAAGTACAAGCTATTAACGGCATACTATCTATAGATAGACGGCTAAACGGAAGTTAAGAATCAGGCCTTAGAGGTATACTTACGGCACTACGTTAATTACGCATAAAACAATTAGGTATCGCTATTACCTATAGCACAACTTGCACTAAACAACTAACAATCTGAGACTACGAAAGAGATACTATTCTTCGCTAATTTTAGGAAACATCTATAGCTGTTCGGGGAACAGTATTTATAGCATCTATACGCGGATAAAGCGATAGTCGCTTTAGAAGACTTAAAGCAGGTATATAAAGAATTGTAAAGGGCAATTGCCGAGTCTTAAGAAAAGATTACGGGACTATATAATGCTAAACGAAAAATAGCACCTTAGCTAAAAAAGGGGGATAAGGTCTACCTCCTAACAAAGAATCTAAAAACCCGGAGATCGACTAAGAAACTAGACTACGTTAAAGTCGGGCCATTTTTGATTAATAAGCCTAAAGGACTAGTTAATTACCGACTCAAACTACCGGACGACGCGAAAATCCACCTAGTATTCTATATTTCTACACTAGAACCTGTAGACGCCGAAACACCGTATTAAGAAACATTTCACTTCTAACCTAAGGAAGAAAATGAGTTTGAAGTCGAGGAAATCCTAGATTAGCAAGGTTAGAAATACCTTATTAAATGGAAAGGATACCTACATTTAGAAAACACCTAGGAAATAAAAGAAAACCTGCAGAACTGTTAGTAGATAATTAAAAAATATCAAAACCGGACAAAAAAGAAATAACTAGTATAGGAATTAAACCTACGACCTCTTAGACCCTATCGATTATAGCGCCTTAGAGTTCTTAACGACCTAGGGTAGTGTAGCTCGAGGAGCGGGGACTCTAATAGCGTACCTAGTAACTATGTCTTTTATAGCTAAGAATTATACTACTAGACTAACTAGCTAGAAGATAAAATAGATAGGAAACATTGAAAATATATACCTTTAGGACACTAGATTCTCGGCACTCCTACTAGGGATTTTAGAGACAGGCTAGGATATCCTATCTAGACGACTCTAGTTATAAGGCGACATCTATAATCGGCTATCTAGGGGAAACGGCTCGTTAGTAGGTAACGAGAATATTATCGGCTCTATAGGCGAAGAGCCTAGCTCTCTTTCGAGCTCCTCCGCCTATTAAATAGAGGCTTCCTCTACCTTAAGAGCTTGTATCTCCCGATCCTCCTTTATACGCAGCGACTTACGTAAGCGACGGACCTTTACGCGATGCTCGAAAAGCTTCTACGTAAGGAGGTCCTCCTCCTCTTCGGCCGCTTCGAGATCTTTAGCTATCTTTAGGCGCGCCTTCCGAATTTTTTTATGCTCTATACGAGTAACTTGTATATTATAGGACTAGCCGTATAGGGCGTACTCGGAGCAGCGACCGGAACGAAGATCGACTTTGTAGGGTTTACCGGCCTATTCGTAATAAAAGTAGCGGATCGGCATTTCGAGGCAGTCGGCGAGGATATTATTTGCGATATTTTCCTTACGCTAGCGAGAAGACAAATCCTTAGATGACTTTAGTATAATAAAGAAGTTGGAATTAGAAAGTCCCGGAATAAGGGACTATTCCGCTTAAGGAGGGGGATAGTGTTACGGATCTAATTGGTTAGAGTCCTTATATAATCTTAGAGCGACGCTAAGACTAGTAGGCTAAGCTGTCGCTCTATCTTACTAGGAGCGATAGGAGCGGTCGAGAGCGATAGCGTCGCTTACGTCGCTTACGACTATAGACAAGATATCTCCTTTGTATTTAGGAACGCCGGAATGCCCTTATAGCTCGAGGCGTTCAACTTATGTTACCTACTTACTAATTAGAATTACCTTTGTACTAATTATTCTGTCTCTGCCTCCCGCTTATATTAGCCTCTCTAAAGAAGCCTCGGCTTGCACGTAATAAGAAGTCACTTAACGATCTGTCGCGAGTAACCGTAACATATCTCTATATATAATAAACTATAAAGTAATATATATCTATAAGAATTAAGGGCCTTCGACTAATTACAATACGAGCGCGTCTTCCCTGCTATAACAGGTAGACGTACGAGGTATTGTAGCCCTACCTCCGTTCTAAGTAATGTCGTACCGAGTTCTTTGCGTCTACTCCTAAAAGACCTAGCAATGTCCGCTTCCGAGGGTTTGTCCGCTTCCGAGGGTTACTATTCTTGTTATTACGAGGACTATTATTTACTATCGTGGTTTTACTAGCCCTAATTAGTCAGGTTTAGCAGCCTTTAAGTGTTAACTAATCATATCTTTTCAAAAAACTTAGTTCTTCTAGTTTCTATAGGTGAAGGCTATTATAAGTATAGTAGTAGAGGTTCGCCTCGCTTAAAGGGTTAGATAGATCGAGGAGTAACCTATTGTCCGCAAGATCGACCCCGGCTAGCTTAGCTCTATAGTTTTGCCCTTAGTTAGTTAGTCTATTAAGCCACTTAATCCTTTTAAGCCTTAATATTTTGACTTAGCCTCAAAGTTTTGATTAAAGTTTTAATTAAAGGTGCCTTAGGCTCGTAGTGTAGGTAAGGTTGTGTCTATAGGCGTAGCGATAATAGCAAGTAATGTTAACAATAGCGGCGCTAGTCGTCTTAGCGCTAACTTTACCTTCTTTCAATTTCCTTCTTTAACTAATAACAACTCGGCAATACCGTTACTAATATAGCGGTATCCTTCCTTTCTTAAACAGTATACACTCCGTAACACTGTTACTAATATAGCCGCGTCGGCCGCGCCGTCCTCGCCGATTGTCTAGGCCGCGAGGCCTCGATAGAATAAGGGAATAAGAGGGGGACCTATAGGGCGCGTTAGTAAAGAGGTAGAGTTCTTAAAAGAGTAGGCAATTAGTTTACGCGTCGTAGCGCGCCTAGTATAGTCTTATTATCCTTTGTTACTAACAACTGCTCGCCTCTAATTAGTTAGCTAATAGCACCCCGGGGGTAGCATTATTCCTAGGCCCTAATAGTAACATTATAGCCTCTTAGCCTTCTTCTTGTCCTTTATACTAGTCTAATACTCGTCTAACAACTCAGTTATATCCTTAAAAGAGTCTTCAGCCTCCTATAAGTCCTATTCTAGTAAATAGCCTTACTATCTTAGGAGGTACTCCTTCTTGCCTTATCTAGTCCGATGCTTTAGTATGCGCTCTATAGACTATAGTTCTTCACTATTAGCTAAGACTTCTTCTAACTTAGCAGGCGCTTCATCGCCTTCGCGCTAGTAGTATAGTTTAAGGAGGGATATATAGAAGGTATTATAGATGGTGTAATAAGGTAGAAGCTACAACTAATAGGCCTGTATGCCCTTAGCCTCTCGAATGCGGAATAGGCTAATGTATCTTAGTGCGAGCTTAGGCCTTGTTTTGCTATTAGGTAATAGGTATTTGCGGATACGGAGGTTTTTCGTACTAAGTATAACTATATCGCCTTGTTTGAAGGTTATCGGTATATAGCGCTTATCGTAGTAGACCTTTTAATACTCTTAAGCCTTTGTCAGCTTCTTAGCTATCTTAGCATAGATTTCTCGTATCTTCTAGACACGTTCTATCGCCGCTAGTGTCTCTAGTACTTAACGCGCTTCCCTTTCCTTACGCTCGGCCTCGAGCGATAGTAGGTCTTGTAGTATAGCAGCGTTCTAGCCTATTATAGCTATGTATAGTAACACCTTAGTCGATAAGTGGACACTATTATTGTATACGAATTTAGCTAGTTATAGGAGGTTAACCTAGTCGTTAGGGTTCTCGTTAATGTAACTACGTAGGTACTGCTATAGGGTAGCATTCTGCCTCTCTGTTTAACCGTTAGTCTATAGATAGAAGGCTATTAATAGCCGATGCTTTAGTCTTAGCTGTAAGCAAATCTCGCTCTAATAGTAAGATGTAAATGTCGAGCCCCTATCGGAGACTATCCCCTTAGGGGTTCCCTAATAGGTATAGAAGATGTTACTCTATAGCGCCTCTACTATATTAATAGTAGTCTAGTCTTTCCGCGCTAGGATGTATCGAGCGCCTTTAGTAAATCGATCTACTATAATAAGGATAGTATTATATACGTCCTTGCTGCCCCTGCGCCTAGTAGGTAGAAGGCCTATAATAAAGTCTATTATTAGCTTAGTAAATGGCTTCTTTAGAACAGGGAGCGAAGATAACTCGCCGAATAGCAAGTGCTTCGGTGCTTTAACTCGCTAGTATACTACATAGGTCTGTATATACTCCTTTATATGCCGTTTACTATTTAGCTAGTAGTATGTGCGCGATAGTAGCTCGTGCGACCTCTCTATGCTATAGTAACTAGCGAGCTTACTATTATAGTGCCTCTTTAAAAGCTCTTGTCTAATCGATTGTTTAGCGGGGACATAGTATCTGCCCTTAAACTTTAAGTAACCTTTGTCGTCGATCGACTAATTACTCTTACTAGATCGAGTCGTTCGCCTACTTACAAGCCTATTAATACGCTCGATAGCAAAGGCGTCCCTCTGCTAAGCACGTAACAGCTTATCTATAAACGATTAACTATCCCTATTTATAAGGTTATTTAATAGCACCCTCGCTATTAAACGAGGTACGCATTATATGTATCTAATAGTACTAGTAGCCGGAACTACTACAACCTCTTCTATAGTACTGTCGCTATAGATAGCAATATCTTTAATCGAGTTATCGTAGCTCGAGCGATCTACGTCCTTCTTAACGTACACTAGAAGAACGACAACTCCGCTATAGTATTTGTTGCCGCCGCGGGGTCCGGAAGTCCGCTTATCCTACGCTTGCTTATTAACAATACGGGCTATAGTAATCTTATGCTACAGGGTTAGAAACAAAGAATTAATGTGTTAGGTCTCGCTGTCGTAATTAGGTCGCCTCGATAGGCTATTAGCAGGGTTGCTTACGCCTAGCCGATATAATATATTAAAATCAAACCTAGCGAGGTAGACGGCCTATCTAGCCTATCGACCTATAACCCTAGTAACCTTAGTGATGCTACGGAGGTTGTTATAGTCTGTATAGACCTAAATAGTGTGCTATACACTATCGAGATAGTGCCTCTAATACTTAAAGGCCTCGACAATAGCTAGGAGCTCTTGCTCGTAGGTCTCGTAGCGACGCTCTATATCGATTATCTTTCGTAAAAAGAAGGCAATTAGGTGCTAGTAATAGTCCTCATCTGATTGCTATAACATAATAGCCGATATAGCGAACTATAAAGCGTTAGTCTTAATACGGATCTGCTTGCTTAGTACAAAATAGTATAGTAAGGGGACTTTAGTAAATCGCTTCTTTAGACCGTCAAAAGCGGCTTGTGTCTTGTTAGTCTATTTGAATTCTCTAGACGGGTTAGCCTTGGTTTTAGTAAGCTTAGTTAGGGGCATTACATGCCGTGAATAGCCCTTAATAAAGCGGCGGTAGAAATTAGCGAAGCCGAGGAACGATTAAAGCTCCTTAATAGACGTAGGAACAGGCTATTTAGTAATTGTTTTGATCCGATTAGGATTAGCCTTAACACCCTCGGTTAATACGAGGAAGCTAAGGAATAACACCTCTTTAGCAGCAAAGGTGCATTTAGAAGGTTTGCAATATAGTCTATAGGCTTGTAGGCGGTCGAGGACCTTACGTACTACGGCCTAGTGTTCTGCAATATTAGGTAAATGTGTATAGACTAGGATGTTATCTAGGTAAACTATACAGAGATAGTCTAATAGGCCCGAAAGGGCCCGATTAATACAGGACTAGAATGTAGTAGGGGCATTAGCTAGCCTAAATAGTATAACTAAGTACTCGAAATAGCTATAACGAGTGCGAAAGGCTGTCTTCTACTTATCGCCCTTGCGAATACAGATACGATAGTACGCATCCTTAATGTCTAGTATAGTATAGAAGTAGGCCCTAGAAAGGCGATCGAGGGTCTTATTAATAAGCGGAAGTAGATAGCGGTCTTTAATAGTAACAGCATTAAGTCTACGGTAATTAACGCATAACCGCAGGCTACTATCCTTCTTTAGAACAAACAGGATTGGTACACTAGCAGGGCTGTTACTATATCGAATGCGACTATTAGCTAGGTTTTCCTCTAGATACTTACGCAACATAGCAAGCTCTCGTTTACTAAGGTTGTAGAGGGGACCAAAAGGAACCTCTTTGCCCTCTATAATATTAATCTTATAATCCGTCTCTTTAAACATAGGCAATGTCGATGCTAAGTAGTGTTTGAACACATTAATGTAGGTCTCTCGAATAGGCTCTAGTATACGAGTAAGCTAATTAGGGTCTATGCTATTAGGGGGCATAGGCTTATCGTTATTACTACCGAGCAGGTCGGCAGTTAGATTAGCTAAGGCGGAGGCTAGTGTTAGGTTGCTAATAAACAGGACCCTAATATTATTAGGACACTCGCTAATATCGATGTGTTTAATGTCCTCTCTCCTAGCGATTCTAAATCGCTATTGTTGACTACCTAAGTCTATAACTATAGCATAGTGTTTGAGAACAGGGTTGCTAATAACAATAGTAGCTCCCCTATGTAGGTTGTCTATATCTACTACGTAGGCAGTGAAGTCTAGTAGGCGTTTATTTCCGAGGTCGTCCTTTAGAGCTATAGGGACATAGTAGGCCCTATAGGTTAAGTGCCGAGCGTCATTAAACCAAGCAAGGGTTAGTAGGTCAGTCCTAGGCAGTTGTCGAAGGTCTAATTGCTTAGCTAGGCGATAGCTAATAAGGGCACTAACTGAATTTCCTAGATCTAGCATAACCTTAGTTTAATAGCTAGTGCCCTTCGTATCCTATATAAGGTAGGAGCGTGTTATAGCTAGTATAATGTCGATAGTCTTACGCCGCACAAGGCTAACAGTTAGTGCGGCGCTTATTCTTTTTTCGAAGATTGGCCTATAGGGGTAGCGTTAGCCGCTAAGAGGTGCTTTCGGTGTTTAGCGGAAGCACGGTCAATTCGGGCCTAATCCTTAGGTTTGTCGTATTGGCCTAGTAGATAGCTAGTGCTATTACAATTAAAGTACTTTAATCCGGTTAGTAGACTGCCGTAGCTGTTGTTGCTATTATTAGCCGAGCGGTTAGTATTATAGGGATACGAGCCCCTTCTACGGCCCCTATCGCGGCCTCCTCTATATAGCCGTCGGCTACGGCCTCTTCTACGGTCGTTACTGTTCCTATTGTTAGCATTGTTGTTATAGTAGGAACCTTGGTTTCCTCCGCGGCTACTACGGTTGCTACGGTTAGTACTAGTTAGTCGGATCCTCGATTCTAGTCGTTATTAGAGCTAAACAGCCCGTTCGGCTGTCTCTACTTCGACTATGAATTGAATACGTATTAGATTAGCTTATTCAAACACACGGCGACGGTCTAATTCGAGGATAAGCTCCTATCTGAGTTTTAGGCGTATCTCGGAGATCTATATAGAATTAGTCTTAGGCGGAAGGTCGTCTTTAAGGGTTTTTAAATAGGCCTCGAATAAGCGAGCCGATTAATTAGTCTTCTGTTTAGCTCGAAGATATAGGTCCTAAGCATGTTGTTGCCTTAGTATAGGGTTTCTAAGGGTATCTAGCATAATAGTTTTGTAGGTCTGCTACTAAACAGCGGTTTAATTATCGAGGGAATCGAAATAGTTATCCTAGGTACGCTTTAGGTCGCTATTAATGTACTGTATAGCGTAGACAACCAATAAATAGTCGTCTAGAAGAGCCCTTAGTACGTTTCGCTAGTTAAGCTTATAGTCGCGAATATAGTCGTTATATTGCTTCCGACTAGAGCTATTAAATACGGTATAGTCCTTGAGTTTAGCATCCTTCTTCTAGACTAATAATAAGGAAGGTCCTACTATTAGTTTAGCAGTAGTTGTTAGGGCTTCCTAAAGGCGACGGAGCTCGAGAAGGTTATCTCTTAGCTGTTATTCTTAACGTAGGGCAGTAAGCCTGTTTTAAGTAGCTTCTTAAAGTCTCCCTAATAGTTGAGGGCTAAAGGCTAGTTAGCTATATCGTCGATTAACAATGTTATTAAGAATGTCGCTAACAGGCAATTCCGGATTATTACCTAGAATTACAGGTTCTTCTTTAGCAGGTTCTCCGGTAGGCTCCTTAGTAGGAGGCACTTTAGTAGGTGCTCTAGTAGGCACTTTAGTAGGCACTATGCTACTAGCGTTGTCGTTGCTAGCGCTGCTAGCGGCAGCACGGTTGTTATTGCTTCGTAATAAGCCGGCTATTGTAATAGGGGGTAACACTAATAATGTATTGTTAGCCCCTAAGATGCGGATATAGCGGAATTAGTAGATATTAGTCTAGTACGATTAACTTAGTGTAATAGGCCGTATAGAAGGCCTTGCTTAATAATTGGTACGGTTGTTTCGATAGAAAAGTACGTATAGGTCCCGTTCTTCGGGCGTAATATAGTTAGATTAGTCTTGTTCGTAGCTACACCGCTAAAAGCTTAAAATAAGGACTATCTAGCTGCTACCCTTAAAGGGTAGATCGAATACTGTATAAGAAGGGTTATATTAGCAGGTAGATAGGGTAGTAGTAGGTAGAAGTAGTATTCGATAAGGAGCTAGGAGGAGAGGGAGGAAGGTAGGCAAGTTAGCCTATTGCTAAGCGCTAAGCCCTACCTAAGGCATCAAGACCCTAGCTTCACTCGAGCCCGGTTATATACTAATTACGTATAACCTCTTTAGTCCTAACATTCTTAGCCTTAACGTAAAACATAGTAGGTAGTTATCGAGAACGACGAGAAGTGTTACGATATAACACTATTGCATGTACGATAGCAGGCAGCGGTTACTATCGACCGCTGCGGTCGCTATTGCTACTAATAGTAGGACTATTATATAGATAGCTTGCCTCGCGGCACCTTAGAGAAGGCATTAACTTTTGTACCGCACAACCGTTACGATACCTTCGTACTATAACCGTATACCTAGCAACTTAGTAGCTTCGCTTAATACTTAGTTAGCTTCTATACTAACTACTAGTCCTCTACCCGAATCGACCCCGGTCGTTACGGCTACGACGAGAATCGACGCGATTAGCTACGGGTCCTACCGATCTTCCGCCGATTACTACGATTTAACTCCTACCCGTTACGACGGTACCTATTCGATTTACTACCCTTCTGCACTATACCCTACCGACGCGCGAGCGCCTTATCGGCGATCCTGTTAGTACCCCGAGGAGACAGTAGTAGTAGTTTCTACCTTTAGTAGCAATTGCCTACTATACCTAGGTCTAGGGGTAGCCGCTTTCCCTAGAGGGACCTGCCCGATAAGCTACGCTCCTCTACCTTTAGTCGGTTCTCTATTGTTGTCCTCCGTTTAGAGACTATCTCGCCTCTACCCTCTTACTAATAGTTTACCCGCTTGCCGTAGCTCCTTCGGACTCGCTTCTAACTCCGGTAGAAGCCTCGAAATCAGCTAAGCTAGCGGTTTAACCGCTGCCCTAGTACTATAATCTCGGATTACTAGATATAGAGCCCTATATCCTACGCATCTATTCCTATATTTAGAACTACGTCGATTATAGCGAGAACTTCGCGACCTAGCTTAGGGCAAAGTACGGCCGAATCGACTTGCTTGCCTTATACGTTCTATATTATTACCCGCTCGTAGGAAATCCGCCGCCTCTATAGGCCAAAATCGAGGAACTCTACCTAGACGCCCTTAACGGTTATAACTTCCTAGGACAGTAGGTAGTAGATAAAGGAATCCTAACTAAATCGGTTAAGGAGCTTAAAACCGCGCTCCTAACGGTGCGCGATTTACGCTATTACCGTTAATTCTACCTAGAGATCTATCTACTACCTATAGCAGAGCAGCGCCTACTAGCCCGACCGCCTCAAGTCCTACCGCGGCCTACGGTTTCGCCTATTACTACGGTAGAAACAACCGTACCGCCGGAATAGCGTCCCGGTTCGCCTAATAGCTCGCTTGAATCGGTTTTCTTACGGAGGCTACTTAAGCTACGATACCCGGCGGACGAGAATCCTTAGAAGCTAAGGGGGCCTCTGCCTAAGACTTCCTCTAAGGAACCGTTAACCGGGCCTTCCGATCTGTCGACGTCGCCGTTCTAGGATATCGGTCGCGGCTAATTGCCTCTAATAAACGACGGCCTCGCCGACCCGTAGGCTAACGAGCCGCGTAGTCGTTTCTAATATCGTACCCTAGTAGATGCCTCGTAGATAACCGAGGAGATCGATAGGGCGAACATCGCCGTATAGCAAAACCGTTAGCGTCGTAATTATCTTCGCGAATTAGCTAGACGGAGAGGAGTCTATCTTAACGAAGTCGTATTAAACTTTCTAATAGAACAGGCGATTTCACCGCTATCGGCTACGCGTAAGCTAAGTCCGCCCTAGCCGAACCCGGGTTAATACGATTACTAGTAGAGGGCAGACGTATATATAAATGCCCGTAGGTATAGCCGCTTGCGTCGGGGCGGGTTTGCGCTAGGCGATCCGCCTAGCAATCCGCCTAGTAATCCTCCTAGCAATCTACTTAGAAATCCTCCTAACGATCCTCTACTACTGCTACCTAGTAACTTCGATCCGGGTAATTCCTCTCGTAAGCCGACGTAGGGTTAGCCTTTGCCCTTTCCGCTATTAGACTTATAGGGTCTACTATAGGAAGGCAAGAAGCAACGCCGGAAACACCGTCGCTATAGGGATAATCCGAGCGAGGATAGATCTTTATCTAATAGTAAGGATTCGGACGACTCCGATTAATCCTCGTCGGATAACAATAGCTCCTTAGATACTAGTTATTATAGACACGCCCGCCGTCGTAGACACCGTTAGCATTATCGGGACTACGTCGCGGAAGCGCTAGTTTCTAAAGCGAGTTATGTCTAGAGGCACTATGCCCGCCCCTAGCGGCTACGGTTCGATCTAGTATATCTTAGGTTCTTCGATCCTCTACTTAGCGTTACGGATTACGGCGAGGGAGACTACGCCTTAGTCGGGAACAAGATAATATACCGTTCGGTATATACTTTTATCGAAGCGGCTAAGGATTATACTTATATTGTAGGGCGAGAGACGGTTCGTCTTAACCTCTCCCTTTGCTTTCGAGGGGTAGCGCTTAGTTAGTATTATAGTTACCTTTCTAGCCGCAACCGAGTAAAGCTCCGCGGCGGATACGGTCTAAAGCGCTAGGAACGTTGTCTTAGTAAGAAATAGAAGGTCCCTCCGATAAAGGCGATAGATCTCCTTAATAAGTAACGCTACGACCGGTAGGATATCGCTTTAGGGCGTTTAGTAACGGACTTTATTGTTAAGACGGTGCGACTCGCTAAGGATGCCGGCGTACGGAAATCGAACCGGCTCTTAGAAGCTTACCGTCGAATAGACCCGCGCCTCTAATTAAATATAGACGAGCTAAATCGTCGTACAAAGGTCGATAAGTAGGTTACGTACTACGAGAAGCAGGCATTAATCTAAGAGCATATACTTTCGTCCTCGTCTAATCGTCGCCTAGACGCTACGACTAGGAACAATAGCCGCGCTAGTAAGGCTGCCTAGTAGAACCGATACGAAGGGAACGCCTCTTATGCCCTAGCGAGCTTCGCTCTAGTAAGAGCGTCCCCTAACTACCGGAACCGCGATATCGACCGACCGAACCTACTACGCCTTACTAACGCCTATTAGCAGAATCGCCTACCTAACGCCTCTTAGCAGAATCGCCTGCCGCCGGCAGGAAATAGTAAAGGACCGCCGAAGGGCAGTAGCTCTACCTTCCTCCTAAAAGACCTAAAGCGAGTCGATTCGCGCCTATTTAATCGATAGGATAGAAAGCGTAACGATCGAGCTCGTAAGTAGGCTAACTTTGCCGATAATAGTAAGAGAGCAGGCGATACCGTAAATAATACTAACTAAGCCGACGACGGCTATCGGGAGGATAGTTAGGAGGATAATAGGAGGACCGACGCGGATAATTATAGCTATTTTAGTAACGCTAGAGAAGACGCCGACTACTTTACCGACCCTTACGACTCCGATCCGGGCTTAGGAGCTTACTTTGCGGGCGTAGGCAATCGCTCGCTATTAGCGTTAAACTCGGTACTATAGGCTAAAGCGTCCCTGCTAGCGGCGATCTAACTATTTGCCTCTACGAAGCACGCTTGCAAGGTCTATAGGCGGCGATTTAAGTTAGGTAACCTTCTATACTAGTATGTTCGCAAGGAGTACGCAGGGGCGACGACGCCTTCTACTATTATCGAACGCGTATCGGCAAACCCGGAAGTAATTCAGTCGAAGGCGCCTCCGTTAGCTTAGTAAGATTACGCGTTCCGGAATTGGCAATATATAACTTTCCCCCTTCGGTTGTTACTATCCGGTACATCTATATAGGTCTGCCTAGATACTAGCTATACGCTTACTATTGCGGAAAAAGACTTCGTTTTAAGCTATCGCCCGGACGTAGAGGTACGCAAGCTACGCGAACCGATCGAAATCGGCGGCATCGCTAGCGCGTATCGCTCTAGGGAATACGTTGTATTAGATATGTTTGTCCCGGTAGCGAAAACGGACGGTGCAGTCTCCCTAGTGCGAATAACTCGTAAGGTTTACCTGGTTCCTAAACTAAAGGCAAAAATCCTAGTCGGTATAGATACGATTGCTCTAGAGGGAATAAAGATCGATGTTCCCGTATAGACGGTTACCGTAGCTAGTTAGGACAACGCCCGCTTTAAAGTAGCCGTTAAGCGCAAGAAAGGGAAGTCGGTTTAGCGCCCCGTAAGGCTAGCGGAGGATGTAATATTAGCGCCGCGTACGGTCGCCCTCGCGCTAGTCAAGTACGGCGGTAACCTCCCTAAGGGCCGGGATTTCATTCTTAACGCCGGTTTCTTAGTCTAGCTAACTAGCAATATATAGGGATTGTCGTTACAAGCTCCGCCTTTAGTAACGGCGTATAATTAGGTCGTAGACGCTAATTTTTCTTATATATATATTCGTAACGATGCGACTACTCTAGTAACGATTCGAGCCGGATAGCTGCTCGGTTCGTTAAGTAATAGGACTATTACTAGGGCCTACTATATCGACGTAGCCGACTACGGACTAGTAGGATTGAGTCCTAACGCTTTTACGGCTACGCGGGATATGCTAAATGCATAGCGGGAACACCGGTACGCGTTAGGCGTAACGATCTACGGTGACGATAACTAAGCAGACTAAATTGCTACTACAGTCGAGCGGTACCCGGAGCTCTTTACTAATCGCTAGACGGTCGTTGATATTCCTGAGCACGATTATATGCCTATCCCAACCGTGCCAAATTACCTAGATCTGCTACCGCCCCCCCGTATAATTAACCTAGGTAAGAGGGATCGTAAAGTAGTAGACAAGATATATAACGACCTATACCGCTAGGGGAAGATACAGTACACAACCGAGCCTACGCCTTTCGGCTTCCTAGTGTTTGTCGTATAGAAGCGCGTTGCTAACGGTAAAGGTAGCATAATTAATAAGCCGCGGGCGGTAGTCGATATACGCGCCTTAAATAAGGTAACGATCCCCGATAGCTATTAGATACCGCTCTAGGCGGACCTCTTCGCACAGTTAGTAGGGTGCTAGTATATTAGCACTATAGACTGCCTAACCTTCTTCTACTAATAGGGCGTAAAGCCGGAGGATTGTTATAAATTAACGATTAATACTTATCGTAGCTAGGAATAGTATAAGGTCGCTATTATAGGATATTCGAACAGTGTCTAATTCGTATAGCGGAAGCTAGATTAGATCCTTCGCGACTGTCGCAGCTTTGCGCGGGCTTATATCGACGATATCGTAGTGTTTTCGAGGACGTTGCCTAAGTATCTCGATTATCTAGAAGCGGTCTTCTAGAGATTAGACGCCGTAAGGATTAGTATTAGTCCGAAGAAGACTTTCTTAGGCTTCCCCTTTGCGACCCTTTTAGGTTAGTACGTTAGCGGCCTCGGTCTAGCTACGAGTAAGGAGAAAATCGCAGCGATTACCTTACTTTAGTTCCCGGAGAACGTATAGAAGCTAGAGCATTATCTCGGTCTAACTAATTGGTTGCGGCAATATATCCTATACTACGCGTAGATAGCGGCGCCTCTATAGGCGGAGAAAACACGCTTGCTAAAAGGGGCGCTAGTTACCGGTAATAGTCGTCGCCGGCACGTCGCCGTTACGACGCTAGGTAAGAACGATTAGCACCGTAACGAGCTAGTAAAAGCGTTTCGCTTATTGCAATCGATGTTCTACGAGCCCTCCTTCCTATACTATTTCGACCCTAACCGTCGCTTATACGCTAATATAGATTCCTTAAAAGAGTTTAGCTATAGCGCGGTGCTCTACTATATCGATAGGGACCTAGACCCTATTCTATCTAAGGGAAAGGCGCAGTTGTTTCCTTACTACAAGGTTTAGCCTATTTTGTTCTTAAGCCGAGGCCTAACTTAGGCGGAGATACGATATTAGCCGACAGAGCTCGAGTACTCGGGAATCGTATAGATAGTAAAGAAGGTAGGCTATTTAATGCATGCTTTATCGAGGCCGACAACTATCTTTATAGACTACTATACCGCGGTCGGTCTTACTAACTCGGTATCGATAACTACGACTACCGATATAGGCAAGCAGAACCTAAAATTAGTAAGAGCATCGATGTTCCTTTCCTAATATCGAGTTAATATAGTTTACCGTCTAGGGCGGATATACCTAGTTCCGGACGCCCTTAGTCGACTTCTAGGGGATACGGAGTCGCCTAAGCTAACGCCGGACGAGGAGAACTTAGACCCGCTCTTTTACTATGCCGACGCTACGCCCTCCTCGGCCGATCTAGAGGAAGTGGCCTACTTCTATACGATATTAGTAGAGCTAGATCCGGATTTCCGACGTCGGTTAAACCGAGCGTACGATAACGACGAACATTAGTCTAGGGTTTTGCGACTAGTTCGATAAGCGTAGGCGCGGAATGCTTTAGAGCGTCTCTATTCGGAGGGAGCTAATATGCCTTTAGTAACGAAAACGCTAGTTCGGTATAAGGGTGGCAAAAATCCGGACCTATTCGCAGATAATAAGTTTAATAGTCCGCTAGGCATTCGATTCTTCGAGAGGGACGGCCTCTTATATTTCCGTAACTAATCTTTAGGGCGCGAGCGACTCTATATCTCTCGAGCCTTAATAGGCGAGATCTTCGAGTAGGCTTACGATAACCGTTGCTACTAAGGCTTTTAGCGC